>NW_008347322.1:517164-535813 GCF_000622305.1 Nannospalax galili
CCTTAAAATATTTTTTTTTAATTAAGAGACTAGACTTGTTTAAAATAAACTAGCATGTGAAAGTGTGCCCTTTTAACTTTATGTCCTAAGTGGCTAGCATGCAGAGGTCACTTTGAAAGTGTTGACATGGGTGTATAGGTGGGCATATTGGTTGGATGAGTAGTGGGTGAATGGATGGGTGGAGGACAGGGATGGACTGATCGATGAACATGTGTAGAGACTCAGGTCTGCTGGGGGACGGACGGAATGAGTGAAGACAATGGACTCAGCCCTCGGGTGGGGAAGTGAGTTCAATTCTTTCAAAGTGCTTTTTATACTCTGAAAACTACAGTTACAAGCTTGGTATTTGTGCCAGGATACATGAAAGAATTAGTTTCACAAAGAACAAAGCACATTCTACAGGTTTAACTCTAAAGGTAATCAGTAATCAGTAGGCTACAAAGAGTATATTCGTTTCTTACACAATCTATAGATTTTAACAATTTCCAGGAAGGCTAATCCAGCCAGTGATTATGTTTTAACATTAAATAGCCACCCTATGTCTTATGGTATCATGACTTAGACTTACGATGTTTTGCTCTGATCTGTGACTAAGGTGGCATTCCGCCAAGCCCAACATTCCTGTTTTCAAGAAATATCCGGACTTCGTCCCTGACCGCTCTTAACCTCTTCCTTGCTGCTCTCCTTCACACGTGGATGAGTAGATGGATAGGTGAGTGGGTAGATAGCAGATAGATGGATCAGTGATGGATGATGGATGGATATAGATGGGTAGATTGCTGGATGGATAGGTGAGTGGGTAGATAGCAGATAGATGGATCAGTGAAGGATGATGGATGGATATAGGTGGGTAGATTGCTGGATGGATAGGTGAGTGGGTAGTTAGCAGATTGATGGATGATGGATGGATATAGATGGGTAGATTGCTGGATGGATAGGTGAGTGGGTAGATAGCAGATAGATGGATCAGTGATGGATGATGGATGGATATAGGTGGGTAGATTGCTGGATGGATAGGTGAGTGAGTGGATGGCAGATGGACAGATAGGTGAGTAGATGAACGATTGAATGGATAGATGGGTGGATGGATAGGTGAGTGGGTAGATGGTGGATAGATGGATGAGTGATGGATGATGGATGGATATAGGTGGGTAGATTTCTGGATGGATAGGTGAGTTGAGTGGATGGCAGATGGACAGACAGGTGAGTAGATGAATGATTGAATGGATAGATGGGTGGATGGATAGGTGAGTGGGTAGATGGTGGATAGATGGATGAGTGATGGATGATGAATGGATATAGGTGGGTAAATTGGTAGATGGATGGGGAGTTGGCAGATGGTAGATGGATGGATGAGTGGGTAGATGGACAGATGGCTAGGTGGGTGGATGGATAGATGATGGATGGATGGATGGGTGGATGGATAAATGATTGAATGGATAGATGGGGGATGAGTGGGGAGTGGAGAGATGGATAGATGGATGGGTAGGTGGATAGATGCATAGATGAGTAGATGATTGGATGGATGGGTAGATGGGTGGCTAGTGGATGGAAGAATGGGCAGATGATGGATGGTGGGTAGATGCATGGAAGGACAGATGAGTGGACGAGTGGATGGGTGATGGAGGGGTGGATAGGATTAGCAAAAAAGCTCCACTGTCTTTATTTCTCTTCCTGTTGTGACACAATGCCAAAGGACAAGAGCAACTTAGGGAGAAAGGATTTGTTTTTGGCCACCATGTTGGAGAAGCCAAGGCAGGGACAGCTTGAAGCAGTGGGTTACATCACACCACAATCAGAAAGCAGAGCCATATGAGTGAACATTCGACTCACCTTCTCCAGGATCTGGATCCCAGCCCAGGGAAAGTTCCCCGCCCACATCTTCCCACATCAATTCCCTAATCAACAGGATCCCTCACAGGCAGGCCCAGAGGCTAAGCAATCTCTCACAGGTGTGCTCAGAGGTTTGACACCTAGGTGACTCCAAATCCTGTCCAGTTGATGACACTAACCATCATACCCCCTGAAAACTGCTTTTCAATCCCTCCCTCTTAACTTTGAGAGGGAGAGCTATGATTACTGGTCACATACTACACGCTGAGTGGTAGGATGAGCACAACGTAAGTGTTCAGATGTGAGAATTAGCGAACCCCCAATCCGGTAAATAAGGAAGAAGTAATGAAATCAAGGCCCCAACTGTGTGACCCCAGCATGCACATCTACTGGTTGCACCTCACAGTCCACAGGAACCGGCTTCCTGGGCCCATTTGGACATTCCCCAGTCTCACGTGTAGTTACTGAGGTCCACCCAATAGACAGAAGTAGACATAAAGGGTCAGCTGCAGGCTTGCCTGTGACACTTCCCTGCACCCAGGGCAACCTCAAAAGCCCGTGTTAAAAGTGGTCCAGCCACCATTCACCACTGGTCTGGACCCTGAATGACTGCATAGACCACTCCCATCCTCTCTGCTACATTTTACCCACCCATAACCCTCTAGACAGTACCACCGCGTCCTATGGAGGCTGCTACAGTCTGGGCCTAGCTGTCACAGCAGCCAGGCCTCTCCTAGTCACACAGCATCTCAGTCCCCCACTGCAACGCCAACCATGAATCTCAGCCTGCAGCTCCTCCAGCCAGATCTCAATCAGAGATGCTCCATCCAGCTGGGCAGAAGTGATCAGAACGGCGATGTGTCACTGTCCCAGCAGAAGCAGCCAGCCCTCAGAGGTCACAGGAGCTGATCCTGCTGCGGCTTCTGGCTCCTCTGAGCTCAGGCTGGCAACAGTGTGCAGGGGATGGTGGGTAAGCCGCCCACCCACCAGCCCTGCTGGCTTGCAGAGGTGGGGTGATCAGAAGTGTTTCAGCTGTCATTGGGGATCAATAAACAGGAACTGCTCAGACCTGGCCCGAGCCACAGACCCACGTTATCAGCCACCACCACACATCTCAGCACACCCGGGAGAAGCCAAATGGCACAATTATAAAACTCATTTGAATATGTTGCCCCGGAAACTCGCCTATCTGCTGTAGAAATCTGCACACACTGCTGCGTATTCAGGAGCAAGTCACCATAAACTGTTCTTCAGGTCCAGCCTGCGTTCCCTTTCTGGGTTTGTTTGTTTGTTTCTCTGTTTTCCTATCAAGGGCAAGGTCAGGAAAAACTGGTGCTGTCTTTGGAAAGACAATCGGCCAGCAAGAGTGATTAATTACGAAACGTGGACCATCACAGCTTTGCCGTCAGGCTTCCACAGGGTCAAGGCCGGAAAAACAAAAGCCAGTGGAGACCAGGCCGTTTATTTCTCAACGTGCTGCCACAGTACCCAGCAAGGGAGTGTTTCTTCAAGGGAGTCAGCGGATGTGAGACGATGCCCCAGGACTGCTGAGCGGCAAAATGAAAAATACCACTCACTTGAGACAAATGAGGGACAGCAACTTCAGAGTGTGGGGCACTAAGGGAGGGCCTGGCTGGCTGGCTGGCTTCAGAGGAGTGGAGTTCTAAGTCCATCTGGGGGAAGATGGGAGAGGCCAGTCTGCAGACATCTGGGACTGGCCTGGTCCTCCCCCCAACACCTGAACGAAGCTCCCAACACAAAGGGGAATGATGCCCCGCCTCTTAGACAACGAGTCTTGATCAAGACCCTCAAACCTTGAGAGAACCAAGCCTTAGGGTCCAGCAGCCTGAACCTGTATTGTGCGCTCTGTAGACACTAGCTGCCTGTGGGATAGATGGAGGAATGGAATGGGGAATGGGTGGATGAAATGGATGGGTGGATAGAATGAATGGATGGATGGATGAAGGGGTAGGGGGATGGGGGATGGAATGGGTGGGTGGAGGAATGGGTGGATGGATGGGTAGGTAAGTAGGTGGGGGGATGGATGGATGGGTGGATGGATGGATAGGTGGGTGCGTAGGTGGGTAGATGGGTAGGTAGGCAAATGAATGGATGGACTGGATAAATGAATGGGTTGATAGATGGGTAGATAGGTGACTTTGTGGGTGGGTGGATGGATGGATGGATGGATGATGGGTAAATGGACAGATGGTAGACAGACAGATTGGTAGATGGGTTCGTGGGTGGGTAGATGGATGGATGGGTAGGTGGGTGGTAAGATGGGAGGGAGGGAAGGATGGAGGAAGGGAAGGCGGGAGGGACGGAGGGAGGGAGGGAGGGAGGGAAGGAGAGAGGGAAGAAGGGAGGGGAGGAGAGGAGAGGAGAGACTCAGGGATCCCTCTGCCAATCCCTCCTGATGAAGAAAGAGGATTCCCTCTGGGTACAGCTTCAGTCCCCAGCCTAGGCTCACTAACCCACCCTTGAAGATTTCTGCCCCCTCATCCTTCTATCACAGCTGCCCCACAGAGATGGCTGCTGTGTTCTGCAACCGAGGAAAGAAGACCCCCGGGAGTGGGAGGATGACAGTGGGACTTGACTAAGGAGGCCCAAGCCTGACTCTGCTCAAAGCCCAGCCCCCAAACACATGGGAGCCTTAGGTAGACACCAATACCTCCCAAGGAGCAGAGCACAGTCCCTACCCTCCCTGACCTGGCACCACCTCCCCATAGGAACACAAGGCTAGGGCCCCAGTCTGGAAGGTTCTTCCTGATCATCTCAGGCCATGCACAGAGTAGACCACAGGCGGGGCTGAGACCCCCTCACAGAGCCGGCTGTCCTGCTGCCATCAGCGAGTTGAGTCAGCCACCCCATAATGGGAGAGGGATTTTTCCTGGTGTGGAGAGGGACAGGGGTCTAGAAAGGAAAACCAGGACCTAGACCAGGGAAAGCTGGCTGGGAGACCCTGGGGACAGTCACACCATTCATCCTAGGAACCAGGAAAGAGCTGGGAGAGGCTAGCCCACCTGACAGCAACGGGGAACTGGGCACTGACTGGGTACGTGTCCCCCTCTGGGTGGTCACAGAATGAAGGGGTTCTGAAAGCCTCTGTTACAAGACAGAGATGGTGACTCAGAGGGAGGCAGATGAAGGGCGGGAAGCCAGCTGCATCTGCTACATGCCAGGCTTATTACAGAAACTGTTTTAATTAATTTGAGATTGTGAATAAAAATGGCTCAGAGACAAACCAGGGCAAAGCACGAAACCTGGGTTCAAGTTCTCCCACTGCCTAAGTCACTTCTCACTGTACAGTGCCCAAGTCTGTTTCACAAGAGACGACAGATTATGGCACATCACGTTACTCCCTGACTATGCCCAGGCAGACATCACTAATGGATCGTGGTGTTCTTTCCTGCTGAAACCGAGGCTGCTTATGAAGTGCTCCCTGTAGCCTCTGCTATCAGACATGCAGTCTGCAAAAGAGCCATGCACCCTGGGAAGCTCCTGGGCAGCGCAGCCTCAGAGTCCCCCTGAACACTGACCATCCATCTACTGTGCTGGATCCACAAGTCCTCTGAGTCCCAAGCCTGGGACAGCACCAGACACAGTTGAGTCAAGTTGTCTCAACCAGGACACTGCAGGAAAAGCTTCCATTTGGTCCACGCCCTTCAGTTAACAGACAGGAAACCTAAAACCGGTCAGGAGATGACAGCAACTCCAAGGCCACCCAGCAATTTCCAGGCAGAACCCAGTCTAGGGCAGGGGTTCCGCCTGCAGCCCCAGGCTCCTGTCTGCCCGCATCGGCTACGCTCAACACAACAGCAACACTGGCCCAGCCTCCCGCCGACTCCTTGCTAGGATTACTTCTTTTTATCCCCTCAAAGCCCCACAATGCAATGCTGCAGTTTTTCCCGCTTACAGAGAAGGCACTGAGACCCAAGGGGGTCCTGTTTGACAGGAAAGGAGTCAAGGCAGGCCCTGCACAGCCCTCTGTCCCCGCCCAGAAGGGCCAGCTGTCCATCTGGATGTGAGGTTGAAATGGTGGCTGATGAGAAAGTACAGCATCTAGTAGCACAGCAGTGTCAACAGACCAGGCTCTGCAGCTCAGCAGAGGGCTGAAAACCCATCTAACCGCAAGCTGCTGGGCGGTGGCCGACACACTCACTGTCTGTAAATGCATGCTCACTCATCCCTAGACACTCCCTGGCCCCTCTGAGTATCATGCGATGACCTGCAGGCTCAGGAGAAGGCACTGGCAGGTACAAGTAAGTAGCTCTGGAAGGCATTCAAAGCCCAGGCTGCAAATGGCCCATCACATCCATCCCAGGATAGGGCTCAAGGCGGACAGATACACAGTTCCACAGCCCAGCGGCATGAGCCTCTGCTGGAAGGGACAAGGTCTGCAAGGAAAACCAGCAGCCTGCTTCTGGGTGGACACGGACCCTGGGCTGGGGGTTTGCAGAGGGAGACCGTGGTCCTGACCTGATCCCCTCCCACCCATGCTCTAGATGGGATCTTACCCTCTGCAGAAGGCCCCAGATGGGTGCTTTTCCCCTGGGCCCTTTCCTCCTCCCTCTGGCATCTACACAGGCAATAGCTCAGGTCCCCTCCCCAGCCCATACCACCCTAACTCCGCTTCAACACTCCTAGTGATGCCTCACAATCCGTGAGCAAAAGCAACCACCACCTCCCCATTTCCCAGATGAGGCAGATTCCAGAAAGCCTCCCGCTGGTGATAACCTTACAAGAGGCGGATTCGGGAGTGGCCCTGGGCCAGTCAGTCTCCAAACTCACACTCTTGCTTAGGCCTCTTCTGTTTTCAGTGGAGCTACTTTTTTCCGGCCAGAGGTTCAAAGGCAGGGCAGCCGCCGTGCCCAGGGCTTGCAGGGCAAGAGCGCCTAACAGCTTGGACACCATCGCCCACCCAGGAGCTCCCATGGGCAAGCATGCTCACATCCTTACATTCACACATGTTCATAGACACAGGCAGGCTCACAAGCTTGTATGTATTCGTACACACGCTCACGTTATCTCCCCACTCAGGAATGTGAGCTCACACCCTACACAAGCTCAGGCATCAGCTCACATAGGCATATGTGTGCACACACAAACACACCAACATGTGCACCCTCTTACATATTCACTCACATGCTGTATTAGTGACTTTTCTTGTGGTTTATTTTGACACAGTTGTAGGCTACAGTCCGCCATGGCAGGAAGGCATGGTGGCAGGAAGGCATGGTGGCAGGAGCCTGGGGCAGCTGGTCACACTGGGGCCACAGGCAGGAAGCCGAGAGACATGAATGCTGGTTCTCAGCTCTCCTTTTAGTTCAGTCTGGGACCCCAGCCCATGGGATGGTGCCACTCACATTCAAGATGGGCCTTCCCCCCTCAATCACCCTAATCTAGAAAGTACTTCACAGACATGCCCAGAGTCTCCTGGGTGATTCTAGATCCAGTCAATTGAGAGACAACATTCACCATCACACACATGTGCACACTTGTGCACTCCGCACACAAAAGCAACTTACACATTTACATACTTGCTCACACATGCACCTTCACACCAGCAACTCCACACAAGCCCTGGAGGACGTCCTATGTTGCTAGGGAGTTGGGGAGCTGCTCAGAGGATGTGGCACTTGAGCTGGGTAGTAAAACAAGCAGAACATGGCTGTGGGATGGTGTGTGGTGTGGGCTGTGAAGGAAGGAGTCAGTGTGGGTCTGTGCAGGCTGCAGGCTGCTGGGTATTCTGATCCACAGAGGGACCCTGGTGAGAGTATACGGCTTCCTCGGTCATCTACACCAGCCCAAGTCTAATGCTTATTTGCAGGGGAGATGTCTGTCCCATCGCCACTCTAGTCCCACTGAAGGCCCAGGGTCACATTAAGGAAAGACCTGGGCTAACGGAACCCTGGCTGCCCTATTCTAGACCCATCCCCTGTCCTGGGGTCTCTGAGCCTCCCCAAGAATGAAGAAACCCAGCCAGTCTTGTACACTGCCTCAGTTTCCTCTAGACCCTTGGGCAGGGAAGCAGGTCTGACCCCCACCTGCCCCACCAGGCTGTGTGACAAAGTATCACCTCCATGTGCCTCAATGCAACCCAGCATGGTCACAATACTCGGTAGAAGGTGCACTCAAAGGGCTCTGACAGCAGCTCTGGGAGGCCTCACTGTCATAGGCCTCCCAGTCACATCCAATCCATCCCTGGAAAGAAAGCCCATGGGGCCAAGGAAGGGGACACAGGGTCCCTAAGGGGGAAGCGGACAAAAGGCTGGACACCCAGACATCAGCCCCGCTTAGCTTATCACCGCTAAACCAGCCCCCCCACACACACACACATATCTGAGCTGAAAGAAACTTCCAGAAAAAAAAACATTCCTAGAGTCCTCACTTTACACAGAGGGACAAAGGTCCAGAAATGGATGTGTCCTGTCTGAGGCCCACAATGAGTCGTGAGGTGCGGGACAAACAGAAGTGGGAGACAGAGGGTCGCAAGAGAAACCATTCTCCACTCTCCTACCACAGCACGACCAGCTCCTCGTTGGATGAGGAAACTGAGGGCTGGAAAGGTCACCTGCACACAGTGGCGGCTGCTCCGATGACACACAAACACTGTCCCTTGAAGGGGAAGCATCCAGAAGGAACAACCTGGGCTCCCACAGAGGGGACGCCCACAGCATCTCTAGGGAGCATGCGCTCGGCTCCAGCTCCCCGTCTATCAAACTCCCAGCCTGCTAATGGGCAGAGGTGATGGGACCATTACCTAGGGGGCAGATGGTCTTCCGGGAGGGGCACCATCCACCTCCTGGTAATGGCCATTTTAATGGTAAGGGACCAAAACTTGAGCTCTCACACCATGGCCGTAATTCTCTGACACACTGTGTACCTCTGTAGAGACAGCTCAGTACCTCGTTACTATAGTTACCTCTCCTGCTGTGACAGAACACCTGACAAGAGAAAATTAAGGAAGGAAAAGGTTCTTTTGGCTCAGTGTTGGGTACCATCTATCATGTCAGGGGAAAGCACGGGGGGCTGTTACACTGTGTCCCCAAGTCAGGAAACAGAGATGGATGCTGGCACTCAACTCGCTTTCCAGTACAAGGTCCGTGGGGATGGTGCTGCCCACCTCGAAGGCCTTCCTTACTCAGTTAAATTTTCTGGAAAGGCCCTCATAGACACACCCAGAGACCTGTTTCCATGGTGATTCTAAATCCCATCAAGTTGACAATGAAGATCAAGGACCACCCTGAGGTGCCCAGATCTCAGGGTCAGATCAACTCCACGCCCATCCTTAGGTCGCACCTGGGAAAATGCTTGGACCCTGACACCCCTAGAAATTTCTCCATTGACAGCTACTGGCAAAGGAGGCTGGGGTCCGCCTGCTCGGCAGGGGAGGGGCTCTGCGACTCTCTTAGGCCCATCTCAGAGATGCTCAACTGGCACTCAGGGCACCTCTGCTGACACTCTGCAGGAAGGAAGGGGGGCCTTGCCCAATGTGACTGAACTCCTATCAAGAACAGACACAGGTGGGCGTGGGTGGCGTGCACCTTTAATCCCAGGCCTCAGGAGGCACAGGTAAGCAGATCTCTGTGAGTCGAAGCCAGTCTGGTTCATATAGTGAGTTCCAGGCAGGCTGGACTAGAGAGACCCTGTCTGAGAGAGACAGAGACAGAGAGAAGAGGACAGGCCATGGGAAGGTGACAGCCTGGTTTGATGGAGCCTTCAGCAGCTGGAAGGGGCAGGAAGGACCCTCCTCAGAGCCTCAGGAGGGATGTGGCTCCGTGATAGCTCAATTTTAGAATTCGTGACAGAATAAACAACCCTCTTCTTTTGGCAATGTCGGGGGTGGACCCCAGGGCCTCGTGCTTCCAAGGCAAGCGTCTGCCACTGGGCACACCCCAAGTTCCTCTTTCCATGGCACCATGACTATCAAAGTTTATTTCAGCCTCCAGAGGACGTTAGTGTGAAGGTAAGGGCCATCAAGGCAGAGGCTCACCCTCCAGGGCAGACAGAACACTAATAAAGGGTACCCAGGGGCCTGGGCTCTCATTGCAGAGGGCAGTCATCAGGGCAGGAGGCCTCCAAGGAGCAGGCCGGGACTGGAAGGACTCTGCAGGTGACTGGGCAGGGAAGGCTAAGCACATCTGCCCAGGGCTCAACTTCTAATATCCCAGAGGCTCATGGCCCTCCCAGGCCCCACCCCTGTGCCCAGCCCCTGCCAGCACTCCAAGGGCATCCCGTACTGTGAGACGCTTGCACGCCCACCCTCATCACACAGATGGACACTATTATCTGCTTGTTTAAGGCCCTGAGGACCTGAAGGGAGCTCTGGTGATTCATAAATTACTCCACATAAAGTCAGTGGCCGGCAGGTTCCACCACAGGATAAAGGACACCCAGTCGGCGTCCACGGAGATGGCCTGTGGGCAGCAATGGAGGGGAGAACACAACTGGTGCTGACCAGCTGTGCAAGCATTTAAAGACTTCCTGTAACACTGGAACAGCATGTAACCAAGTAGCCCTCACTCTGCTGATGGATGGGAACAGTCGGGGCTCAGCCGAGGGGTCTGCAACCTCAGGCAGCAAGTCTCATCCTCAGGGGGCCTACAGTCAGCTGGGGCCGGCACCGTGTGGCCATCTAACCAAAAAGACCCCAGACTCGGTTCCACTCTGCAGTTCAAGTGCACCCCAAGCCCTCACCTGAGGCTCACAGACAACTCACAACTTTCCTTTGATCGCTTCTAATGAATCTCACGGCCAAGGAGAGGAATTTGAAATGAAGGGCAAACTTTCAGAATGCTAGCTCAGAAGTCAATTCGGTCAGCCAGCACACTCTCCATGCACACGCATGCACGCACAGGCACGTGCACATATACTCAACATAGCCACCACATGAGTGGCACAGGAGCCTCACCCAAACGTTGATTATGTACCACCTGTATACCTGCTCCACATCCTCTCCCTACCTCCAAGCGGGACATGAGACTGATTCCAAGCCCAGCTCAGAGGCTGCTAGGCAAAGCACTTCCTTCCATATACAAGTCCTCTGGCCACTGCCCCTGGGTTCACGCGCTCTGTCCAGTGACTAGAGGCCATCACCTCCCAGGAGTGGGAGTGGAGAGGAAACTCCAAGGAGGTCACCAGATGCTGGACAAGCTTCAAAAGCGATCAGAAGTTACTTCAAAAGAGAGCTAGAGATGTAACCTAGTGGGAGAGCACTTGCCTAGCATTCAGGAGGATCTGGGTTCAATCCCCAGTACCAATAAGAAAAACTTGCCCGAGCCAGGCACGGTGGCACACGCCTTTAATCCCAGCACTTGGGAGGCAGAGGCAGGCGGATCTCTGTGAGTTCAAGGCCAGCCTGGTCTACATAGCGAGTTCCAGGCCAACTGGGGCTACATGGCTCAGGCTATTACAGAGGACCGTAGTTCAGTTCCCAGCACCCAGATGGAAGCTCACAACCACCTGTGACTCCAGCTTCAGCAGTTTCAATGCCCTCTTCCGGCCTCTGAAGGCCCTTGCATACATGTGGTACACATGCATGAATGAGGCTAAGTATTCATACACATAAGATAAACAAGCCTGACAACAAAAACAATAACGTACAGCTTTCAGAGCTCGTGAGGTGGCTCAGCACGCAAAGGTGTTTGCTGCCAAATCTAACAAGTTCAATCCCCAGGACCCACATAGTATAAGGAGAGAACTTGTTCTTGCAAGTTGTCCTCTGACTTCCATACATGAGTTGTGGCTGGCACACACACACACACACACACACACACACACACACACACGACAGATAGATGATTGATAGACAGACAGACAGATGATAAATGGTTTTCCAGCATTTAAAAAACTAACCGGTAAGTTTCTATTTAAAACATCCAAAGATACTGAGTCAGCCTTATTCTCTCAGACCTACAAAGCACCAGGCCTCAGCAACCGTGGGTGGCTGGGAGCACTCGGGTGTTGCAGACTTTGATCCCTTGAGAGAGAGAGATGTGTGATGAGCAGACTGACCCACTAGAAATCCATGTTGTCCCCAGACTTGCACCCTCACCTCGTCCTGTTTCCAGGCAGGAACATCTGATGGACCACACACAGTAGGGCTGTCCACATCCATCTTCCCAGCCTGCAACTCTAGAGAATCTACTTCAGCCTGTGGGCTCTGCCTGTGGACGCCACAGTGACAGGCGGTTATCTAGACCACCTGAGTCTTCCCAGAAGTTTGTCCCCAGAGGATGGCAAGGTGCTGTCCATGTGCATCAAATCCTGTTTATCTCTCTGAACCTGTGGCTTCCTGTTCATCTCCACTCCAGAGCACCCTGCAATTCTCCCAACCGTGAGCTCATCATGCTCAGGGCAGAGTAATCTCCTGCAGCCATCTGCAGGACTGTGCCCCACTGGAACAGGGCACCTTCCCTCCCCTGCCTGACACTTCAGGGTCTGGGTGTTCAGGCATCCCTGTAACATCGATGAGCAGTCCAGCCAGCTAAGGAGAGTTTCCCATGGCTTTCTAACTACAGAACGAATTGAAGGCCCAGGAGCTACCACGTGCTGCGCTGATGTGGCTAATTGCCCATCACAAGGCTCATGGGGACGCCACACACACTGTACACACAGTTCAAGAAGTAGATGAGACCGGTTTCCCGTCAGCCCTCCTCCCAAGGCACAGCCCCAAGTGTTGGGTCGGATCTCATCCAACATCCTGCCCACCCCAATCTAGAAGCGTGTGGGAGACGAGAGAGACTCAATCCTAGAGCTGGAGACATGGCTCAGTTGGTAGGGTGCTTGCTTGGCATGTACAAAGCCCTGGTTTTGGCACTAAACATACCATAAAACAGGACATGGTAGCTCACTCCTGTAATTCCTGCACTTGGGAGGTGGGGGAAGAGGGTCACAAATTCTCTACGCATCATTCTTAGGTACAAACCCAGTTCAAGGCTACATGAGATCTTGTCTTTAAAAGGGACAAAAAAATGCCCCCACCTAGAAAAATGGGGGTCATCTTGGACCTGTCAGGTACCCACACTGGGGAGGGCAAGGAAGGGCATGACAACCCCACTTAGTGGTGACAGAATCAGGTTCAGAGAGGAGAAAGATTAAGTAGCTCATCCATGGTCACCCAGCTAAGAGGTATATCTGAGGCCACAGTCTGAGCTCTGGCCTGGGTCGAGCAAGGGAGAGCCACAGACCAGAAGGCACCACACACACCACTCCCCTCTGGGCCCAGACCCCAGGTCAGACACATTCATGCTTATGTCTGGAGTGTGCAAACCCCAAGTCTCCCTCTGGAGACAGTAACGTAAGTCAGGCCCAGGAAAGTGAGGAGAATTCCCCGCTCCTCGGGGTACCCTACAGTCATTACTCTCTCTGCTAAGACATGTGTACCCAAACAAAGGCAGAGTCAGGAGTGGGCAACACTCAGCTTCCAGAGCAGCCCCACCATAAGTAGGCACTACTGGTGGCCAGGCCAGCTGTGAGCCAGGTGGTGCCAGGCTCCATCACGCACACAGAACACAGCCACCACCCCAGAGTACACGGCCTGCAGCAGTGTGACCAGTGGTCCCAGATACAGGGCAGGTGCCAGGATGAGGCCTCCTCGGCAGCATCCTGAAGGCAGGATTTCCCAACCACAGACACAGCCGGTGCAATGATGCTGGGGGAGGACAGTGGCTCAACCAGCGAGGTAAGAGTTTATGGGGCAGGCTGTCAATGAGGCCCAGTCGGCAAACAGACCCTCTGCCCCTTGGGGCACCCCAGGAATGCTCAGCAGAAACTAATTCCCTAAAAGCGTGAGTGCAACGTGGCTAACAAGCCCCCTGAATGGGGAACAAAGGATCCACGGTGGTCCAAGTCCACCCACCTGCAGTTTCCGGCGAGCGGGCCCAGCAGAGGCCAGGCTTCCCGAGAAGAGGACTCCTGAGCCAGAGAAGGCTCTGGACCCAGATTCCACCCGCACCCCTGCTCTCTGGGACACCAGCTGTGCCCCAGGGCCACTCAGACCCTTCTTCCCCACCACTACAGACTAACAGGAGGTGCCACAATATCCCCGACAGACACAGTCTGAGACTGCCCACCCCCCAACCCCAGGGACATGTCAGGGACTAAGGGGTGAGACTGTGGCAGCTGGGCCACATGCCAGCAACCAGGACAAGCGGCCCAGTGACCATCACTGCAACCCCTCCCTGCTCCTGGCAGCTGCTCAGAGGTTCTCATCTTCAGTCCTGCTTCATTCCCATCAGCACCTGGGGTATAGATGAACCCCACAACTACGGGGGAAGAGGTCAAGAGGGCACACGACCACCCACAGCCACACCAGGAGGGCGAGGTGACAGCGTAGGGGCAGATCCCTGTGCTCCTTCCCTGTCCCGACCGGCAGCCTCCAGATCGACCAAGCATCCAAGGCCCCAGGGACACCAGCACATCAACCCCAGACGGACCTCCTGAAGCAGGAGGGGACAGAGGGAAGGTTCCTATGTAGTCCCCTCCCTGCCACCAGCCCTAAACAGAGAGGTGAGGGCAGCCCCCAGGCCTTGGAGGCCAGCTTTGCTCCCAGGAGCAGCTGCTCTGTGGATTCAGCTGCCGGTTCTGTCAAGATGAGAGCAAGTCCAACAGGTGAGTGCCAGCCAGGGAGGGCCTAGGGTCACAGCCCTGCTGGTATGAGAGACTCAGGGGAGGGCACTGGGAGCCAGTCCCACAGGAGACACCCAGAAGGGGATGAGGGACGACACAGCCAGCCTCAAAGGAGACCCAGCTAGCCCTGACCTCAGCCCGCACACATGCAGGCCAGGTGTCCAGTCCAGGCGATGAAGCCTGCCACGGGTCAGAGTCAACACCTGGGAGAAAGGACACCTTAGAACACCCAGAAAACAAGCAGACAAGGGGCCCGGCCCAACACCTGGCCTGGGGGGGGGCGCTGGATACGGCAGCACCAACCTCAGCCGCGGGGTCCACCTGAAGTACCCTCGTCACATGCACGTCATTGCTCTACGGAGTGAAAACAGCAGCGCCTGCTTCAACCGAGGTGCGGAGAGTCACTGAAATGAGCCAGATGCAGAGGGACAGATGGCGTGCGGCTCCACTCATGCAAGTTCCTCAGAAGTCACAGTGGGACGGCAGGTGCCTGGGGCTGGAGGAGGAAGGTGGGGGTGTCTCATGGGGACAGTTTTTCATTTTTTTAAAAATATTTATTTTAAAAAAATTTATTTATTATTTTTATTTTATGTGTGTGAGTGTATTGTCTGCATGTAAGTGCACTTGTGTCATGCAGTGTCCACAAAGGTCAGAAGAGGACGTTGGATCCCCTGGAACTAGACAGTTGTTAGCTCCGGTGCTCTTAAGCGCTGAGCCATCCCTCCAGCCCCTATTATTTTTATTTTATGTGTATGAGTGTCTTGTCTGCATGTATGTGAGTGCACCCGTGTCGTGCAATGCCTGCAGAGGACAGAAGAGGCCATCGGATCCCCTGGAACTGCAGTTACTGACAGTTGTTAGCTGCCATGTGGGTGCTGGGATTTGAACCCGGGTCTTCTGCAAAAACAACCAGTGTTCCTAACCACTGAGCCATTTCTCCAGCCCCAGTTTTTCTTTTTTTTTTTTTTAACGTGTATTAGTGTGTTGCCTGCATGTAGGTAATTGCACCTGTGTTGTGCAATGCCCAAGGGGGTTAGGAGAAGGCGTCAGATCCCCTGGAACTGGAGTTACAGATGGTTGTTAACCGCCACGTGGGTGCTAGGAACCAAACCCAGGTCCTCTGCAAGAGCAGCCAATGCTCTTAACCACTGAGCCATCTCTCCAGCCCCCACACACTTTTAGTGTTGAAAGTGAGAATTGTGAAGATGAGGGCTGGGGAGACAGCTCGGTGGGTAAAGCACTTGTGCAAATATGAGAGCCAGAGTTTGGATCCCCAGAACCCACATAAAGACCAGATAGGCATGGTGGTCTACCAGTAATCCCAGAGATAGGGAGGCAAGCAGGTTACCCAAAATAGCCAAATCTAAGAACTCTCAGTTCAAGAGCGAACCCCCGCCTCAATATATAATAGAGTGAAGAAGGCACGGGAAATCAACCTCTGGTCGCCACACGCCCACTTGTACATCCCCAACACACACATGCAAACACGCATACACACACACACACAGAGACACACACACACGCGCGCACACACACACACACACACACACTCCTCACATACAAAAAGGGGAGATGGGCGATGGTGAAGCTCAATGCTGCTGAACTGTGAACTTACAGATGCTGGGATGGTACACTGATGTACTGCATTTTACTATAGTCAAAAAAGGCTGCTGGGGCTGGGAAGATGGCTCAGTGGGTAAAACCACTTACCAAGCAAGCCTGACAACCTGAGTTTGGATCTTCAGAACCCACACAAAAGACAGACACAGTATTCCAAGTCTGTGTGATACCAGAGGGTCTACAAGAAACAGGAGGTGGAGATGAGAATTTCCAGAAGTTCGCAAGCCAGCTAGCACAACTCACACACAGGCCAAGAGATTCTCTCAAGGCGGGGACGGAAGGACCGACACCCAAAGGTTGTCCTCTATCTCCACAGTGTGCCTGTGCCCCACAAACACACACCCACAAAGTAGGTGCCCTGTAACTCCCAAGGTGTCAGCTCTTGTGAAACGAAGTCCAAGGACCCCAGTTCCCCCTCTTCCTGCCAGGATCTGGCGGGGACTTAGACCTCCTTCCCCGCAGCACAGGCCCAGATCACCTCAGACAGTTTCAATAGAAACTATTGCCCAGGAGAAAAGCCCCCTCAACAACAACGCAGCTCAGCACAGCCTTTCCTGGAGTTGACACCTGTGTGCCACAGCCACACTGTGGGTGAGACCAGTGTCCCCCGAAGAGTGACACAGCTATACAACTGCCAGGTTCACCTCATGAGCACCCTAAGTCTGAGTAAGTTACTATCCCCCAAAGGCAGCACCCACAGGCTGACTTCAAGATGCTCAATGTTTACTCCCCAAATGGGGGGGGATGACATTAATGCACACACAATCTAATTTTTCCCCTCCACAATAACAAGTTATGTCCTCCAGTTTGAGGAACGGGGCCTAGAAGAGACATGTGAACAGCAATGACATGCTATGTCCATGGGATCCTCCCTGCAGACAGGGCACAGGGGTCACAGAGAACAGGGAGGTCAAGTCAGGAAAGAAACTCACCTCCAACACGCTCATTGATGAGATGGGACAGCCTGAGGTAGGGCAAGGGCAAGAGTGGGGCCTGAGCCCTGGGCTACAGGGGGGCTCATCAGCTGCTCCTGTCCGCCCTCAATTAGGAGCCGAGCCCCAGAGAGGCCAAACTCCCGGAAGATTACACAGGAAGCCAGAAAGGATGGTGAAGCCTGTAAGGAATGCTGCAGGGCCCCGGACGAGTCACCTCATGTCACGTGGCCTGAGTTCTTTGTCCAGGAAATTAGAATATAGGACAGAGCCAGTGTCAGAGGGGCCTCAACAGGCCCGCGTGTTCCAGGGAGAACATGTGTATGGTGGCTGTGGGTATCATGGAAGACTTTTCCAGGCAGGGCCTGACAGAGGTTGCCCCCCTCTCCCAGAGCAGGTCCCAGCCACAGGCGCGCCCGCGCGCGCACACACACACACACACACACACACACACACACACACACACACACAAGAGGCTGAGGAAGCAGGGAGGGTAGAGGTAGCCCCTGGCTGGGACTCACACAGCCTCTGTACTCTGAATGCACAAATAAACATGGTGGGCTGGCACCTGCCTCTGCAGATGCTGAGCTGAGCATATCACAAAATCCTTGACAGTCCCTGGGGCATCCAACTTGCTTATGTGACATTTCATTTAGGAATTTTTCTCTTTCTTCTGTCCTCTGTTAAACCTAACCAGCTTTCCTGGGCAGGGGTTTTATTAATGTTTTGATTGTTAACAATGATACAAGGCCTGGGGCTCATCGGCCTCCACACAGAGCTCCAGGTTGGAGGATGCAGGTCTCCCATGAATACTACATGACTTAAAAGCCCTGGGACACCCCCACTGGTTGTCATCTCTGAGATGGAAGGAGCCAGGTCCTAGCCGGGGCTAACCAATGGGGTCAGAGGTAAACCAGGAGGTTGTGGTGCCAAGGGACATAAGGGTGAGCTCGAGGGGCTGGTACAGGCTTGGCACAGCCTGGGAGTCAGGCAAGTGGTCACACCAGCCTGTTGTGTCCATGGTACACAGGACATATGGACTCTCACCTAACCCCAGACACCCTGCCTGGTGACAGGATTGGGCAGGTCAAAGGTCATTCTCCTAGGGCAGCCCTAAGCCCGGACCTGGCCACCAGGCTTACCCTGATCTCCCAAGGACAGTGTGGCACAGCCTCTATCCAGATGTGGCCCAAAAATAATGCCAACCCCTCCCCATGTGCCCATCCCAAAAGGGTCGAGGTCCACATCAAAGCCAAAGAGAAGAGGTGAGAGGGGCCAAGCAGGCCTCACGACAGAAACTAGAGTCGTGTGTCTGACCCCAGCCTCACCTGCACCATGTGCCCTCCGCACCAGACTGCTCCTCCCATCCCTCTTTTCGTCCATGAGAGGAGGGAGCTGGGGGGTAACGAGGGGAGGGCTAGCTTGGTGTCATCACTCAGTGCAAGGCAGCATGATGGCACTGAGGCTGAGAAGGAAGCAGGACGCAGGAGGGATGGAAGGGGATGGGGTGGGGGTGGAAGAAGGGTGGGATGGAAAGGGATAGAGACGGAGGAGGGGAGAGAGAAAGAGGAGGAGGGACGGAGGAGGAGGGAGAGAGGGAGAGAAGGAGAGGAGGAGGGGGAGGAGGGACA
>NW_008347322.1:535858-576510 GCF_000622305.1 Nannospalax galili
GAGGAGGGAGAGGAGGGGTGGAGGAGGAATGGAGGAGGGGGAGGAGGGATGGAGGAGGGATGGAGGATGTGTGAAAGAGACATGAGACAGAGTGGAGGAGATGGGAAAGGATGAAGGGGTGGACGGGGTGAGAAGGAATGGAGAGATGGAGAAGGGGACAGAGGAGGAGATGGAGGGGACGGAGAGTGGGACGGTAGCCCACTGCTCAGGGGTGAGGCTGGAATAGACCTGCACAGGCCATGCCTCATTATGGATCTAAAGACCAGGTACGTCTGAGGCCATCCTGGCTGCTCTGAACGAACACATCTCTGTTTATTTTGGAAATGTGGCCAGGGTGTGGGAGGAGAGGCCACCAGCTTCGTGGACTCACAGGCACAGGCTGCCATCTGCAAACACTCGGGCTAGAAGGCACTTGGTTTCCTGAGGTCACTCAACAAGTTGGGCTCTGGGATCAGAGGGGAGTCTGTGATGCCTCCTGATGCTCTGTTCCCTGTGTCCCATCCCCACACCCTTGTCAGTTACTGAGTGCCAGGGACAGTCACCCTAGATGTCCACAGGGTCCCCGTGCCTCTATCACACACCAGTGACATCGAGGCGGATCACCCATGGGCTTGGCATGTACCTGTGTAGAGGACTGACAGCCTCAAGGACTAGAACTTCAAGAGGAAGAGGACAGAAGCAGAGATGCCCATACCACAGCTGGAGAGGGGCAGGAACAGATGCTCCTTGGGCCCCGGGAGAAGCCGGCCAGGAAAGCTGCTTGAAGTGCCAGCGGGAAGACGGTGACCACAGATGCACTGCCAGGACGGGTCCCAACCTCTGCTTCAGGAACCCTACTTGCTGTCAATCAGCACCCTGGGGTCAGCACTGAACCAGCATCCCAGAGCCCCATGCAGGATGCTGGGCCCCATGGCTAAGGCCACTAACAGTCCCCACCCCTTCCTCTGCTCTAGGCTAGGGTAACCTGCTCTGGCCCAGTGCCCCCACCACAGCTCTACAAGAGCATGGCCAGGCCTGCCTGGACCCCCAGGATCCTACATCATACCCAAGACTGGGCACTCAGTTCTCAAAAGCCTAAGTGTAGAAGTAATGATCTGGTGACATACACCGGTGAACCAGGGAGGCCTTGTCCTACCAACCCCAAGGGGTGCGGGGGGGGGGGCCCTCACATACTAGCTTTTCCAGATTCTTCCAATTATACCCGAGGCAGCTCGGCTGGCTGGAGCAGAGTCCAGCAGACACTGGTCACTTGGGGGACACTGGGCACAAGCCACAATGTTCCTTGAGGTCTGACCTCACTGGTGTGGGCATCTCAAATAAAAATCTCCAAAGGGATAAGTCCAAAAGGGAACAAGTGATCTTGATCGTAAAGGTGGCAGAAAGAGCCGGGTGAGTGCTGGTAATCCCAACACTCGGGAGGCAGAGGCAGGCAGATCTCTGTGAGTTCGAGGCCAGCCTGGTCTACACAGTGAGTTCCAGGCCAGCTGAGGCTACAGGGAGACCCTGTCTCAAAAAGATCAAAAGAAAAAAAGTGGCAGAAAGAGCTGCAGGAACAGTGGTTTGCTCTTCCCCCTTTTAAAAAAATGTTTTATTTATTATTTTTATTTTATGTGTATGAGTGTATTGCCTGCATGTATGTGAATGCACCCATGTCATGCAATGCCACAGAGGTCAGAAGAGGACTTCAGATTCTCCTGGAACTGGAGTTAAGGACGGTTAGTAGCCACCATGTGGGCGCTGGGAATTGAACCCAGTTCCTCTGCAAGAGCAGTCAGTGCTCTTAACCACTGAGCTATCTCTCCAGCCCCACTGTCCCCTTTTTAAAATTTTTGTTATTTCTCTTTTATGTGTATTATATTGCCTGCATGTAAGTACACTGTGTTGTACAATGCCCATGGAGGTCAGAAGAGGGTGTTGGAACTGGAACTGGAGTTCCAGATGGTTGTTAGCCACCATGTGGGTGCTGGGAATTGAACCCAGGTCCTCTTCAAGAGTAGCCAGTGCTCTTGCCCGCAGAGCCATCTCTCCAACCCGTGCTCCCTCTTTTTAAAATATTTTATCGGGTAACTGCAGGTAGGTAGGTGTACCTGTGTTGTGCATTGCCCATGGAGGTCAGAAGAGGGTATCTAATCCCCTGGACTGGAGTTTTTGCTAGCTCTTCGTTGAATTAAAACACTAACAAAAACCAACTTGGGAAGGTTTATTTGATTTACAGGTGATAGCCATCATCAAAGAAAGCCAAGACAGGAATTCAGAGCCAGAACCTGGAGGCAGGAAGTGAAGTGGAGTCCAGGGAGGAATGCCCCTTACCAGCTTGCCCCCACCCCCTGCTCAGCTACCTTTCTTCTACAGCCCAGGCCCACCTGCCTAGGGATGGCACCGCCCATGGTGGGCTGGGCCCTCCTACATCAACCAGCAATCGAGTAAATGCTCCCCAGAGATGCCCACAGGCTAATCCACCGAAGGGAATTCCTCCCTCTTCCCAGATGTCTCTAGGTTTGTGTCAACTTGACAGACACAATTCATACACTGTAAATGAAAAGAGTGATTTTACACTAACATGCCATTTTTATACCGTCTTTCAATAAATTAACAAAGGCCACTCTTAAAGCAAACGTTTGACCCACTTCTAAACGCTCATGAAACTGTTGACCTGGAAACTGAGAATTTCTTTATGGCTAGTGTGGGGTGCTCACTGTGGGGCTTAGTCTGCACCTCAATTTACAAAGACTGTGTGGGGTTCAGGCCATGCACTGGTGCCTCAGCACTGGGCTGCCAGGGGCTGACTCATGTGAGGCCTCTCACTCCCACAGTTGCCAGTCCATTGTGTTATGACGCAGGCAGCCAGAGGCGGCCACCGTTTTGGACATCCTAGCCTGGAGGCACAACTCATGTAGCCTGTGGTGGTCTGTCATGATAGAAAACACCTGCTTCAACTGTGGTCTAAAATGCATCTCCAGAAGAGGTGGGAAGGGACCTACCCAGTGTCCAGTGTCCAGCCCCCTCCACCCTGCTGGGCACAGCAGGGCCGAGCACTGCAGACACATTCACACCACGGTGCAGAAAAGCAAACCCAGCTTTTTCCAGCCCAGGTCAGCTCTAACGTTGTCCTTCCTCAGGATCAGCCCCGGCACCAGATGCCACCAGATGCCCCAGTAGGACCCACAGCACCATCACTACTCTAAACACACATGACCTAGGCCAGGACAACTGGCAGAGCGTATCACAGCCTCACCCGCTGCCCTTGGCAGCCTGGGGAAAAGCTTCCACCCAGCTGCTGCAGTAAGAGCGGGAGCCTGACTGGCTCTCCAGCTGGCCGAGGCCAGGCGTGCCCACGCTGGAGCTGATTTAGGAGCTGAGAGAAGACCTCGCCACGATCCAACTGACTTACAGAGTCTAGAGGGGAGGCCGGCATTTCCCAGACCCCAGCGCCATCTCCGAAAATCACTTTGCTTCCCACTCAGTCGGCCCAACCGTTCTGTAAATAAATGCCAAGGTCTGGGAACGGGGACACCAACAGGGACAAAGGTAGGACAGTCACCAGGCGGCCGTCTGCACGGCAGAGGCTCCAAAGGCACAGCAGGTGTCGGGACACATCACTTACCTTGGCCCCCAGCCATGGGAAGAACTCAGAGTCCAGGAGGTGGGGAGGCAGGGAGCCAAGACCCACAGAGCAAAAAGGCAGCAGGGAAAGCCCCCAGAAAACGGGGGGCTCGGGGACTGGAGAGGTGGCTCAGAGGTTAAGAGCACTGACTGCTCTTACAGAGGACCCGGGTTCGATTCCCAGCACCCACATGGTGGCTACAAACCGTCCTTAACTCTAGTTCCAGGGGAATCTGAAGCCCTCTTCTGACCTCCGCGGCACTGCACGACGCGGGTGCACTCCCATATGTGCAGGCAATACAGCTGCTGCAGTAAGAGCGGGAGCCTGACTGGCTCTCCAGCTGGCCGAGGCCAGGCGTGCCCACGCTGGAGCTGATTTAGGAGCGGAGAGAAGACCTCGCCACGATCCAACTGACTTACAGAGTCTAGAAGGGAGGCCGGCATTTCCCAGACCCCAGAGCCATCTCCGAAAATCACTTTGTTTCCCACTCAGTCGGCCCAACTGTTCTGTAAATAAATGCCAAGGTCTGGGAACGGGGACACCAACAGGGACAAAGGTAGGACAGTCACCAGGCGGCCGTCTGCACGGCAGAGGCTCCAAAGGCACAGCAGGTGTCGGGACACATCACTTATCTTGGCCCCCAGCCATGGGAAGAACTCAGAGTCCAGGAGGTGGGGAGGCAGGGAGCCAAGACCCACAGAGCAAAAAGGCAGCAGGGAAAGCCCCCAGAAAACGGGGGGCTCGGGGACTGGAGAGGTGGCTCAGAGGTTAAGAGCACTGACTGCTCTTACAGAGGACCCGGGTTCGATTCCCAGCACCCACATGGTGGCTACAAACCGTCCTTAACTCTAGTTCCAGGGGAATCTGAAGCCCTCTTCTGACCTCCGCGGCACTGCACGACGCGGGTGCACTCCCATACGTGCAGGCAATACACTCATACACATTGAATGAATGAATGAATGAATGAATGAATGAATGAATGAATGAATGAATGAATGAATTTTTTTAAAAAAGAACAAGAAACAGGAGGCTCAGCTCTGAATCACCTCAAGCTGTAGTCCCCAGGCAGGACAAGGGCACACCGTGTCCCTGCACTGAGGAAGCCCTGAATCACTACTCAGCCTGTCAAGACCTCATGGTCAGTAACCTCACATTCCCTTCCCTGGACCTTCCACCCACCCCATCCCCATGCAGCACCAACTAGGATTTGAGGGTGTACACACTGCGCGATCCCTGGGTCCTCAACACCCTCTTCTCTGCAAGTTGAAAATGGGATGCAGCCTCTGTTCTGGGTGTCCACAGTCCCCGGTCCTCTCCTGCCCCACAGGGTACATGTGATATATGTGGACCAGTCACATTCAGGGAATCAGAACTCCAGAAAGGGGGGAATTGGAGAACTGACCCCTTTCCCACCCCAATGCTCCTGGAACCTGGTGGTCACAGGCAAGTACGTCCTATAGTGCAGGGCTCACCTGTTTCAAGAATTCCTTCCCTGGGGAGACATAATCAACGTCTATCTACACCCTCCTCAGAAGATCCCAAGAGAAAAACCAAAGTGCCATTCCGCCGGAGTTCAACCTGGGGAAACAATGAAGTTCTTGGGCTTGCTTCCAGATCATGGGTGAGGGATTACTTACGGGAACAGGGGTAACCCCAAAAGCATCTGCACTGGAACATCTGCACCCAGTTAGGACGATGGTTTCCCCACGGCTACAAAGATGGAGCCCCCCTTCTCTTAGTCTTCCCCAGCCTGTGTCTCCAGCATCACCTCAAAGCCCTGAGGCCATGTGTAATTAGGGCAGAATTAAATACCCACAGCCATCCCCACCCCTTCCTTCTATGAGGAGCCTCACCAGTCCGCAGGCCCAAAGCTGAGGGGCAAGCAGGCACAGCTGATCTAATGAAGACGGTGGTGTTTTTACTCAGGGGACCACGTTCTGCAGTACCACCTAGATGAGGAAGGGCAGAGAGCACAAACCAGCTGCACCAGAGGCACTCCAAGGGGAGGGGAGGGGCCTGGGAGCACCCTCAGGGAGCCCTGGAGGATGGGACTCGCAGTCCGCTGCCAGCAGGAAGTGTGAAGCGCAGCACCTCCAGCACGTGACCTGGGCTTCCGCCTTGCTTGGCTGTACTGCTCCCTTAATGGTTTGCCATCCTCCTGGTCCACTGAGAGAACACCTGTCCTGAAGTGTGCTGTCCTCGGACACCCATTACTACTTCATCAGACCAGCTGGGCCCACCCTTAAGATACCCTCATAGGGGATGCTGACGTTCCCTCTGCTGGGGTCATCAGACCTTCACCTGCAATTCCAGCCCCTCTCTCCTGTACCTGCATCCCAGCAGCCTGTTAATTCTTCCCCCACTGTATGTGGTCTCAGGAGGTTCTAGACAATAGTCTGTGTGAGGCTGAGGGGGGACTCCGTCTATGTAGGTGTGGGGAAGATGGCATCCAGCTGGGGTGAGATTTTTGGTGGAATGCTGGAGTAATGTTTAACCCCTCAATCATGCTGTGTGAAGAAGCCCAAGAAACTATTAGTTCCCCAAATTCAACATGGATAGAATTGCTTGTTTGGTCTGTGGTCGATGCTCAATCACACGTTGTTTTATAAGTCATGGCCTAACTTCTAGAATCCGAACATAAAGACACCCCCCACTCCGAAAGAGGAGGGCCACAGGACCACCACAACAGGTCAGCTCAAAAGAAATTCGCTTTCTATGACAAAACTGTAACGTTTGGCCCAAACAGCACCTACCATGCAGAAAAGGGACTTGTCAAGCTCGAACCTACCCCATCTGACAAACTGCAGAACACAGGTGAGCATTTGGGCCTCATCTGTCCCCAGGATGGGTTGGGGTGAGCTGCCCACTTGAGTCCCAGGCCTAGAGCCCCTCACAGGGCTGGCCCTGCACCTGGAATCCAGTAGTGGGTTTAAAACTACTGGGTGTGGTGGTGCACACCTTTGATGCCAGCACTCAGGAGGCAGAGGCAAGTGGATCTCTGTATTTAAAGCCAGCTGGGACAGTGAGTTCTGGGCCAGCTAGTGCTACCCTGTCTCAAAAGTAAAATAAAATAACCCAGTCCCCCCACTGCTGGCTGTAAGAGGCTGATGTCCTCCCTGTACCTCAGTTTCCTCAACAGTAGAATGGGATGGCGTCAGTCACCTGCTGCCATAGTAACACTATCCATAAGCACTATCATGCTGTGGGGGCCTTACATGTGAGCCGTGCTCAGCCAACTGTCCAGCTCAAAGTCATGTTCCCTGAAGGTCAGTGATATGGAAGGCCTGCTGCCCACAGCCTGGCAATGTCTGTACTGTGTTCCTTCCTACCTCCCACCAAAGCCTGCAGACCAGGAGCTGCCCAAGGAGAGCTCAGCAAAGATGAAGGACACCGAGTGGCGGCAGAGGATGCACTCAGCCCACCCTGCCGTCAGGGAGTCCCCGAGGACTGTATTTCTGTGCACTCACAGACTCTGAAATCCCAAGCATGTACCAACCCCAACCTCCCCATGCCTGCCTCCTGGAATGGAGTTACAAGTTCACCTGCCCCCCCACCGACCCCCAAAGTCAGCTGCCCATCCGCCAGGGACAGGGCCGATGGCTTCCCAATCCCATCCTCACCCCGACCTGTCGGCTACTGCAACAGTAGCAAGTACAGCTCTCTAGGAGCCACATGAGCCGTCACCCTGATCTGGCCAATTAGGAGGAAGGAACACAGTGATTGGAGCTTCTGAACACTTGGCTTGAATGGGTCGGCTTCCCTCCTGCCCCAACCTTCCCTACTGCCCGGAATAAAGATGCGATGGTTGGGGCTCTTGCAGCCATTCTGAATAACGATCATGAGGGTGGAAGTCAGTGCTGAGGAGGCGGCATAAAGGATGGGGGCAACTGGGTCTCCACCAAGAACTGCCCCAGACTGGCAATATAAGAGAATAAATTAGCCTGTGGATTTTACCTGCTGTTGTCACAGCAGCGAAGTTGGTTCTAACCGACGCAGACCAAGGGTTCAGGTCTTCCACATGAAGACACAGGCCACAAAGGAGCCGTGTGCTGGGGGCTCCGTTGTGGGACCTGCACAGACCCCAGTTTCCAGGTGGGGGCCGAGGTTCAGCGAGTCACCCACCCAAAGTTACAAGGCTGGTAAATGGGGGAAGGGTTTGACAGGAGCCTGTGCGAGCAAAGGAGAGGATACGGGAAGGTGAGAGGCTGTGAGTGTTTGTGTCCCCAGGTCATGCCATGGTCACCTGTGCAGTGAAGCCCCCGGCAAGGCCGGACGGGCCAGGAGGAAGTGGGCAGGCCAGGGCTTTTCTCTGGAATACAAGCTGCTCCTTGCTACTCAGTGTTTGATAGGAATATGCTCATGTGTCCACTGTTTTAATAAAGAATGGAATGGAGCGTCTCTGCCTCTTCATAAATCACGTCCCAACGGGGACACCTGTCCCCTCACAGCCCCAGAGCAGCAGCATCGGCAGAGCTCAGAGGAGGGAAATGACCTGCACCACCTTACACAGGTGCCTCATGGGAGTGTGGCCAGCCCCAAATGCCCGATCCTGTGTGATCCTGACACAGTCAGGTCAGGAATGATGGTGCACATGTGTGAAGTGGGGCACATGATCAGATCTGAGACATGTATGCATTCAGTCTGCACCACACTCAGTAACAGGATCCCTGAATGCCAGAATCTCAAAAGATCAAAACCCTTGACAGGCTAAACCCTCCCATCAAAATAAAAATCACAATCCTGGGGCTGGAGAGATGGCTCAGCACTTAAGAACACTGACTGTTCTTGCAGAAGACCTGGGTTCAAATCCCAGCACCCACATGGCAGCTAACAACTGTCCATAACTCCAGTTCCAGGAAATCCAACAGCCTCTTCCGTCCTCCGCAGGCATTGCATGACACAGGTGCACTTACCTACATGCAGGCAATACACTCACACACAGAAAATAGAATAAATAAAATTTTTAAAAAATCACAATCCTAAATATATAATTCTGTGGGGAAAAGTTATTCATTGTTTTGTTTTGTTTTCTGAGATGGGGTCTCACTGTGTAACCTTGGCTGGTCTCGAATTCACTATGTAGATCAGGCTGACCTCAAACTCAAAGATCCACCTGCCTCTGACACCCAGGGATGCTAGAATTAAAGACATGTACCACCATGCCCAGTTTTTGGGTTTTTTTTTTTTAAATGTATTTACTTATTGTTGTCTTTTGGTTTGGTTTGGTTTTTTGAGACAGGGTCTCCCTGTAGCCCCAGGTGGCCTGGAACTCACTATGTAGACCAGGTTGGCCTCAATCTCACAGAGATCCGCCTGCCTCTGCCTGCCGAGTGCTGGGTTTAAAACCATACACCACCATGCCCAGCTATCTATTTTTTCCAAGATTTTGATTTTTAAATTATGTGCATATGTGGGGGGAGGGTATGTCCATGTGTGAGCACAGTGTTTACAGAGGTCAAAAGAGAGTGTCAGATCCCATGAAACTGGAGTCACAGACAGTATGAGTTACCATGTGGGTGCTGGCAACTTCAGCAAAGTCATCTCTCCAGTCCCCAACCTCTGTATTTTCACACGCACAAACAGGCACGGAATGCTAATGACAGTCACTCAGTGTGAGGGATAGGGGCCAATGAACAAACTGTATTCAAGCAGGTCAGGGAGCAAAGGCAGAATGAACATCACACAGCCAGCCGTGTGCGCCAGGCTTAACAAACGCGGTGACAGACAGCCTACATTCTCAAGAGATCAGAGCCCGGGGTGGGCAAGCATCCAAAGACAGAGATTATCCTTCACCAAAGTATCCATGTAGAGGGGGCTCGTGTGCCGAGGGAGCATTACCACCCAACTACACATGAGGCACTGATGCACACGCACCTCCTGAGCCACATTGGGCCAGCCTGGTCTACACAGCGAGTTCCAGGCCAGCCAAGGCTACACAGTGAGAGCCTGTCTAGGAAAAACAAAGAACGTGCTCCTGAGAAAGAAGAGCTCTGAATGCTTCCTACAGACGGGACCTCAGCATTGAATAAAGACGAAAACACAGCCCAGCAAACTGGAAAACATGATGCCGATTAATCTGAAACAGCAGGAAAGAACTCGACACCAGTCAAGTGCAGGTCTGAGGACCTGACTTCAAGCCCTAGAGCCCAGGTGAAAAATGGCGGCTGTGGTGCCACGCACTCGCAATCCCACCAACGGAGGACAGGGTAGATGGAGACGGGGAGAATCCCTGGGGCTCGCTGGCCAGCCAGCTAGCTGAATCAGTGCAGCCCAGGATAATAAGAGACCCTCTCGAAGGAGGTAGACAGTGTTCCTGATGACACCCAAGGCTGTCCTCTGGTGCACACACACACGCGTGTGCACAGGCACATACACATGAACCTCCAGACACACAAACATGCCCAGATAAAAAAAAAGAAAGAAAAAAAGAACTGGGAGGATCTAGAGAGATGACTCAACGGTTAAAAGCACTCACTGCTCTTGCAGAGGACCCAGGTTCGATTCCCAGCACCCACATGGCAGCTACGAACCATCCTTAACTCCAGTTCCAGGGGAATCCGAAGCCCTCTTCTGACCTCCGTGGCATTGCATGACACGGGTGCACTCACTTACATGCAGGCAATACATTCATCGCATAAAATTTAAAAATAAATAAGCCGGGCATGGTGGTGCACACCTTTAATCCCAGCACTCGGGAGGCAGAGGCAGGTGGATCTCTGTGAGTTCAAGGCCAGCCTGGTCTACATAGTGAGTTCCAGGACAGCTGGGGCTACAGGGAGACCCTGTCTCAAAATAAAAAAATTTAAAAAAAAAAAAGGAACAGCTAGAGGCTGGAGAGATGACCAGTGGTTAAGCAGGTTTACCCATAAGGGCTATGGTTCAGATCCCCAGAAACACACAGTGGGTGTGGCAGCCGGCCTGGAATTCCAGCCTAGAATGGCAGAGCCAGATCTCCAGATCGAACTGGCTGGTGAAACTAGCCACACTGCCCAGCTCTGGGTTGACTGAGAGACCGTGCCTCCATGAGACTAAGAGGGCGGGCGATGAGAACATTACCAACATCGACCTCGGGACTCCTCACGCACAAGGACACACATATGCATGCACACTACATACATACAGGAATGTAAAAGGGACAGATAAAAGACTTGATTCAGCCAGGCATGGTGGCACACGCCTTTAATCCCAGAACTCAGGAGGCAGAGGCAGGCGGATCTCTATGAGTTTGAGGCCAGCCTGGTCTACATAGCAAGTTCCAGGACAGCTGGGGCTACAGGGAGACCCTGTCCCAAAAAGACCAAAAAAAAAAAAAAAAAAGACTTGATTCGCTGTAGGACACGGTGCATCTCAGGGATTGACTGGGTCCATAAAAGCTGCAGACCTGGTCCCAGTTCCCATCCTGATAAAGATCTCTCATTTCTCACATGGCTGATTTGGCAGAAAGGACACCAGGATGGCAGCCATGTGTCTCCGCCCCTCCATGCGGGACTGTTGCCATCTTTCAGCCAAGAGGTAACACCACTGCTCCTTCTGGCAAATGCGGTTAGTTCACCAGACACCCTGGGGTTCCATCGGCATCAAGGGTGCCCAGGTAGATACGCCACAACTTGAAACAGAAGTTTTCATCCTTATCGTATGGTGTGGCCTAAGACTTCCCCCAAATCCAGCTTTCCACCCGGTTTCAGGTTGTTTTGTTTTGGGTTTGGTTTTTTTTCCATCTTTTTGAGACAGGGTCTCACTGTAGCCCCAGCTGGCCTGAAGTCTATATGGAGATCAGGCTGGCCTAGATCTCAGAGATCCACCTCCCTCTGCCTCCCGAGTGCTGGGATTAAAGGTGTGCGCCATCTCGCCCGGCTCCGCCCAACTTCTATGGCCTTTTTCTCATAGGAATTGTGGTGTAGGGGTTTGGGTGTTGGGGATTTCAATATTTGGGTATCTTTTCAGCTACGGTGGGCCCAGGTGCAATGCCACAATCAGGAGGGTGAACCCATCATAACCATAGACCCAGCATGCTTCCTCACACCCACTAGTGACAGCCTCCACACAGCAGTGTTGATCTGCAGGACCCTGAGCCTTCGGCCAGAACCACAGGCCCTGGAGCTGGGGTCTTCTTCCACCAAGGGTCTGAGCACCCACAGGTTCCCTGTCACTTCTCAACCCCCTTCCCCTTCCCCATCACCCTCACTTATGAGGGCATATAGGAAAATATGTACACAAACAAGTGCGCACGCGTGCGTGCATGCGTGGGTACAGACTGGTCATCCCAGCGCTCTGGAGATTCCAAGTTCAAGGCCAGCCTGAGCTACACAGACAGACCCATCTTTTTAAAAAAAAAAAAAAAAAGCCAGGGGTGGTGGTGCACGCCTTTAATCCCAGCACTCAGAGGCAGAGGCAGAGGCAGGTAGATCTCTGTGAGATGGAGCCCAGCCTGGTCTACATAGTGAGTTCCAGGCCCACTGGGACTAAGGAGATACTGTCAAAAAAAACTGCTACATCCTTCTATTCAGGATCCATGAGGCCCCTCCCCACCTATGCACAGAATGTTCTCTAAGCTCTCATAAGGGTAGCCCAGAGCCTCAAACTTCCTAGTCCCAGAGGAAAAGCCTGGGTTTCACCTAGGGCTGTGGGTGACCTTGAATAAGCTAGGTGCCACCTGGGTGCTGCAGTCTGGGCCAGCAGTACACAGAGGAGGTGGACACACAGGCAGTAGCTGACGTCAGGTCCCAGACCAGTCTAAACCACCAGCATCTGGCACCACATCAGGGACAGAGAAGGTGAAGGTGTCTTAAAGAAGACATGACAAGCTGACCCCAGAGCTGGGTCCAGCGCCTAAGGTACTGTCACACCAGGTGGACTCCAGAAGAGGCTGCAGTCCCCAGAGAGTGCCATCCAGTCTGCACCCCAACACTCCCCGACCCCCTCCATCATGAACACTCCACAGAGACAGGGTCTGAACTGCAGCCTTGTATAGGGCCGGGGTGGGGTTGGGGAAGACTGGCTGAACAGGAGGTGTGGCCTGCAGTGCTACCAGAGGTAAAGCCCCCCAAGCAGCCTCCTCAGCATGGGCAGGAGATGCTGTTACTGGAGGGGCTCCTGTGAATGTGGGCGGTACACACACCCCTGGAAGCCTAGGTGGATGATGGGAGGCATGCAGTCCCACGGACATGGTGGCCTGGGTCTGCAGCTTCTCTGTGGAGCTGGCGAATCTTCAACACGCTCCAGTGCCCAGCACAAAGCCTGCAGGCATCTGCTGGAGTCAGCCCAGGGAGCCACCAGCAAGAACTGGGAAGCACAGAACCACAGGGCACCTAGTACAAGGACAGTCTTGGTGACCTGGAGACGCCGCGCCATCAGTTCCTGTGGGGACACCAGGCCAGCAAAGTCCTCAACACAGGTTCAGCATGTGTTCAGAGTGCTCCAGTGGGGCTGGGACAGTATCTGGCACCACTGAGCTACTTCAGCATGGAAGACCAGGACTCGGGGTGACCAGGGGTCCCCATGAATGGCTTTCACACAGCATTGACATACCAGTGGATTCCCCTAGAATCTCGATACAGGGAAAGAAGCCAGTCAAAAATACCCAGCATGCCTCCATCAGAGCCCACATCACCTTCCTGGGGCACATGTGAGAACAGGGCCCCACATCATCTCTCTAGTACACATGTGACAGGACCCCACGTCACCTCCCTGGGGTACATGTGAGAACCAGGGCTAGTCACCTCTCTGGGGAACATGTGAACAACCATACCCACCACTCCATGCCCTCTCCCTAGGCACACTGAGTGTCAGAGCTCCACATCACCTCCCGGGAGCATACTTGAGGACCGGGGCCCGTCACCTCCCTGGGGCACACTGAGCACAGAGTTCCACGTCACCTCTCTGGGGTGCACGTGAGGAGCGAGACTGTGGAGACAGCACCGTGCAGTGCACAGATCTCTCTACTGAGCCCAGAACATAACCAGTAAACAGCAGCTATGTTCCAGAAAGAACCTGTCCCCTGGCTACAGTATAGGGAAGGAGAGAAAGCATGCTTTCAGCAGCTTCTAGAAACTTCCCTGTGGTGCTTCATTCACCCTTCCTCCCTCCTTCCCTTCCTTTGGACACCCATGGAGCCACACCGAGGCACTGACCTGTTTGTCAAACATGTTGGCGAATGAGAAAAATTCTTGCTCAAGGGGACAGCACTGTGTGAGCCACGGCAAATAAGCCAGTCAACAAGCAAGACATCCTCAGAGGGACCCATATCACAAGCGCTCTGGGGGGACCACTGCAGAAGGAAAGGGGATAGAGGAGAGGGTGGTCTCAGTCAGGGAGACCTGAAGGAGGGGGCCTGTAGGGGTACCAGCAGGCCACAAAGTGGGACCAGTAAACACCCCAAGGTGAAACTGCCTCGATCAGCAGCAGTTACCCAGTGGTCCACCCAGCTGTGCCACAGTGACGGTGGGCAGAGTTTGAGGGTGCAGGAAGCCAGGCTATTTGGGGGAGGGGGCTTGGCCTTCTGAGGAGGGTCTGACCAGTACCTCAGATGTCAGTGGCTATGGTTGGATGTTCAGAAAGTTTGCATCCCCAGATTCCTATGTGAGTGGTGTTTGTGGCTAGGACTTTGATGAGACTCACTATCTTCTCACTATAAGAGGAGAGTTGGACACCTGCTCTGTCTCCAAGGCGATGTCCTCCACCACGAGAAGCCCTGGCCAAAGCCTGAGAGACAGTGCTTAGAGAACCACTCGTGGGGCTGGAGAGATGGCTCAGCAGTCGAGCGCTGGCTGCTCCTGCAGAAGGTCTGGGTTCAAACCCCAGCACCCACATGGTGGCTAACAACCATCTGTAACTCCAGTTCCAGGGGATCTGACGCCCTCTTCTGTCCTCCATGGGCATGCACAACACGGGTGCACCTACACACATACAGGCATAACACTCATACACATAAAATGAAATAAAATAATTTTTTAAAACACACACATATACTCATTCACCATCAAAGACTTAAGGAAAAAAAAAAGAACCACTTATACAAACAGAGACAAATCTTAAGTCAAAGGAATGACTCTCTAATGGTAGAATGTCAAGTTGAGTATTTCTTATGACCTACCAGAGAGCTGGGAGCCTGCCATGAGAAAAACATAACATTTGTTTTTGTTTTGTTTTCGTTAGAGGGGCTCTTAATGTTTAAAAGAGATGGAACCATCATTTTATCATTTTTAAGTTGCAAAGACATATAATCTCCAAAGGACCATTAGCAACTTGAAAACAAAATACTTGTCCCTCTGAACGTACTGGCAGAGCAGTGGAGGACACGTCCAGGCCTATGGACTCAACCCCAGCTGACTGTACTGGCCCCTGTGTCCTTTCTTCTCTGAGTACCCCTTCCCCCAGGGTGGGCATCACCTCAGGGAGGAGAAATCTGTGGCAGTAGGGTATCTAGTTACAGGAAGAGGACAGGACCAGGAGCAAACACAGGGAAGGCATAGGATACCACCTGTCCCCATCTACCCACCCACACTGAGATCCACTGGTCCCCAGTCCCCATCCAGCAGGGGTGCTGCAATGCCCAGCCCCAACCTTAGGCTGGCCCTTGGCTACCTCCACACACTCCACTCTCCCTCTCCCTCCCAACCTCCCCCGAAGGGCATCAGCAATCTCTCTCATTTCCCTGCTTCATCAACTCCATTTCCAAAGTGATGGGGACTCAACACCATTAAACACGATTTAATTTGTTTTCCCTAACGATCGGCTCACGGTATTAGGAAGTCGCTCTTTTTCCACTTGAAAGGCAAAGGGGGTGATTCTTCCCAACAAATTAATACAGAAACCATAAGGACACAAGGGGACTAGCGGAGTACAGTCCCAGCTAGAGGAGAAGGCAGCTGGGAGCACAGAGTTGGGGGGTTTCGGGGTTCTGTTGGTACACGGCCAACTGCCACTCCAACTCCCACCAACACCAGGAACGTTCCAGAGCCCAGGTCATAGCTCTCACAGGAGGGCGTGTTAGCCCTCGAAGGCCTGAGTATCAGGGTCGGCAGCAGATGAGGCAGCCTCCTGTGCTGCACAGGGACAACAGCAGCCCCACTGTACCCATCTCCCTTCCAATTCTCTCAGCACTACCATCACCACCACCACCCCTGGCTGATAACCATCTATTACCATTTACAGATAGGAAAACAGGCCAGCAAGTCAGGCTGGGTGGTGTGTGCTCCCAATCCTAGCACTTGGGAGGCTGAGGCAGGAAGAGCTCTGAGTTTGAGGACATCATGGGTTCCATAGTGAATTCCAGGCCAGGCTGAAACTGCCTCAAAAAAGGACAGAGCGGGATATGGTGGTGCACACCTTTAATTCCAGCACTTGGGAGGCAGAGACAGGAGGATTCTGTGAGTTTGAGGCTAGCCTGATCTACACAGCAAGTTTTGTTCAGTCAGAACTATACAGTGAGACCCTGTCTCACAAAAGAGAGAGGAGAGAGAGAGAGAGAGAGAGAGCTAAAGACATGGCTCAGCAGTTAAGAGCGAGGACCAGAGTTCAGTTCCCAGCACCCTCATCAGGCAGCTCACAACCATCTATAACTCCAGCTCCAGGGGATCTATCACCCTCTTCTGGCCTCCATGGGCACCTGCACTCACACAGATATACATACACATAAATAAAAAATAATAAACTTTTTCTTTAATAATAAATCTTGGGGCTGGAGAGATGGCTCAGCAGTTAAGAGCACTGAATGCTCTTGCAGAGGACCCAGGTTCAATTCCCAGTACCCACATGGCGACTACGAACCGTCCTTAACTCCAGTTCCAGGGGAATCTGAAGCCCTCTTCTGACCTCCGCGGCATTGCATGACACATGTTCACCCACATACATGCAGGCAATACACTCATATGCATAAAATAAAAATAATAAGTATTTTTTAAAAAAGAAATTCTCTAATAATAATAATAATAATATTTTTTTTAAAGTAGCACACCTTTAATCCCAGTACTAGAGAGGCAGAGATGGGAGGATCTCTGTGAGATCAAGTCCAGCCTGGTTTACATAGTTGAGTTTCAGGCCAGCTGCGGTTACAGGGAGACCCTGTCTCAAAAAGCCAAAAAAAGAAAAAAAAAAGCAAGCCTTCAAGGACATGCCCGAGGTCATGTGATCAACACACACAGAGGCCAACCTCAAATCCTGGTGCATCTGACCCTGAAGTCCTGTTCTTAGGCCTTGGGATCCACAGTCCCCAAGGGGTGACCATTGTCTCTTCAGGTTAATTCCAGCACGTTAGCCATGTGCCCCTCTCTCTGGGCTGACCTTACACAACGTCAGTAGCCCACAGCCTCCCTGTTACTGCCCTAGCTGCCAGGTCTCTATATTTGACCCCGCTACCCACTGTAGGGTCAAACCACACCTGCATGTTGTTCTAGAGCTTTCCATGGAGCCAGTACTGGGACCACCCCCAACCTCATTCTCAAAACAGTGCTGTGAGGCAGGCACTGACCAAAATTGAGGATTAACTCTGGGCCTCACCCCCATCCAGGGCTCAGCTGGCTTGGGAATCAGATCAAGAGCTGCCAGCTCTGTGCGCTTCGCTGGGCCGATCATTGTCCAGTCCTGGCTGCCTGGGATGAGGGGGTCTCCAGGAGTCCAGGCACCCAGAGTCTGGCTATCCCCAGTGGCCTAGGCAGCTGCCAACTTCCCTAAGCCATGGAACAAGGACTGTAAGCTCAGTCACGGAAGATGCCAGGACTTGGGTTTTTCTTAAACATTCCTCCTGTGTTGGGAGGGAGAAAGGGCCATTTTTGCCACCAGCTAAAATATTTCAGTCTCGGATCAAAGAGGAATGAACGTATGTTAGAAACAGCAGTGAGAATCAGAGGGACGGGACCGGGTGTGCTGGAGGCAAGCAGAGCAAAGAGACCCAGGCAGAGGTACACCGTGGCCTCCCAGGATGGGCTTGTGGACCCCCCATCACTCCATTCAGAGACCAACAATCCTGTAGCCTCACACTGCGTAAACCAGGCTAACTTTCCACTGTCCCAGACCCGGCATGTCAGCAACCCTCTATAACAAACCCGATGTCGGGAAGCTGAGAGCCTGTACAGGCCCAGTCCAGAGCAGAGCAGGGGACTGGCACATACTCCCAGGCTGGGCTGGGCCAGGCTGACTCCTTCCAGTAGTCCACTGATAGGAAACAGCAGCTGGAAGCCCAGAGGAAGAGCCTTGTGCTGATGGCCCGAGCTAGGGTTGCCTGGGGCCAAACCTCGAATGGCACAGGCCAGGACAGAGCGCTGGCTCAGCTGCCAGCCCACGGCAAGCCACCAAGCAGGCCTGGCATCCGATGGCCAGGAATGGCTGGAGAACCCCCAAGGGCTGGCTCACCAGCTGCTCTGGCACCCATTCCCCACCGCAGGCTGAAGTAATCCCGCCATCTTCACAGAAAGCAGACACCCACCCTCTGAGCACCCAGCCAGCCTTTCTAGAAAACTCTTCCCTTACCCGCCCCACCCCTAACCCTGCTGCCCATACAAGGCCCCAAGGCTAAGGTCAGGGCTGAGGCCCAATGTCACCCTTCAAGCTCTCTCCGCTTTGACAAAGGCAAGCACCAGACAACCACACAGGTGTCCTCTGGTGAGAGCTGTGTCTTCTGTGGTAAAAGGGGCCCACGTGGGTTCCAAGGGTCCTAGAGGCTCCACATACTCTGAACACCCCAAAACTCTAACTGCTAACTTATGCCTACCCTTCCTGGCTGGCCTCAACAGCTCTGTGTGAGGCATAGCTATGAAACAGGGGGTCAGAAAATCTAACTGCGGATAAGACTTATAATTAGCCTTTGATTAATTAAAAAGTGAGAAAACTAATTACTTAACAGTGTCATTGGTTTAATATGTGTAATCTTTGAAAGTGTGTGGCCCTAAGAGAAAGGAAGGCTTTCAAAAGTAACCCTAGAAGAGACACAGCAAGGGATGCATGCAGGTGATCTCGCCCAAATATCTGCCCTCAGCCTTATGTTTCAGGAGGAGACCTGCACAACCAGGTACCAGGATCTGAGACAGTGGGGGGCCTGACTGGGCTATCCCCTCATCATCCATCCTCCTAAGAGGACCACAGTGGGGACTCCATCAATGTTGGATGGGTGGGTGGGTGGATGGATGGATGGATGGATGGATGGATGGATGGATGGATGGATGGGTTGATGGATGGGTTGATGGATGGATGGACGGAAGGATGGGTGAAGGATGGATGGATGGGTGATGGATTGATGGATGGATGGGTGATGGATTGATGGATGGATGGATGGATGGATGGATGGATGGAGAGATGGACGGAAGGACGGAAGGATGGATGGATGGATGGATGGGTTGATGGATGGATGGATGGAAGGATGGGTGAAGGATGGATGGATGGGTGATGGATTGATTGATGGATGGATGGATGGATGGATGGAGAGGTGAACGGAAGGATGGATGGATGGATGGATGGATGGGTGAAGGGTGGACAGATGGACAGAAGGATGGATGGATGGGTGATGGATGGATGGATGGAAGGATGGGTGAAGGATGGATAGATGGACAGATGGACAGAAGGATGGATGGATGGATGGATGGATGGATGGATGGATGGATGGATGGACGATTCTTTAGACCTGCCACTAGGCCTGCGGACCGTAAACAGGGATCAGGGATTCTATCCAGGCCTGGCATGATCGCTGACTCTCAGACCTTGCTAAGCTCTGTCTGCCCAACATTCACTCTTCACGGAAGTGAAACCACAAGGACGGGAATCAGTTCTAACATGCTGATAGTGAACAGGGAAGCACATGCCTCAGGCTAAGGACAGGCAGGTAGGCCTGGTAGGCTTGGATGAGACTTGATGGGCAAAGCAGGCTCAGTCACCACAGTCAGAGCTGCTGGCCTGGCCTGTGCTACCTGTCCACTGCTTAGAAGGCCCTCCACTACAGGCATGGGGCAGAGCTGGCCTGCTCTCCCTGGCAGACTCGAGGGAGGTACTGTACCCTGTAGCTCTCCTCTCTGGCTCTATCATAGCTATGAGCCTGAAAGTCCACCTGACTGGGCTCTACACCAGGGAAGGGGCCTGACACCCTCAAGCAAACAGATGTGGCCAGTGGACCATGGGGCTGGACAGTCAGCACTGGGAGGCGCTCTCTCTCTCTCTCTCTCTCTCTCTCTCTCTCTCTCGTTTCTTTCTTGTCTTTCCTAGATAGGATTCCTTCCCTCCTTTCATGGGCACCACTGAAGAGGTCTTTTCAAGGCCGCTATCTGGGCACAGAGGAGAACCAGGCATGCCTAGACAGGCCCCACGTGATTCCAGAATATTGACCTGGTCACACTGCCCATCAGAAGGTGGCCTCAGCTGCCTCTCCCACTGAAGCCCTGATCTGTTTGTTTGGTTTTTTGAGACAGGGTCTCCCTGTAGCCCCCAACTGCTGGAACTTGCTATGTAGACCAAGTTGGCCTCAATCTCAGAGATCTGCCTGCTTCTGCCTCCTGAATGCTGGGATTAAAGGCGTGCACCACCACGCCCAGCCTGAAGCCCCCATCTTAAGAATCAAACACTGATCTTCACCCACAGGGCCCAGGGGCTTCTGACAAAGGGACCAAGAATTTCCAATGGGAGAAGGGACGACCTTCCCACAGGACCTGAACCTGACACCAGGTGTAAAGTTAACTCAAAATAGATCTGAGACCAGAACATGCTCGAACTACATACCGCTTGGAAGATGTGACTCTCCAAACAGGCAACTCCAGAGAAACACAGGCAGATGCAAAGGTTGTTAGGGGCAAGGGAGTGAGGGGGGGAAGACAGTGATGGAAGATTCTGGAACACGGTGGTAGCGATGGCAAACATAGCAAATACCACCACACTCAACCCAGGAGAACAAACAGGAAATTTCTGTCTATTTTGTCACAAGGCACAATGTACAAAGAAATGGACCAGGGCCTCAACCTCAACTCCCAAGACAGAAGGGCCCAGGGATCTGCATGCTGACCATCAGCCCAGTGTGGGGGATCAGGCATGGTGCCTCACATCACCTCAGCTGCAGAGGATCAGGCACAGTGCTCCACAGAGCCCCAGCTATGGGGGATCTGACATGGTACCCCACATCATCCCAGATGCAAAGGATCCAGCACAGCACCCCACATCACCCCAGCCACAGGAAATCATTCATGACGCCCCACATCATATCACCCCAGCTTGCAGGGGATCGGGCACAGTGTTCCTCATCATCCCAGCTGCAGGAGATCAGTCACAGCACCCCGCCAGCTTGCAGAAGGCCAGTACAGAACCCCACATCACCCAGCTGCAGGGGATCCCACACAGTGCCCCACATCACCCCAACAACCAGAGATCAGGCACAGTGCTCCAGTGTACCACTGGGGGACCTCCCCAAGTTCACAGCACACAGCTCGTGATTCCACTCAGAGGGCCAGACCCCACTGCTAAGGCTGCCGTGGACTGGCGGCAGATTCCTACTGACCTTTAGAGTAAGCCGAGGTGACCAGCAATGATACTCTGTAACAAGTAACCGTTACTCACACTTCGCTATTTTTTTTTCTTCTCTGTTTCTTAGTCTCATTCAGATTTTTTTTTGCTGCAAACATCAAACTGTCAGGCTTCACCAGACACAATTAATGCTTGGGGCACTGGGGAGAAACAATTAGCCAATTAAAGCTTAATTAACTGTGGACAAGAATCAAAAAAGCAAAAGGCTGTACCGTTGCCCCAGGATGAGGAAAGCCAGGCTCCCAGTCCCTGGGTGGGAACCAGCAGAGTAGAAAACACAGCAGCAAGAAATGACAAAAACATGGGTTTGATGCGTGTACCCAGGACGGGAAGCGTGGCCTGTGGACCACATGGGGAAATCGAGAGATGGGAGAGGAGTAATGAGCCCATGGAGAGTGACACGAGGTAGCCACAGCACATCTAGTCCATCCCTGCGGCAGCCCCCATGGGCCTCTAGAGTCTAGTCTCCCCAGAGCCAAATATCGACCAAGCAAGGAGAGTCCACAAGTTAAGCTATCCCATGGCATCCTGTGACTATGCAGGGCCTCATGGGTACTTTCTGAAGTGTCCTTACTAATACACACACACACAGAGAGAGAGAGAGAGAGAGAGAGAGAGAGAGAGAGAGAGAGAGAGAGAGAGAACCTGCTGCTCTACAGAGCAAGGTAAACCTCGGGACATAACCCAAGTTTCAGTCAAGCTCCCACCCTACTCTGGCCCTGTACTGAGGGTGCTGAAGTGACCACCCGCTGATCCTGCATGCTCCCAGCCTCCTGCCCATCGCACATGTGGCCCTTGCCCTGTTGAACGAAGCCCTTAGGCTGTCCGTATCACCTTCAACTGACTGAGCCCAACCTGGCTGTCAAATCCAGCACCTCTTCCAGGAAGCCCTCTCTGACTCCCTCAGCAGTCAGCAGCTGCCCCACCATGGCCTGTCAGCATGTGGTACCCTGTGCTCTGTCTTTCCAGTAGCTGAGACGTCATGCACAGGTACAAGCTGAACTAAGCAGGACACTAAGAGGCCCAGCTATCGTGCACTAGCTCTGGGGACACCAAGCATGTGGCCAGCTGATCTGAGAGCAGGAACACCCGCCACAGGGCCCCACCGCTTCACATCTGGCCAGAGCAGACATCACTCATCAATAGCTATGCCTCAGAAACCAAGACTGGGCCTGCCTTTCAATGAGGCACTACGTATCAAGATGAATCAATGTCCCTGATTAGGCATCTCCCTTTACAGACAGAGGAGGTAGGAGGCCACCCAAGGTCTCACAGCAGGGTAGGGATTTGGCCAGGGGCTCCTGTCCTGATCCCACTCAATGGAGGAAGATGTCTTTTCAACAAGTGGTGCTGGGGGTAGGGGGAGTCACCCATAGAGCCTGGGGCCACAGAAACTCTGTGCCACATACCTATACCCTGGCATCTCCATTTTGCCCAGTGTATTCCTGACTTTCCATCTAGAATCAGTCAAACCCCACAGACTCTCAAAGCTTCCCCTGCTTCCATTCCTCTGAGTTACAGTCCTCAGCACTCCTCAGAAACCAAGTCATGACCCCTGAGCAGGTAGCAGCGTCCAACCCAGCCCCTCTCAGGCCCAGATCTCAGCACCAAACCTTGCCCATTTCCCATGAAGCCCGAAATTCCATACAGCTCTACACAAAGCTAGTCACACCTGCAGGGTCTCAGCTACTGACCCCAAATCATCCCCGCCTCCACAACTCCCTTCCGTAGCAGGCAGGACAGGAGTGCCTACTGCCTAAGAGAGAAGGTAAAGAAGAAACCTTGGGCTGGGGGCAGTCAGGGATAGATCACCTTCCAGGCATGTGCAAGGCGCTGGGTTCCACCCTTAACACCATTAAAGAGAAAATGTGCCAATCAGTAGTTCAAAACCACCGGCTGAGGCTGGAGAAATGGCTCAGTGGTTAAGAGCACTGAGAGCCCTTGCAGAGGACCCAGGTTCAGTTCCCAGCATCCACATGCCAGCTAACAACCATCTGTAACTCCAGTTCCAGGGGAATCTGATGCCCTCTTCTGACCTCTTCAGTCAGGCACTGCACAACACAGGTGCACTTATACACAGGCAGGCAATACACTCATACACATCAAAAGTAAAAACAGTAAGTAAAACTTCAAAACTATCTACAATTGGCTGAGCTGACAGTGGTGATGTGTGTGTGTGTGCGTGTGTGTGTCTATGTGAATGTATGTGTGCCTGTGTCTGTGTGTCCATGTGGGTGTTACGTGTGCATGTCTGTATGCATACATGTGTATGTGTGTGCATGCATGTTTCCATACATGCACATTCAGCATGTCTGAGCATCGAGTTCTTCTGAAAGGATGGGCTAACAACGTCCTGAAGTGATGCCCAGTAGCAGGTGTGCAGCGGAAACACCCCCACACAGGAACTGGGAGGCCCTTGACAGCAGGCCCTGCCAGGAGACCTGAGGCTGCTCCGCTCCATAGCGGCTGCATTTTAATAAGTAATTAGTGCAGAGTGGATGCAGCAAAAATGCTGGCATGCCTCCCAACAGCATTAAGCCAGGGCGTGCAAATGGATCGGCCACAGCGGGGACTGGCGGGTCAGCAACAGCAGCAGAGCACCTCGGGAGCGAGCACCTCAGGAGGGAGCACCTCAGGAGCAAGCACCTCAGGACTGAGCACCTGAGGAGGGAGCACTCAGGAGGAGAACACCTCAGGACCAAGCACCTCAGGACCGAGCACCTCAGGACTGAGCACCTCAGGAGGAGAACGCCTCAGGAGTAAGCATCTCAGGAGGGAGCACCTCAGGAGGAAGCACTCAAGAGGAAAGCACCTCAGGACCGAGCACTCAGGAGGGAGCACCTCAGGAGCATGCACACAAAGTCTGCTCAGCACAGTTCCTGACAAATATCCGGGGGAACTGAACAGACGGAAGGAGGCTCAGAGCCTGGGTGCAGAGATCAGGGCTGTCTGACCAATACCCCATGGTTACAGCTGTATTCATCTCTGACCAGACAGGGCTAGGAACCTGTCCATCCACATAGAGCCCAAGTGATGGAGACCACCCCTCCACACACTTGACAGTGACCAGAGCAGGATGGCACGTGTGCAGTGTGATGCCAGAGGCTGGGTAAGGCTGGCCCTCCAGGAAGCTGGAACAGGCCACGGGGTGCACCCTGCCCACTGCACAGCTGAAGGCCAGTGCCTGCCTGCTCAGCCAAGGTTGGTCCAATCTCCAGTGACTCCCAAGAGCTGGAACTTACAGGACAGGCCACAGGCAGACACACAGCTTGCCTTGCCTGGTCTCTTCCTCCAGCAGTTTTTAGGGAAGGTGGATCCTTAGACCCATCTCACAGATGGGAACGCTAAAACAGTAACGCAAGAGGCAGCCTGTGTCAAGTCCAGTAACATCTGGAGCCTGCTTTGGGTCCCGTTTCTCCCAAGCCATGTGGCCCACTTTTCATCCACCTGCTAGAAATAACCACAAACATGCTCCCACACCCCACCCCCATCCCACATCAAGAGTCCGGAGGACAAGGGCAGGCAGGTGTCTGTGGGGGTCAATGGAAAGGTCACAGCAACCACAGGGGAATAAATGGGGGTCTGGGGAGAAAAACTGGCTTCTTCTCAGGCCAGCTCCAGCCGACTGTCAGGTGTTCAGATGTTGAAGTGCTAGACAGATTAGTGATGCCTACCTCAGGACCAACAAGTGCCCGAGGACTAAGCATGGGGCCCATAAACAGCTGGAGGAGGGACGGACGGTAGAAGGAATTGTGGAAAGGAGGCAGAGAGAGGTTTCTACAAGCAAGCAGGACACAGCGGACGAGCTCCACCTCCCAGCTCTACAGCACAGCCAGCTACCTACCACTGGGGATCCAAGTATGCGCTCCACCACAACCCTGAGTCCCCTACTCAGGCCCCACGGGTTTCCTTGGTTATGACAGACAGGTCAACAGTTTCAATCACTTATCTTAAGCCTCTTCAGAACTCTTCCTTTAAGCAAAATGTCACACAGGAAAAGGAGGAGCGGTATGCTACCGTTCAGTGGTCCCTTCCTTCCACCTCCTCCAAGCCTCAGTGGGAGCAGTCTGAAGTCCACAGCTAGGGAGACGTGTCCAGCCTGTATGGTCGCCATCAGCAAAACCACAGACATTCTATCCAGGGTACCGCACCCTTAGAGAGCCACTGTCAGCACGCTCCCCTGAGGGGCAGGAACGTTACACCGGCCAGCCTCCACACTGCCTCCCGGCCTCCATACTGTCCCCCCTGTAGACTGTGATGGAATTTTCATGGCTAGCAGAGCTCTTCTGCAAACAGCCGTCTCCATGGCAGAAGGGAAAGGTCTAGCAGGAGGGTGACCTCAGCCATCGCACAGCCCAGCTGGGTCCCCAGCTCTACTACCCCTGCGGCACACACAGCACACCCTGTGCCCTCCTCGATGCCTCAATTTCCTTCCTACTTTTTCTCTTTGATGGGTTTGTAGTGGTACATGTATGTATGTGTGTGCAGGTACTCAGGCAGGTGTGAGTGTAGGGTGACTGTATTGCTGTCCACCTTATTTTTAAGATCATTATTTATGTGTATATGCATGTGTTTATGCATGTGCGTGTAGGTGCTCACTGAGTCCAGAAGAGGGCACCAGATCACCTAGAACTGGAATTAAAGGCAGTTGTGAGCTACCCAACATGGGCACTGGGAACTGAAGTCGGGTCCTTTGGAAGAGCTGCAAGTTTCTCTTAACCACTGAGCCATCTCTCCAGCCCATCTCCACCTCACTTGAGGCAGTGAGTCTCTCACTGAAACTGGAATTCACTGACTTCCTGATAGATGATCCCAAGTCCCGGGGTCCTGTCTCCACCTCCCTGGCACTGGGGTTACAGGCATGCACAGCCATGCTCTGCTTTTTACATGGGTGCTGGGGATCTGAACTCAGGTCCTCATGATTACATGGCAGACACTTTATCAACTGAGCCATCTCCCCAGCCCCCTCCTTCCCACTTGAGGTTCCTGCAGCAGTTGGGTGCTCATCAATGGGAAGAACTCAGCACACAGTACCCAGTGATGGATAGACAGGGGAAGGGCCCAGGGCCCCAGAGGATGCTTAGGCACCTGGGTGAGTAATACCAAAATCAGCTAGTGGTCTATCAGCCCACCCCAGGCCTTGCTGAAGGCCAGGTTCAACAGCTGCAGAAGTGCTGGTGTGCAACATGGCTATTCTAGTCAATAAAAGGACAGGTACCCATTGATTAGGAGCACACCAGCCTGTGACCTGCCTAGTTGCTCCCGCATGGGCTCACTGTCTGAAATCAGGCTAGCATGGACCATAGCAGCTGGTAAAGCTTCAGGTTCCCAGGTGAGTGGGGCCCTGGCTGGGACACGCATTCACAGCTGAGGAACGTCCCTCTTTCGGAAACATCCTGCATGAGAGTATGGCAGCTCCACCCAGGGAAGACTCTGCAAAGGGCACTTTGCTGTCCAGCCTCCCGAGTCCTTGGTGGGACTAGACCTCCTGACCTGGAGAGGGCTCCAGGCCTCTTACAAGAGACCCCCACAACTAAGGCTCAGGCCTCTGTCATACCCACACATTGACACAGATGCCCCAAGGTCCTGGTATGCAGCTTCCTGACAGGCACCTGGCCCTCAGGAACTCATCCCCCAACAGGAGGTAGACAGCGTGAGGGTGTACTTAGTGACTGTGGTCACTTCCAGGCAAAAAGCAACTGGCAGGAATAGGCAGGGTTTCAACTATCATCAGGACAAACCTTGCTGAGCAGAGCAAAGGGATCGGGGAGTCAAAGCAGCATGCAAGAACTCCCAGTGATGGGTAGGGGCTAAGGGGCTCCTTGGAGGCACGGGCAAGCGGGCTACAGGAGTGAGCAAGCAGAAAGGAAAGGACGATTGGGGGAGGCTGCCCACCCTTAGACAACCAGAGGTACACTCTGGGTCTAGTGTCCATCCTGCCGTCCAGCACTACAGCCCCTACACTGCTTAGGAGACCCTCTACCACCCTCCCCTTTCTGTCTTTCCTCCCTCCCTCCCTCCCGTCTTCTGACACTTCAAAAGACACACTATATTCCAAAACCTTGTGACCTTCACCCCGACGACCTAGGGACACAGTTTAACATGCTCCACGGCGGCTACCGTCACACACAAAAATGCCGACAACGGGTCTCGATCCCTCAATGCTCCCTGCTCCAGCCCTGCCCACGGCTCCCTCCAATACAGCCACAGGAGAAGGTGGCACAGCAGTCCTGACTGGACAGATGTGGAAACGAGGCTCGGGGAACATTACGACTCAGCAAGCAATGGAGCCGGACCTGTGGAGGTTATGACTAGGCCCTGTGTTGGGAGACCTGCCAGGGTTTCCCCTGCCTTGTTAAGAGCTAATGAGAACAGGAACCCAAGACTCTCCTGGTCACTGACCCAGAGCAGGAATCTGGCCACTCTCTAAGCCTCAACTTCCTGTTCTGTAAAATGAGAAAAATGAGGTTCTCTCACAGCACAGGAGAGGCCTAACAACTGGGCCTGTGTCACAGGAAGGGGCAGTGGCTGCTCCTGTCCCGATTACCTATAAGGTCCAGGGGCTGAACTCTCAGGGGAGAGCTGCAGAAAGTAGGCAGAGTCCTCTCTGGGGGTCCCTGCCAAACTTCCAAGGGATTTCTGATTCCCAGCCCCCAGGAAGAACACACAGGGCGGCCACACACAGAGTATCCACAGTTCATCCCACCCCGGGCCCCAGCAACTGGACAATGAATCTGACAGGCCCCAACACAGGGAAGAGAAAGGACCTGTGTGCAGGCCACAGGGCAGGGACAAGGCCAGCAGATTACGTCACAAAACAGGCAGGCACCTCATTGCCAGGCCCTCTGGGGGGACCTTGGGGCCAGAGCCCGGCCTCTGTGCAGCACACCCACCCTGGGCAGTCTCCCGGACAGGCTTTATTTGAGCCAAAACCTAGTATCTTTAATGTAATTCTTTGGAAAAATACCAGGAAAGGCATCCAAAGAAGAAACTAACTTCTGGAACTAACTTCTGGATCCCTCAGTTCCTGCTGGAGCCTGTAGGGTGATGGACCAAGAACAGGAAAAAAATTCCAAGTGATGAGAACCTAGGGGTTCGTTTCCTTTCTGAATCCTTCAAGCAATGCCGTACAATAACCAGTCATGATCTTCACAAAAGTTCAAGAGATCAAGTCCTCACAGAGTCAGGTCTCACCCACATCGACTGACGGAAGCCCTGCCGTCTTCCACCACCACTCTACCACCAGTCAGCTCCCACAGAACCTAGAGGAAAGAAGGCATCAAAGACAAGGGCAGGGGGCGGCCGGGTGGGCTCCCCAAGGTCCCAAGGCACCAGTACCCCTCCAGAGCCAAAGGATGGTAGGCCCTTCCAGGCGCCACTGCCAATGTCTGGCTCAGCGCCAGTGAGAAGAGGAAGGCCACAGGCAAGGGGTGGGGCCACAGTGCCTAGCAAGAGCACCTTCAGAGTCTATAAACAGGAAACAGAACCAGACCAGCCCCTCCACTGACAGTGGCTCTCCAGGGCACCTACCCACTCTGACATAGAAATGCTGTTGTGATATCTTTATACAAGGGAAAGACCCTGTCCACAATGAAATGGCATAGGACGACTCCAGCGTCAGGGTTAAATGAAGGCCAGGGCCAGCCAGCCTCAGGACAGAGGTTCCAGGGCCTTTACCATCTTTCCTATCACTAATTAAACGCAGTTAAGTCTCAGTCCTTCTGAGTGCAAAGATCATGACAGTCTTTCTCATCTCTAGCAATAGTAAAATGCTCAGTGAGTTACATACCTGACCAACAGATGGACAGATGGGGAGATTGACAGGTGGATGGGTGAATGTAAATATGCAGAGATGAAGGAGGAATGGGTGTCTGGCATCTGGAGCTTATGATAGCATCAGCTGGGCTCCAGTCGGATTGGACAGACCCTCCCCCCAGCTCCACTGCCTGTGGTACATGCAACCTCTGAGTTGGCTTCACTGGTATGTGCAGTTTTCCTGGCCGTCATCCCAAGGTCTCCAACGTAACCTAGTCTTTACCTGCACAGCATCACACACAGCCCACCCAGAAACTCCATGCAGAGACTCCAGCCCTGCCACGCACTACCTGGCCTTAGCGGCTTTCAGGAACCTCGGTGCAGGCCCTTCCTTGTTGTGTCCTGCAGGCCTGTCAAACGTACACAACCACATGGGCGACACTAAGTTCTGCTGACAGCTGGAGACGTAGCCTGTCCTCACACGAGCCAGAGCTGCAGTGGTCTCCACATGTTTGTGTGGGTGAAGCTGGAAAACCACTTTCCTCGTACAGGAGGCTGGGCAGCCTTGCCCTGGAGGCATTCTTTGTTCAAGCACTTTCAAGTGTGTATTGTTACACCGCAGAGCTCTCAACAGATGAGGTGCTGCTCTCAAAGCAACCTTCCTTCTTTCCCAGGGAAAAGCACTGACACGCCCCTTTGCTGCACTGATCTCTCTAATCACAGTTTTTCTGAACTGTCCTTCGCTTCCTCTCCTCACACCGCACACAGTACGAATGTGGAAAAACACAGTGGGCAACATCCATGCCGCACCACAAGTATTACACCGCCTTGAAATTTCTCTGCCGCCGATCGGCCCATTGCCTTTCAGGTCAGCTTCACTCAGGTCTTCAGGACACGGGCAGAATGCAGAACGTAACACCAGTGGCCTGTAGCCCAGGTCCCAGCAGAGTCCTCGTTCCTCCCTGAAACCTCCTGAGTCTGGCTTTTATGGTCCATGTGTCTACCAGGATGCATTAAGCAGAGCACACACCGCTCTAGGACCTCCCCGCTCCAGCCGCTTCGATGTTCCTCCTGCAACCCAGTTCCAAAGGCCTAAGAAATACATGATCAGATCCCTGCAGTAATCTTATTTCCGTGAGCCAACTTTCTGTATTAGTTACTGTTCCTGTCACTGTGATCAAATACCTGACAAGTAATTTAGAGGAGGAACCGTTTATCCAAGCCCACGGCTTAAGGGAGGGTAGTTCATCATGGAGAGAAGGGCATGGCAGCAGGCTGCTGTGTAGCACGGGGCTGTGCAAGAGCTGTCTGTTCATACCTCAGCTGATCAGAAAGGACAGAGAAGGCCTTTCCCCTTTGCAAGCCCAGTGCAAGCTCCAGCCTGACTCCCAGCCTCAGCCTGTACCCTATCGCCAACACAGGGGCCAGCCCGAGAGACTAACTGAACTGGTTTTTATGGTCAACTTGGCACAGCCTAGAGTTACCTTGGAAGAGGGAACCTCAACTAATAATTTCCTGGATCAGACTGGTTCATGGCCATATCAGTAAGAGATTATCCTGTTTGATGGTTGGCATGGAAGGGTCCAAGTCACTGTGGCCAGCACATCCCGAGGCAGGTGGGTCTGGGCTATATAAGAAAGCTGACTGAGAGGCTGGAGAGATAGTTCAGTAATTAAAAGCATGTGCTGTTCTTCCAGAGGATTCAAGTTCTGTTTCCAGTACCCACATCAGGTGGTTCACAACTGCCTGAAACTCCAGGGTCAAGGGATCTAAAGCCTCTTCTGGTCACCATGGACATCCAAATGCACATGTGCACACAGACACACAAACATACAAATAAAAAGTTAACTGAGCGTGAATCAGTAAGCAAGCCAGTCAGCAGCATTCCTCCATGGTTTCTGCCTCAGTTCCTTCCTGCCCCAACTTCCCTCAACGATGAACTGTGAGCTAGAAGTGTTGGCTGAAATCAACCCTTTCCTCCCCTAAGCTGTTTTGGATCTAACCACAGCATCAGAAATTAAGACAGGACACTAACCCTATGCCACCTGCCTCCCCATCCAGAGATAACAGCTTGTCGGGCTCCAGAGATTCACATCTGGGAGAAGAGCAGGGACCACCTTCCTCCTGGCTGGGACTAGGGCCAGGTACTGGGGTCAGAAAGGAAGAGCAGGGCCAGGTGGCACAGCTGGTGGTCTGCTGTCACTGGAGGCTGCTGGGGACGTATAGAACGCTCTGGGTTTCCCTACTGGACTGGGCTATACATACCAAAAGTTGGATCTAAACACATGGGAACCACTTGTAGTCATCCCTGAAGCCAGGCACAGGGGATAATACTCAGACATCCTGAACGGGGACCAGAATGCTGTGTCCTCATCCCTCCAGGCTGGCTACTTATCTCCAGGACCCTGGGGGACCAGGAGGTCAGCACCTAGTGGACCTCACAAGTCCCTTGGCCCTTCATCCTCCCTGTCCATGGTGGGTGGAGCTGGTCCAAAATGCCTCTATCCAGCAAGAGTGTCACTCAGAGTCACCAGGGGCCAGCAGCTCCTGTATGGGGTATGCACCCTAGCACCCAGGCCTCCTCTGGCTCCAGGTCCAGCTCTGTGTAGAGGCATTAACCACAAAACAGACAGGAAAGGGCAGTGATACATGGAAACTTTTCCAGATAGACCCAGAGAAAAGGCCTGGCACCAGCTAGACCACAATGGCTAACACTTAGTGATCTGGGATTATATGCCGAAAGAGCACACTCCCAGCACACAGTACGGCATGGCCTGGGCACCAGCACTATCAGCACATGAAGACCACGTAGGCTATCTATGCGAGGCCAGCTCAAATACAGAGCCAGAGAGAAGCAAAGCCTCAGGACCATAGATGCCCATGGGACACAGCAGGCATGAGATCCATACTCCATCGGTACCCATGGGACACAGCAGGCATGAGATCCATACTCCATCGGTGCCCATGGGACACAGCAGGCATGAGATCCACACTCCATCGGTCAGAACTTCAAAGTGATGATTCCTTTGCTGTAAACAAATGAAGGTTAGAGAAACGAGGCAAGGTTGCAGCCTGGGGAGCACAGAGCGGAGACTCACGCCCAGCAGGTCCTGCAGTTCTAAAGCCTAGCTACCAAGTTCTGTCCTCCAAAAGTACAGATGCTGTGTCTTTACCAAGAAAACGGAAAGGTAACAGGAAGAGCCTGCCACCTCCCTGTGACAGTCTAGGTTGGCCCCCATCAAAGGGGTGGGCAGGCAGCGGTCCAGCATCAACCTCAGCCCAAGCAACCCCACCATAGCCAGACCCCACTGAGAATTTCCCACCTTCGCCCACTTGACTCTCTCTACCTTTTCTAGTTCACCTTCAATTGCTGTGACAAAACACTCTGACCACTACCAGCTTGGGGAGGAAAGGGTTTATTCACCTAACATCTCCTGGGTCACAGTTCATCAGGGAGCCCAAGGCAGGAACTCAGAGCAGGAACCTGGAGGCAGGAGCTGGAGCACGGGCCATGGAGGAACGCTGCTTACTGGCTTGCTCCCCTGGCCCCTGCTCAGCCTGCTTTCTTATGCAACACAGGCCCACCTGCCCAGGGGTGGCACCACCCACAGTGGGCTGGGCCCTTCCACACCACTCAACAATCAAGAAGATGCCCCTCAGACATGGCCACAGGTCAGTCCTCTGGAAGCAATTCCCCAGTTGAGGCTCCCTCTACTTATGTGTGTCAAGTTGACACTAAAGCTATCCAGCACAACTGACCCCTTGTCAACTTGACACACAAACACATCACTATTAAACCACAAGCTTTCCATTTCTTATCCCCAAGGTACGATGTTAATATCACAACATAAAACAGTACAATTTTAGAAGTTCCACAGTCCTTAAAAAAACTCAAACACTTTGAAAGTTCAAAGTCTCTTTTTTCTTAATTTTTTAAAAAATATTTTATTTTTTATTATTTTTATTTTATGTGTACAAGTGTATTGCCTGCATGTATGTGAATGCACCCATGTCGTGCAATGCCACGAAGGTCAAAAGAGGGCTTTGGATTCCCCTGGAACTGGACAGTTCATAGCCACCATGAGGGTACTGGGAATCGAACCCGGGTCCTCTGCAAGAGCAGTCAGTGCTCTTAACTGCTGAGCCATCTCTCCAGCCCCCAAAGTCTCTTTCAAAAGTCTCAAAAAGACCAAAAAAAAAAAAAGAGTCTTAACTGTGGGGCTGGAGAGATGGCTCAGCGGTTAAGAACACTGGCTGTTCTTGCAGAAGAACCAGGTTCGAATCCCAGCGCCCACATGGCAGCTAACAACAACTGTCCGTAACTCCAGTCCCAGGGGATCCAACGGCCTCTTCTGACTTCCGTGGGCATTGCACAACATGGGTGCACTTACCTACATGTAGGCAATACACACATACACAAAATAAAAATAATAAAGTTTTTTTAGTCACTCTCAACTGTGGGCTCCTGCAAAATTAAAAACAAGTACTGTTGGGGCTGGCGAGATGGCTCAGTGGTTAACAAGACTAGCTGTTCTTGCAGAAGACCCGGGTTTGAATCCCAACACCCACATAGCAGCTAACAACTGTCTATACGCCAGTTCCAGGGGATCCAACAGCCTCTTCTGTCCTCTGCAGGCATTGCACGATGTGGGTGCATTTACATACATGCAGGCAATACACACATACACACAAAATCAAAATAATAAATAAAGTATTTTTTAAAGTATTATCTTATTTCAAAGGGAAGAATCAGGCACACTTAGGCAAAATCTTAGCCCAGAAAAGTAGCTCGAGGCTGGACATCTGGGATTCACTCATGATCTTCTGGGCTCCAAAGGGCCTAGGCAGCTCCACTTCTCTGATTCTAACGTCCACAGCACACACACCTCATCTCACAGGCGCAGGCCAGCTCCATTCCACACTTACTGCTGTCCTTGGTGGTTGCCCCATGGCCCTCGCATCGCCAAAAAGTTCGTGTCTCCACTGAAACTGAGGCTGCACCTTCACCAATGGGCTCGTCTGGCCTCTCGGGGTGCAAAGCCTCAGATTCTCCCCATGAACCCTTCAATCCTGGGGTCTTCGCTGCAACTGAAGCTGCACTTTCACCTATGGCCTTTCCTGGCCTCTCAGAGTGCCAAGCCTCGGCTGCTCTCTGTGACCCCTTCACGCTTTCAACACCAGAGCCATGCAGGAGACTCTTACACATGACCAAGTACTGCTTCCAACTAGAGATAGAACCTTGGGCCCCCTCTGGACCATAACGTCTGTGTGCTGACCCTGAGGAAATACCTCCCAGATTTCACTTCAGTGATGCTGGTCTCTTGTTACTTACAGCTGATTTTTCAACCCCAGCTAACCAGCATCAGTTGTCCCAGTAAAGCAAAGGTTTTGCTTCAGGTTCTGGTCTCTTCTTAATCACAGCCCCAGCCGACCAGAACCCAGATTCTCAATACAAAATCTCACATGAAAGCCCTGATGGTCTCCGCTTCCCTTTGAAGCTTTACAAGCCAGGCCTCCATTGTCTACAACTCTTTCAGCATAACTGTTCCAAGCTCCACTGCAACAAACTGAGCACGCAATGGCTTTTCCAGCCCAAAGTTCCAAACACTTCCACAGTCCTCCCAAAACACCAAGGTCAGTCAGTCACAGCAATACCCCACTTCTGGTACCAATCTCTGTCTTAGTTTGTTCTTCAATGCTGTGACAAAACACTCTGACCAACACCAACTTGGGGAGGAAAGGGTTTATTCAGCTTACATCTCTAGGGTTACAGTTCATCCACTAAGGGAGCCCAGGGTTCGAACTCAGGGCAGGAACCTGGAGGCAGGAGCTGGAGCACAGGCCATGGAGGAACGCTGCTTACTGGCTTGCTCCCTTGGCCCCTGCTCAGCCTACTTTCTAATACAACATAAGCCCACCTGCCCAGGGGTGGCACCACCCACAGTGGGCTGGGCCCTCCCACATCACTCCAGCCTCTCCCATATCACTAAACAATCAAGAAAATACCTCACAGACATGGCCACAGGCCCGTCCAAGAATAGCAATTCCCAAACGAGGCTCCCTCTACCCAGGTGTGTCAAGTTGACATTAAAACTATCCAGCACACCACCCTCCACAGTCTCACACATCATCAGCCAGAGGCACTGGGTCAAATACCTGGTCACCTAGCTAGGGTGCAGAGGAGACTGGTTCACCCAGTCAGTCTGTCCTCAGGATTAGAAAGAATGAAGCAGTAAGAGGCCAGGCCAGGGTAGTGCCATATGAGCTCCTACAGGGAACCACTTGAGGACCCCACCCTAGGCTCGGCCACCGGGTCTACACAGCCCCAGCACTCCACCCTGTGACTCAAGGTCCAACGCTACCATCCAGTCCCACTTCCCACAAGCATACACTGGGGCACTGCCAGTGGCCGTCACATTGATTCAGGACCAGAGGCCAAGGTGAAAAGCCCCAGGGTGGCCCCTCCACCTCCATGTGAGATGGGCACAGTGCACCGCACAGCCAGAGCCGCCTCCCCGTCAAAATTGCTGACGAACGATGACCCTTCCGCAAACTGCTTGACCACACAGTTGGCTGATGGTATGATGGGAGTTTAATCTAGATTTATGTGCATCTTACATCATGCATTCCACCATAGCAAATTGAAAGCAAAATGAAATTATATGAAATTATATACAGAACACTCTGGGACTGAGCTGTTGGAGGGCACATGGGTTTGGCAAGAGTTTCCCTATCTTTTTCTGTGATTGTTTTTAAAGCCAGCTCTGTGTGTGTGTGTGTGTGTGTGTGTGAGAGAGAGAGAGAGAGAGAGAGAGAGAGAGAGAGAGAGAGAGAAGAGAAAGAGAAACTGTAGCATGTCCATGGGTGTAGGAATGTGAGAAAATACCTGAGTCTATACGTGTTCTAGGGAAAGGTGGGTGTGTACCAGGTGTGTGAATGCATGACTGTGTAGTGCAGATGAGTGGTGAGTGTACAAATGTGTCTGTGTGAGTTGTATGTACAGAGGTACACATGAAAACTTGACTATGAGCGTGTGTGTGTGTGTGTGTGTGTGTGTGTGTGTTACAGCACTCTCCAGAGTCTAGACCATCAGCTCTCCCTGCAGAGCGCTGTGGGTAAACCCATCTCAGCTCTTTCTAAGAACAAGACAAAGTGAGCATCCCAATCAGGTGTATAGAATGGGGAAGCCACTCACAGGGCAAGGTACCATCCACACCTCACGGGCTTGTGCCCCAGGCAGAGGGAGGCACAGCCCTCTGTGTGCACCACATTGCATCAAAATCCCTGTACTGTCCTGGAGTAAGGACCTCTGAGCATTCCACTGCATAACATAAGAGACCGGCTGGAAGTGGTAGTAACAACGTTAATCCCAGCACTCAGGAGGCAGAGGCAGGTGGATCTCTGTGAGTTCAAGGCCAGCCTGGTCCACATGAGACCTTATCTAAAAGAGAGACAGACAGACACCTGTAAGATCTAGACCCTCATAGAGACAGGCTCTGAAAAGGAGAATCCCAGGGTAGAAGAGGCTTCCTAAGGTCCTAGTCCTAAATGGGGACACTAAACTGGCCCTGTACAGGGAGTCACAGAGTGGCCCCTTTCTGCCATTCACATCCTGAAGTCAAGGGCAGTTTCCTCAAACACCCAGTCCCTCAGGGCAGTCAGGCCACGGTGGATGTGGCTAGCTCATAGCCGGTGCCAGCCGAGCTCAATGTGGAACTAGCTAGGCTACAAGTCAGAACTGAAGCTCTTGGTTCCCCACCCAAAGGAATTATAGATCCTATTGGTTTCAAAGGAGTAGCTGAGGGCTGGAGGCATAGCTCGGTTAGTAGAGTGCTTGCCTGGCATGCATGAAGAGCTGGGTTTGAACAGGCATGGTGGTGCACACCTGTAATCCCAGCACCCGGGAGAGGGAGACAAGAGAATTAGAAGTTCAAGTTATCCCCGGCTACCGAGGGAGTTCAAGGCCAGCGTGGGCCACATGAGAGCCTATCCCAAAACCCCATATAAAAAAATTGATTTAAAAAGTGATGCATCAGGGGCTGGAGAGATGGCTCAACAGTTAAGAGGACTGACTGCTCTAGCAGAGGACGCAGGTTCAATTCCCAGCACCCACATGGCGGCTACAAACTGTCCTTAATTCCAGTTCCGGGGGAATCCAAAGCCCTCTTCTGACCTCCGTGGCAATGCATGACACGGGTGCACTCACATACATGCAGGCAATATACTCGTGCACATAAAATAAAAATAATAAATAAAATACTTTTTTAAAAATGACTCATCAATATTTTTGGTGGCACCCGACCCCTCCACTCTGAACCCACGCTCATCAGGAAGCCACCAATGAGTCCACCTTCCTATCTGTGACACAGTCCAGCCAACACAGGGTTGGAGGGTCAGCCTGTGGTGCCCACATAGCCCAGCATACGTGTGTCAAGCCCACACAAGCTCCCAAGCCCACTCACCTTTCCGAAGTCTCGGACATCGAAGAGGTCGAAGGGATCGAACAGCTCGCTGTTCCTCAGTCCAAATTTGTCATGGCAGACTTTGAGGAAGGTACGGATGTTCTTCAAACACAGGAACTAGGGAGAGAAGGAGCAATCAGTAAGGGGACAGCATCCCGGAAAACACCATCTCAACGGCCGAGAGTTCCTGCCTTGTGTGCCAGCCCAGACTGAGGGAAGGGCAAGCTCACACAGAGAAAACCCCATCCCAGGCTGGGAGGTGGGCTGGGGTAAAGCTGGAGCTGAGAACCACTGCAGGTCCCCAGCCTCTCCCAGCAGGCAGTAGGACACCCAGGGAAGCACCGTCCTCCATTCAGATTGGTTCCCATGTGACGTCATGACCATCTAAGGCACAGCTAGATGTACCCATTTCATCCAGTGCTGGTGGTCACACCAGCGACCAAACACAGTGGCCTCAAGTCAGCCCAGCACCTCACACAAGTGCACATTCATGTGTGTATATGCATTCGTACACCCAACTCCTCTCAGTGTATAACTGCCTAGCACTTCACAAGTGGCAAAGCCAATAGCCAGGAACCACCGGCCACCGGCTATGGAGACTGGCCTATGCCAGACGCAGTGGGAGGTGACAGGAAAGGACGGATAAAGCATCCACCTGGTCCCCTCCTCTCTGCACCATCCCCACAGCCAAGCTCCAGGTCAGCTCTGGATGGAGGTGAAGGCGATAGGATGGCTGGTTTCCAGGGTCCTGGAAGAAACCAGCTGTAAAAGCAGCTTACAGGCAGCAGAGGCAGCAGCCCCAGGTCTGAATCCCATCTGCCCACAGTAACACAAGGGAGAAGGAAAGGGCCCATGCTCCTGACACACCTGCTGAGCAGATCTCATGCCCCGAACCCAGCTGAACGGAGCATTCAGGAGATAAGGGCCAGTACCCACAACCCAACACAACTCGGGACTTCTACCAGTCAAAGAACACGGCTGTGGGACCAACTACCAGTCAAAGGAACTACTAGGACAGACGACAGCCGGAATCACAAACGAACAGCACTAACCTCAGCTAAGCTCAGAGTGAGCGCGCGAAGCTGCGTGAGAGCCCCCAGGAATGCTGTCCTCAGCAAGACACCGTGCCACCCCCTCCCTCTCCAGCAGGCAGGGCCCCCACTGCCTCTGCCTTGGGCCCTTGCCCATCCTGGTCAGGATGTAGTCATTCATTCATGGTGCTGACCCGTTTCCTGTATCATGCTGTCTCTGTCTGTCTCTCCCTCTCTCTCTCCTTCCCCCCTCCCCCCTCCCCCCCTCTCTCCCCCGAGACTCCCTGTGACCCAGAATCTTATGGATAAAAGTGTTAACTCAAGCAGGGGTTTGCTGATGCTTAGAGGAATACCCAGGGGCTTCCTGGACCCCTTGCCTCTCCTATCTTGGGGGCCTTCAGTAGGCGATAGACCTACTGAAGGGGAGGGGAGGGGAGGGGAGGGGAAAAGGAAATCTGGCACAGGGTCTAACCAGAACCACATCTGTTATCTGATACATCACTCTATCTCTTCACTCACCATTAACCAAGAACAGTGTATTTTCCAATAGAACATTCCAGAATAGCAATGTCCTTCATGCACTCTGTCCAACAGGGCAGCCAGTGGAAACGTGTGCCCCACTGAGCACTTCAAATGTCCAACTGAATATCTGAACTTCCCATTTAACTTTTATTTTAATTTTTTTAATTCATTTTTATTTGTGTGTGTGTGTGCGCGCTTGCATATGAATGCAGGTACCTGCTGAGGCCAGAGGGCATTAGATCCCCTGGAACTAGAGCTACAGGCAGTTGTGAGATGCCTGATGTGGGTGATGGGAACGGAACCTGGGTCCTCTGCAAGAGTAGCCAGTGCTCTTAACTGCTGAGCCACCTCTCCAGCCCCTTCTTTTGTTTTGAGACAGGGTTTTGCTATTAGCCTCAGGTGACCTGGAACAAGCTAGCCTCCTGCCTCAGCTGGGACTGACTGACTGCAGGTATGAGCCACCATGCCCCTCCACCTTCCCCAGGCGCGTAGCTCGATGCTCTAAGCACATTTGCAGCGATGTGTGAGCATGATTCCATCTGGTGGATGTGTTCATTGTCCCAAACTGCCGCCATTTTCATCCCCACCCCCTCCCCCTGCCCCTACCCCCAGGAGGACTTCTGTCTCTGAATCTGGACTCTGGGGGCTTCACATGAAGGGAATCCCCTAGTGTCGGTGCTCCTCAGAACCCTCTGGCCTGGACAGGTACCTGCATTCATATACAGGTTCACACACACACATAAATAAAAATTTTTTTTTTAATTTGAAGAATCGCATCTTTTTTAAAAATATTTTATTTTCTGTGTATGAGTGTATCACCTACATGTATGTGAGTGCACCTGTGTCGTGTAATGTTGCAGAGGTCAGAAGAGGGCACTGGATTCCCCTGGAACTGGAGTTAAGGACGGTTCGTAGCCACCATGTAGGTGCTGGGACTCGAACCTGGGTCCTCTGCAAGAGCAGTCAGTGCTCTTAACTGCTGAGCCATCTCCCCAGCCCCATAAATAAATCAAGAAAAGGAAGGAAAGAAGGAAGGAAGGAAGGAAGGAAGGAAGGAAGGAAGGAAGGAAGGAAGGAAGGAAGGAAGGAAGCAGATCTTTGTGAGTTCAAGCCCAGCCTGGTCTACATAGTGAGTTCCAGGACAGCTGGGGCTACAGGGAGACCCTGTCTCAGAAAGACCAAAAAAAAAAAAAAGGGCTGGAGAGACTGCTTAGCAGTTAAGAGCACTTGATCTTGTATAACACCCAGTTCAGTTCCTAGCACCCACATTAGGAGGCTCACGATCACCTGTAACTCCAGAGGATCCAGCCCTCTTCTGGCCTCCACAGGCACCTGCACACACATAGCACACACATAAAACATGAAGAAAAAATTTTCCTCTCTTCATTTTTTTATCAATTTTTTGTGAATTTCATATGCCATATTTTAATTGTACGCAGATCCCCTCCCAAATGAAATTTAAATAAGGGGCTGGAGAGATGGCTCAATGGTTAAGAGTACTGGCTGCTCTTGCAAAGGACCCAGATTCGAATCCCAGCACCCACAACAGTCTTTATAACTCCAGTTCCAGGGATCCGAAGACCTCTTCTGACCTCCACAGCATTGCACGACACGGGGGCACTCACATACATGCAGGCAAAACACTCATACACATAAAATAAAAATAACAGGGGCTGGAGAGATGGCTCAGCGGTTAAGAACACTGGTTATTCTTGCAGAAGACCTGGGTTTGAATCCCAGCACCCACATGGCAGCTAACAACTGTCCATAACACCTCCAGTTCCA
>NW_008347322.1:576705-592072 GCF_000622305.1 Nannospalax galili
AAATTTAAAAAGAGAGATGTAGAGACTGTGACTCACAAGGAAAAAGCCAGAAGATGACAGGCAGGTACACACCGATGTGGCTATGCCAAGCCAGAAACACCAAGGATCACCAGCAGCCACCAGGACCTGGGAGAGGCACTAGGCCACAGTCTCCGAACCCCAAGATAAAACATCCCGGTCAACCTCTGTCCCTGGCCTCTACCACCGAGATGGTGAGTTTCTGCTGCTGTAAGCCACCAGGCCAACCACGTGGTTAAGACAGCCCCAGGCACACACAGCCCAGCCTGGAAAAACCGGAGCCCCTCACTTGTCCAACTCTGTGGGACACTGCAATTCCAGCCTGGCTCAACTATTTTTTGCCCATGGCTCCTCTCTAATTTCCCCTAGGCGTTTATTTTAATTCTTCCTCAGCCTCCCGTTTTGGAGTTAATTACATAGGTCCAACCATAATCACGGTGGGTGAGGCCAGGCTTCCTTCTGCAGCCCAGCGCAGGCCAGCATCCCTTGTCCAGGGACCCAGTCTCTGCCTGGTCCCACCCCGACCAGCGGCCTCTGAGGCAGCATAACCTTCAGGAGCCCTGACCCTGGAAAACAGCTGCACAGGCAGAGGCCAGCTTCAGGGACAGGGAGAGGGCCTGGACAGTGACGTGTGGCTCCACCACGAAGCAGCCTGATCTCTCTTCAAGAGACCTCCCTGGACTCCGTTCACTTGATGTCCTTCTTCCTCACCTTTGTCCTGTGAATCATCTCATCTTGCACAAAGGGAAACTGAGGCAGTAAGCATGAAGAACTTCAGTGCCCAAGCAGAGGGCAGCAGGGACCAGAGAACAAGTCCACATCTGCAGAGTAACGTGAGGTGACGGGTTCTGCCTGAAGGTGGGGTCACCTGATGCCTCAACTACATGCTGACTCCTCTCTCCGTCACTGTACAATTAGGGAAACCGAGGCCTAGGGTGGCAGGGACCTGGGGAGGAGCACCCGGCTTGACCACGTGTCGTCAGCCTCTTACCCTTCCCACAGAGGGGCAGCAGCTGTTACGCAGCTCAGACCTCTTCTTCCCCCGCTGCCGCAGCGCAGGGAGGGCATGAGGCCAAGGTCCAACCAGTGGGAATCACTCACTCCCACACTGCAGATGGGCTCAGAGTCTGGAAGACTGGAGGCAAGAGGCAGAGGGCTAAGGCTGCTGCAACTCCATCACAACATGCAACACCCTCAGGGGCACAGGCAGAGCGAGCGTGAATGAGGGCGGCCCAGGCAGTTGTCAGCAAGGGGGCAAACCTTCCCTGTCCTGGCCCACGCCGATGGGGTTGTCACTTGCAGCAGGCCAAAGCAGCAGGCTGCCATTTGTTGAGGACGCGCCGAGAAGGCACAGGCCAGCACCTTCTGCTGCTTACAGCCTTCCCTGGGCTCCACTCAGTGGGCCTTGGTGGAGGGGGACCCGGAGTAGACTGTGCTAGAAACTTCCTCGACTCCTCTCCATGCTCACCAGCCCCCTCGGATCTAATCAGGCCAAAATCACATTAGTGCCTGGACACAGTCTCCCAGCTCAGTCGGACAACAGACAAGACGGGGTGCTGCTCTCTGTCATCTGTCATTCACTGTGGCAAGGATAGGGGGGCACGTGAGCCACTAGGAGGCCTGAGGGCAGAGAGGGGCACTTGGGCCCATGTGGCCCTGCCACAGCCACTCCTCTGTGGAGCTTTAAAACCAGCTGACTGTGATAAGAACGGCCCTCTCCACTCTAGGAGAGACCCACCAAGTGGGACAGCCTGCAGGCTGTGGGGACCCCATCACCCTGGGGGGGGTGGTCCTGCATGATGCTAGAGTGGGAACAGAACAGGTCTGCCCTACAAAGCACAGTCAGCAGGATTCTCTGAGCTCAGTGCTGAGGTATGGGCACTGAGGGGGAGCTGGATCAGGGAAGTGAATACATTCGCCAGAGGTCACACGGCCAGACTCGTCTGGGAAAGGAGTACCAAGCAGGGACTGTGTAGATCAAGCTGACTTGTGGGCGTCTCTGTGGTACTGTCTTGGTTATGTTAACTGTGGTGGGAGGACCCAGCCCACTGTGGGCAGCACCGTTCCCTGGGTGTGGGTCCTGGACCGTGCAGGGGTGAGCAGAGCAGTAGGCACGCATTCTCTCCGCTCTTGCCTGACGATGTGACGTGATCAAGCTCCCGCCCTGACATCCCCACAATGATGGACTGTAACCTGGAATTGTGGGCCAAATAAACCCTTTCTCCCCTAAGCTGCTTTTGCAGGGTATTTTATCACAGCGATGGGGACGGAAACTGGTATACCAGCCTAAGCCTAAGGTTGAACATGAGTGGCCTGGGGGGATGAAGGGCCACATCCCAGGGTTCAATGGGCAAGACACCACCATTGCCCTGTAAGGTACACAGCCCATCCCTTTGTCCCACACACAGACAGGTCACAGGCAGCCCAGGGTTAGGGTTGTAGACGTGGCAGTAGGACCAAGCACAGGAGCAACTCCATGTTTCCCAGACAGGTCTCTACAACATCTCTGTGTTGGCCAGTCCACCATGTGCTCATGAACGAACGGCATGGTGCTCAGCACTGCCCCTTGTCTAACGCAGACCTGGCTCCTGGCTCCAGGCCCCACACTGTGTGCTCTTGGGCCACACATCCCCATAGCAAGGGTCCAGCCCAGAGTTCCAGACCTTTCCAGCTCTGACCTCTGGGAGTCTCCATGGCTGACTCATGACAGTTACAAAGGCCCCACTGTACAGAATTTTCCAGGACCCCACCAAGCTATGCTCACTAAGTGATGACAAAACCAAGATCCAAGAGGTCCCCAGCCTTCCAGAGATCACCAGTCAGGATTCCACACAGCTGGTGGCAGATTTTGACCCCTGAAGTCAGATTGTTGACCTTTAAGCTGTCCTCTGCAAGTTTCTGGGCAGGGGAATAGCATGATTTTTTTAAAGAAGAAAGTAGTTTCCTTTTAGGAAAACTCCATCTGTAGCAGGCATTAGGGAAGTGTTAAGGGCAGAAGGCCAGCTGTTGCCCCGACCCCTACACTGACAACAGACCCAGTACAGGCCAGTGAGATGGTTCAAACCATTCACAGTCTAAAACCTGTGGCCTTCAAGTCTACTCCCAATCCATCCCAATAAGGGCTTTTATTTTGAACCTCTTCTATAGATTGGGAAACTTGAGTCAAGAAGAGGGAGCCGGGCGTGGTGGTGCACGCCTTTAATCCCAGCACTTGGGAGGCAGAGGCAGACAGATCTCTGTGAATTGGAGGCCAGCCTGGTCTACATAGCGAGTTCTGGGTCAGCTGGGGGTACAGGGAGACCCTGTCTCAAAGAGACAAAAAAAAAGTGTGGTTGTCTTGAGATCTGAACCCAGTCCTGTCCCTTCTAGGTGCCCCTTGGCCAGGAATGATATTCAGCTGGAGGTGGGGACCCCACAGGGGAAGCCCTGGGCTCTTCTGATCTCCCCTTTGCCCCACCCCCACATCCCTGGAAATCATTACTGACAGGCAGAGCTCTGGTTGTGCCTTCAGACCATTCATTCCCATCTCTCCCAACGACCCCACCACTCCCTCACCCCCACCCCCCACCCAGCCAAATTCAGCACTGGCACAAACCAGTATGTGTCTGGTGGGGACCGCCTGACTGGGACAGGGTGTCTCAAACCTGCTCCCACTTAACATCCACTTGCCCACATCCACTTGCCCGCTCCATGCCTCAGGCTTTCCCATCTGTAAAAAGGACACAAACTGTGCCCTCCCCATAGTGCTGGGTCTCTCATTCAGGATAAGTCACCTGAGGAGACCCAGAGGGTCCTGGGATAGGATGGCCTGAAAGATAAGTGGAATGTGCAAGGTCCACAGTCTCACCGGAGCCTTGAGACCTGCACCTGTGTGGCTGGCTTCCCTCTTGATCACACCAGCAAAACTGGTGGGCCTGGGACCCTCCCTGCCACTGTCCGCTCCGCCACAGAGGTGGTGGTAAGCCAGTGAGGTCTACCAGATTCTAACCACCGCTAAACCAAGAGCTGCCGCTTAGACTTGGGGAAAGATGGCAGAGCCAGACACCTTGGTTTCTCTGCTCACAATGACTCCACACAAGTCACACCCCCGTGTTTCACACCCCCATGTTTCCTCTGTGTCCGGACACCCATCCCAGGGCCAACGGGAATGTGAGGGTCACCCCCAGGAAGGGTAGCATAGCAGTTTCGGGGGCCCCGTGAAGGGAATAGCACTCTTTCAAAGTCTGCAGACCTTGGAGAGGTGGGGACCCCCACATGCAGCTGCCCTGCTGAACAGGAAAGCTCGTGAGTGTACCCTTGGCCACGGAGCATTTCAACAAGAGGCCCTTAAACCTTAACGATAATCGCCAGCTCTGCTTCCGGCCGGAGCGACACTGCCTCTTGACGCAGCATTAGGTCCTGCTGCTCGGAGCTCTGACTGGCAGCTGGGGACGACTTTGATCAATAAAAAATGGAAAAACGAATTAATGTCTTGTTTTATTTATACCGTACTCATTCCAAAACCATTAAAACAGCATCGTCACTATTTAATAGTCTCTAGCTTGCTGAAACGGATCAAACTGGGACTCGTGAAGTATATAAACAGGTGCTCTTGGGTGACAGGCTGGCCAGATGCTCCCCAAGGCACATACTGTGACCCATTTGCTCCCTCTGGGGCCTGAATACCCTGAACAATCACCACTGCAGGGGGTCAAGAGCTGGTAAATGAACAGATGAATGGGTGGGCATCCAGTGTGCCAGCTGCAGGCAAAACAACAGACCAGCATCTTCCCTAGCCACTGGGACTCCACCACACCATCAGAGGTGCACCCTGTAAACACACAAAGCTGCTCAGAGGTACACCCCCACGCACGCACGCACGCACGCACGCACGCACGCACACATCAGCACCATCTACACTGCCTGCTGACCTCAGACGAGAAATTAATGCTCAAAGGCTGGAAGCTGACTGGAGCAGGTCTATCGAACATCAGCACCATCTACACTGGCTGGCTGACCTCGGACGAGAAATTAATGCTCAAAGGCTGGAAGCTGACTGGAGCAGGTCTATCGAATGCTACCCTGTGGTTGCCCACACCTTGAGACTTCCCAGGCTGTCTCCAAGACCACTGTAATACCACTAGTTCCCAGCAATGACCAGTTGAGATGGCATGATGCTGGGCTGCCAGGGAGAAGTCCTGCCAATCCATCATCCACCGCTCCAGGCAGGGAACACACTGTCAGAGACCGGTAGGGTCTGATCAAAGGAGCACAGGGATTTAATTCTGTCTGGATAATTTAACATGAACACTTTCTGTACCCTTCCTCAGCTGCACATACGCCATCCGAAGGAACAATGGGGGATGAACCCATGCCTCTGGGCTCAGGGCCCCAGCCAAGTTTCTCCTGTGCAGAGACAGGAGGCTGATCACCCAGTCCTGAGGGAACTGGGAGGAGGTGATATTTTCTTTACGCACCCCAGGTCTGCCAGGGACCGGTCTGGCCCTCCATTTCAAGGTCTGCATGTCCTCAGTGGAAGGACTCAACTTGCCAGGAGCACGCAGCATACCAGAAGTGTCTGGGCTTGTCCAACAGGGCCACAGAAAGGCCAAGCTATAGTGAACCTCCTTTCCTAAATGTCCCCACACTGCAGTGTCATTCACAACCCCTGCTTAAACACCAGGGGGCATTTTTACCTCCTCCAACTGCTATTCCCAGAGACGTGCACCAGAGTCCCAGGGAAGAGGAAGGGGCCACACCGTAGGGCAAAGACCTGTGTGGGCCAGTGCCTCCATCTCCAATCCCTGCTCCCACAAGAGGACAGTGCTCCCCAGAGAGAGGAGGCTGCAAGTCCTCCCTCACCTCTAGGGAGTAAGTAATAAGTCAGATGGCCCAGAGAGAACAACCTAAAGGAGGGACCCTCCAAGGCAGACCTGCCGGACCAGTCGCAGGCAGCCTTGCAAGCCTCGCAAGCCTCTGGAACCAACTCAGAATGTTCCTCTCCTTCCTCAGGGGGCCTGGGCCCCAGCCACCTTCCCTGAGGCTGCCACTTGTATCTCCCCTCTGGTTCAAGCGAGTCAAGGCAGACCTCAGTGTGGATGTTACAGGGAAGGCTGACTCATACCCCATGAGGCTCTGCACCTGTGACTGCTACTCCCGTGGCCTACCGTCCCAAGCCTCCCCACCTTCTTTCCCTCTCCCTACCCTCCCCCTAGGCTCAGTCACCTGGAGTCACCGGCAGGGTGCACTCCAGGCCAGACTGTAACACCAGGTGTTCAGCAGGCTGCTGGGAAGCAGGACCTTTGACTGGATTCAGAGGCAGCTAGTATCTTAATACGGCACACCTGTGCAGATGTTTCCAGAGAGAATTAACAGGGGTGGGGGGTCAGCCCTAAAGGTGGGTAGCACTAGCCCACAGGCTGTGGGCTCCGGCACAACAGAAGAGTCAAGGCCAAACCACCAGTACCCAGTACCCATTCCTTCCTCTTTTCCTCCTCCCTCTCCCCCTCCCGGTGGTCGCAGGGTGAGATGCTCATGCTCCCTGCCACCACAACTGAAATCCCCCAAACCCAGTCCAAATAGATCCTTCTTCCTTGAAGCTGGTTTGTATCTGGTATTTTGTCACAGAGAACTCGAGCTAACCCCCGTCACGTGATGAACTTAACGGGTCTGTTATCCATGCTGATACCCCAAATTCTAACTCGGCTCTCAAATCCCAGACTATCCAAAAAGGAACTGGGGAAAGGTCATTTGCAGTCCTCAGTCCCAACAGAACCATCAGGTGATGCAGCCCCTGGCACAGACACCCAGCAGCCAAGCTCTGTATTCCCTGAGCGGCACTCTCCTGGAGGCCCCTAGCTCTGGGCAAAGAGGTCAGATCATCGGCAGGAACGAAGCCCAAGCGACCGGCATCCCCATCTCTTCTTCACAGCCGGGGGGGGGTCCATCTGCGTCTACAGTTGAGAAAAGCAAGCTTCAAGTGACTGAGGACTCCAGTGCTCTACAGAAGAGACTCACTGCCAGCCAAGCCAGTGGCCCGCTCACCCAGAGCTGAGAGACGCTCAGAGGGACTGCTCCTGGCCAAGCCTTCGAAGCACTGCCTCATCCACACCTGGGAACAGGGCCCCTGGGAGAACACTCAGCCAGGAGTACAGGAAAAGCGGCCAGAAGACTGTGCTCAGCTGAGAGTCCACAGACACTTCACCAGCACCCACTGCAACCGAAGCCCCAGACGATACAGCCTGAGCCCAGCCGAGACGGCTGCAGAAAAGAATGGCTCTGCCCAGCCACCCTCCCACCCTCTACGTGGCTAATGGGCTGTTTGAGCCTCAGGGATAAGAGGGACCCACAGTATCAAGACTTCAAGGTCAGGGTTTTCAAAGCAAAGGTTTTCTGTAAAGCTGCCGGAAATTGCTTTTCAGTATCTCACTGTATAAAACCATCTTCTGCGAGCTGGCTCCAAATGCTGCCCGAGGGTTCAAATCCCACTCTCCCGCTGCTGGCTCTCCTAAGGGAGACACGGCTCTGACAGATTAGCCCAGATGCTGCCTGGTCACACCCTCACCAGCTCCCCCATCTCCCTCACCCCCTCAACCGCTGCAATCCAGCGGCCAGACCACCAACACGAGCCGCCTGTGAAACTGCCCGGTCTCCGCCTCTCTCTTCATCTTCTCATCTCTTCTCCCTCTGGAAAGCGGCCTCCAAGGTCACTCTCGGAAACAGTTCTCTCCTCCAAACGCCCCTTATACTGTGCAATTTGGACAATCCAATTCCAGACAGACCCAGGCGGAACACTCTGTGCTGTTCTTGTCCCACTGCCCACTGACACTGACGCCAAATGAATCCCTTGATGGTCGGCACACATCGGATTATCGCTCTCCAGTCTGCATGAACGAGTCTCACCACTACCCCTTCCCGCTGAGCTGAAAACACGGAAGGCAAATCCTAAGTGTAACATCAGGGAGCTCCCAAGCAGGAGAACGAAATCAAGCCTTTTTACACAATTTAGAAGCAGGGCCAACAGCCCTTAGCTAGGAGGCGGCAGGGCAGGAACCAGCCTCTACAGAGGCTCAGGCCAGCGGTGCACACAGCAAAGTGTCTGCGTTCTTGGATGAACTGCAGGTGCGTGAGAGACATAAACAAGTTTAGCACACCCATCTTAGCCCCTAGTCCCTTTGTCAAGAAAAGAATGTTTGTTCAGTAAGATGCATCTACCCCTTGGCATGTGCATGTGCGTGACAGCCTAGCTCAATGCCACAATTTCCTGGAACAGTTAAGCACTGAACCCCCTCGTCTCTTGCCTTTCCCACCATTTTCCAAGCTAGCTAATCGAGTACAAATTGTGAGACTGAACCCCAGTCAATGAGGGAGGGACAGCCAAGTGCCCCATGCACTTGGGATAAAAGACAAATGTCGTCCGGCTGTCTGTGCTCGCTCTCCTTTGATGACTTCACAGTCTTCTGTGAAAAAATTTATTTGGCCTTGCCTGAGACACCTTAACTGGAATGGCAGTCTAGACGCCCCAGCAGGGATACCGCCAAAGCCCCTTTTACCAGGGAACAGCCCCAGAGGGAGCACCCCCTGGGGCCCAGAGCTAATTCTGCAGCCTCATCTGCTCCAGAGGCCCACTACCAGGAGCTGGGATGGCTGGGTCGGAACCAGTACACAGCCTGGACACCCGGGACCTGGCGCCTGGTTCAAAGCCCGGTTCCTCACCTGTCCAACAGTGTTGCCCATAACACACAAGGCTGCGAACAGTCCACAAGTGAGTCACTTCCTACTTCACAATGTGGATCCACTGGGAGGCAGAAGACCCTTTAGGAGGTGTGGCCTAGTGGGAAGTCTACACACTGACTATGTGGGACTGTGGGACCCCCCACGCCCCCTGTTCCTTTGTTGTTGTTGCTGAATCCTAGTGTTGAGCCGCTGGCTCCGGCATACAGAACAAGCCCCCACACACTGCCTCACCACATCACACACCGGAACAGCAACTAGGTAGGCTGCCCTTTAAAACATCCACAATAGGAGAAGGTTGATGACTCAGGTATGTGCCGCAGATGGGAAGCTCACTGCCATATCACCTCGCTAAGGCTGCTGAGGTCTTAAACAAGAACTGCTGAGACGGGACCCACAAGCCACTTCATCTGCATCTGCGGGAGCTGTAGCCTTAGCTCGGACGGCTATAGCAAAAACCCCTAATGGAGAATAGGGTGTACAGACTACATCTGTGTACACGGTCCTGAGAGCTTGGGCAGAAGCACCACTGGGTTCTGGCAGGAGTTCAGGTCCCAAACTCGCCTGCCCCCTTCTCCCTAGACCCCACATAGCAGACCTGGACTCGGAGAGGGTAAGCTCTCAGAAACTCTTACATGGGCACAGGCCTCTCATGAGGGATCTGCCCTCAACACCATCCCCTAAACCTAATCTGCTCCCAAGGCCACTTCCTGATACCCTCCCAACTGGGGGCTGAGTTGCAGCACATAAATGGGGAGACCCAAGCACCCAGTCAATAACACCAAATGTAACAGACTGAACAGAGCCCCCCCAGAGACATGCTCTGACCCCCCAGAACTTTATTGTGTTAATCTGGAAACTGGGTCTTCACAGACACAACTTAATGATGGTAAAAGCAGCTGATCATAAGCTCTCCGGAGGTCCAAAGTCCCATGAAGAGTGATCATCCTAGGTGTCCTAATGGGGGTAAATGGGTTGAAGACAGAGGCTGGGTACAGGAGGAGGCAGAGATTATCACAACTCAGTCAGAAGTCACAGAACACCCACAGCCACAAGAATGGAAAGAGGAAGGTCACACCCACCCCGAGAGCCTCCAGTGGGAGTTGGCTCGGCTCACACCTTGATCCGGGATTGGGGTTCCATAATGAACACAGCATAAATTCCTGTTGTCTACCCCTGGTCTGTGGCTATTCAGTACGGCACTGGACCAAGGCAGTCCTAGGACCCTTAACCTCACACTCCCACACTCATCAAATGTCACAGCAAGAGTGAATGTGTACGTCTCTGTCGTCTTAACAAATACTGAGGAAATCAACTTAAAAGAGGGAAGTTTTGTTCAGGTTTCAGCCTGTGGTTGTCTGCTGCTGTGGGACCGAGTTGAGTCGTAGCATCAGGACAGCTGCAGGGTGTGGTGGAAGAGGCTGCTAACCTCAAGACGAGCGAGAGGCAGAGACAGCCTGGAAAAGCAGGAAGAGCTCTTACCGGGGCGCACCCTCAGAGACCTAGTTCATCCCACCAGGCTCCACCACCTCCCAGTAACGCCGTGAGATTATGAATCAACCAGGGGATTAGCCCACTGATGAAGTTGGAGCCTCCAGGGTACCACCATGTCCCCAAAGCCCAGCAGCTGGCCAAGCCTTTAACACGGGCATTCGGATGACGTTTCAGATCTACAAGTAAGTGGGGTTCGGGGGAGAGACTGAAGCAAGAGTCCCTTTGGTCCTTCTGCGGCCTTCCTGAGGCCCTCCACTCCACTCAAGCACGCACACCACTCACAGGTTTCCACCAGCCTGCCACAGCTGGGCCTAGACCCTGGGTCAGTCACATGAGGGCCCAGAGCCTACCTAGGACTCTTAGGGAAACAAAGTCTCCACAGGACTTCTGCCAGGACCCAGCCTCCTCCTTTCCCTCCCTCTGCAGACACCATGATGTCACACTTCTACTACAGGTACCCCTGAGCTGGGGTGAGGTGTCGCCTGGGAACAGGGTAGGACAGGCCCAATCAGCTTCCAGACAGAGGTCTCGAACTTTGTTCCTCACTACCCGTTCCTGAGAACCACCACGTCAGGCTGCCCACAAGTCTCGGAATCTCTGCGGGAAGGCAGCCACCTCAAGGGCTCCAGAGCTAAAGGGACCGAAACGGGCGTGCTCCTCCACCCTCAGCATCTCCGTCATGGGAGCCCCCTCGCTCACCCAAAGGCTGGGGGACCCACATGTGGAGTGCAGCTGTGACAATCCCCTCACTCCTGCACAAGCAGGTGACTCTGCCACGTGTGACATAAAACATCTTTCCCGGGGCTGGAGAGATGGCTCAGCGGTTAGGAACACTGATTGTTCTTGCATTAGGCCCGGGTTCGAATCCCAGCACCCATACGGCAGCTAACAACTGTCCGTTAACTCCAGTCCCAGGGGATCCGACAGCCTCTTCTGTCCTCCGTGGGCATTGCACGACATGGGTGCACTTACCTACATGCAGGCAATACATGCATACACATAAAATAAAAATAAATTATTTTTAAAAATTCTTTCCTGGATGTGCAGCACTCCACTGCTCATGGACAAACCGCGTCTGTGGTCGGCATGGCTGGGTTAGCACATGTGTAGTGTGTGATCACAGCGTATGTGTGGCATGTGTGTCTGGGTGGGTGGTACCTGTGTGCCTGTACACATGCACAGATGGGTATGCAGGTCTCTGTTACAACATATAAAAACGTGCGGGTAGACAGAGACCCAGGGAAGTGTTCTGAACTACAGGCAGGTGGACGGTAAGATGTAAACATGTTCTCCTGTTTCCCGGATGCACTTTGTTTTCATTTTACTGTTTCTGTGCAGTAAACACAAGCTTAGCACGGTGGGAGAAAAAAGGAAGGCAGACACCTTTTCCTCCTGCTGCCCTGACAGACACTCCCACCCAAGAACCCAGGCACTCCTGCACAAGAGGAGGGCAGAGAGGCTGCCTCTGAGGCTTGGTCTGCAGGGACAAGGCCAGCAATGAACAGCCTAAAAGTCACTGCCATTTGGGAACCCAACTCTGGTACCTTGGGGGGGGGGGGTCCTGCCGTGGGCTTTGCTTCTTAAGTCTGCCGGCCCTTCACTCACATGGGGAAGAACACGTGACTCCCAGGGGCTCAGAGAGATCAGCCATGGCCTTCGGTGGTGACTGCCGCACCCTGGGAACTCTCAAGTAGGAGTCCCGTCACCCCCATCTGTTCCTCTCCTGCCTAGTTTTACTCTCAAGATCAGAACCAGAAGCCACTGGATCAGAGGGCACAGAGCACAGGACAGAACTCTGTCCTGAACATGGCTTCCCAGGTGGCCTTGGGCAATTTCCTGCCACTCTCAGAGCTTCAGTTCCCCCAACCTAGTAGCTCAGTAGTTCAGAGTGGGGACGAAGAGGGGCTGCGAAGGGGACAGAAAGACTGCCTCACAAATTGGGGATGGGGGGAATCTGCAGCTCTGTAAACCAGGCCCTCTGGGATCTTCCAGGTCCACTCCCCAGAACCCCATCCTTCCCCAGGGCCTGTTCTGCCCATAGTCCTCAGTCCTCTGGGTCCCTGGTCTTAAGTTGATGGGTACCCTATCTTTCTGTCAGCATGAGGGATCAAGGACATAGCTCCAGTGCTGCCACACCCACCAGCCTAAGGACTTCCCTCATTTTTCAAGGACCTGACTAGGGCCAAACCCAGCTGATCACTTCTCTGTTTTCCCCCAAGTAGGGATGGCTTCCCGGATCTCTTAGAAGGGTAGGGCTGGGGGGAGGGGGGGATCTGGGGATCCCTGGAGTGTGCAAAAGCAGCCTGCAGCCAGCAAGACCAATCTCCACATTCCCTTTCTCAGAAGCCCACAGAAACTGACCAGCAAGAAACTGAACTTTCTGGAAATTCCAGTCCCACCAGTTGCAGGTCCCTCAGTGCCTCCCAGGGATCAGGGGAGAGGGGACAGGACTCCACTGAAGCCATGGGTATAAGTGGGCTAGCTGAGGTCAGAAAAGTTCCAGCTACAGACATACCCTCAGCTCCCCACAGGAGCCCAGCATGTGACAGGACGATGCCCAGGGACGGACAGCAGGGTGGGAAAGCTGGGCCAGAACTCCTACTGCAGCCCTGGCCCCACCTGCTCTGGGTCATGACAAAAGCAAGATGTAGTGACTGTGGCTGTTCACCTGCCCTTAGCACTCTGGCCCCCCGCAGACAGGACTCCCACCAAGGCATCCAGAGTCTGATTTCTCACCCTCTTGTCCTTGTTAGCATGCTCTGGGCTGGTAGAGCCATCCTCCTCTTACCAAGTGGGGACAGAGAGGCCCAGAGCACTCAAGGTTTTGCCCCTGCTGACAAACAGCAGGTCCTGGCTTGTGTGAACAGGGAAAGAAGGGGCCTGGGACAAGACTAGGGTGTGTTTTGTTTCGTTTCTCTCCCAATATAGAAATAACCTCTCCTAGATAAGGAGACTTGGCATCCCTGCCCTATAACGCCACTAACCTCAGAGCAGTGTTCTGTCCAGCTTGCTGTAATACTTCAACCTGATGCTGTGGCGTGACACACAGAAATGATGTGGTCTTGGGTCCAGCACCTCCTCACTGGCTTCTAAGTACCCCCAGCTCACCACAGGGATGGGTATATTGCCTTGACCTGGGCCCCACATTCTTCCTCCAGGCCCCTGACAACCGGACACCCAGGTTTGTTCCAGTTCCACCTCTGTTATGCATGTGACAGTGGCAGCTGGGATCATTAGAGGCCTGTATCTCATGTAGGAAGTGTCTTTCCTTCAAAGGAGTTGTCATGGCTGGGCGACCAGCCCCAAATTCCAGGTCCATTGAAACTTACCACTTTAGGCAGAGAAAGAAACAGAGGAGGCAGGGGCTGGCGCGCAGGCTCCAGCTCTTGCAGAGGACCTGGGTTCAATTCTAAGCACACACATGTTGGCTAACAACCATCTGTAACTCTGGTTCCAAGGGATCCAATGCCCTCTTCTGGCCTCCATGTAATTGCACACATGGGTGAACTTACATGCACGCAGGCAAAATACTCATACACTTAAAAAATAATTTTTTTTGGTCTTTTTGAGACAGGGTCTCCTTGTAGCCCCAGCTGGCCTAGAACTCACTATATGGACCAGACTGGTCTTGACCTCACAGAGATCCGCCCGCCTCTGCCTCCCGAGTGCTGGAATTAAAGGCGTGCACCAACATGCCTGGCTAAAAAATAAATTTTTAAAAAAAGAAAGAGGCACCTTAAGTGGAAAAACCATGATGGAGGGGTGAGATAATGCAAGAAATAAACAATGCCTAGCTAGTTTTAAAAACCAGAGGGAACCATATTAGTCCAACAACTTACTGACAAATTATACATAGCAGATCAAGAAATATGTGTCTAAGTAAGTTTTATAGCCGAACAATTGGTCTTCGCCCAAGATTTATCTACATAATACACAGTAATTAAAAGTACCAGACTGTAGTACCAGACTCGGCCGGGCATGGTGGTACACGTCTTTAATCCCAGCACTTGGGAGGCAGAGGCAGGCGGATCTTTATGAGTTCAAGGCCAGCCTGGTCTACACAGTGAGTTTCAGAACAGCTGGGGCTACAAGGAGACCCTGTCTCAAAAAGACAAAAAAAAAAAAAGTACCAGACTGGTGGAACTAACCTTCTTGGATGTTTAACAGACATACTTTGAGGCCTATAATAATTTGGTCAGAGGGACATAAAGGACAGTTTTTGCTCCTTGCCCTCCTCGGTCGACTAGTTCCAGGGAACTATGAGCATCTCTCAAAATGTCCTATAATGGTGGTGGGTTACCTGTCCTCTTGATCAAGGAGGCCAAAGAGACCCCACCAGATGGACTTGAACCAGTGTCCAGTCTACAAAGAGGAGGGTCAACACAGAGGAATCATTTCCTCCATGCTTCCAAGCGAAGCCAACCATGATCAAGCAGGACCTTTGACTTATCTATACATAGGTGGAACAGGTAAAAGAAAGGAGCCAGGGGCTCCTCCCAAGCCCATGTGACCCCTGAGGAACAGATCCTCAAATGACCTTCAGAGTAAAAAGAAATTGGTTTAACTGGGCCAACTGTATGGCCTTAAACACCCAAAAGGAAAGTATAACCAAAGATTAAAGGGGCCAATATAATTTCTTAAGAGTCCATATGTATAGCTAAAGGCTACATGACAAGCAACAGTGCCAGACAGGAGATACCTTCCTTTGAGTTGTTGTCCAGGGTGGCCCAAGAGACTCCCAGACAGTAATCCAGCATAGAACTGGGAAAATAAACAGCAGACCCCAATCTTATCCAAAGGAATACTGGGAACTGGTTGCTGCTAGATGAGAAACAGCTGATCTTCCTAAAACAAAGACCTCTAGATAGGCTGACTAGATCCACCAGAAGGGCACGTAGTGGGGAATGGCTGGGGTGCTGACAACACAGCAGACAGTAGCAGGGATATCAGAGTATAAGGGCTCTGGTGGGGGGAGGGAGGCTATGGGGAGGTGCCATCTGGGAAGCGGGTGTATAGTTGATTAAGATGGTTTGGGATGTTCTGCATGATATAAACACGCACATACACACACAAAAATCAGCAAATTTTTTAAAATGTATTATATTTGAGGAGGAAGCATGGAAATTTACATCATGCTAATTAG
>NW_008347322.1:592100-599245 GCF_000622305.1 Nannospalax galili
GTGGTCTTATACTTTCTGTCAGGGTCTCCCTGTAGCCCCAGCTGTCCTAGAACTCACTATGTAGACCAGGCTGGCCTTGAACTCGCAGAGATCTGCCTGCCTCTGCCTCCCAAATGCTGGGATTAAAGGCGTGCACCACCACGCCTGCCTGGCAATGGAGATCTTTTTTAAAGGTAAAAACTCATTCAATTTTACGTCTTACAGGGCTTATACTGAGTTCAATATTGTATAACTGTATTAATTCAACTGTGAACCCAGAAACTTACACCCACTTGTGAAAGAGATGTACTCTCACTCTGGATATGTTAAAGCTGTAATGAAATGCTTCTTCTAATCATGTAGTTATTAATTTTTTTTAAATAAATAATAAAAAAAAAGAAAGAGGGAGCCGAGGCCCCCCCACCCCCGGGATGTCAAGCATCAACCATAGCCCTGAGGATTCTCATGCAATACCCCTTAGCAGGGACACCCTGCCCTGGTCACACTACATGGCTGTCAAGGGCCTCTGGACCCCCAAGACCCAGCTCCTCACCACCTTCCCACTCATCCTTCATAGACCTGACCATCCAATTTGCATCATGTCCCACTTTGTAGCAGGTGGGAATAAAATCTCTGCCTTGCCCGCAGGAGAGTGGTAACCCAGGTCCCGTCCCCACCCCACCCCACCCACCCCAGGTGCTATTTCTGGGGCAGGGAACAGGGCAGTGAAGGGAAGTGAAAGGGCAGTGGAGCGATTCTGAGGTGCTCACGGCCCCTCAGTCCCAAGACAGCCAGGGCGGGGCGCCAGGGTGAGTCCCAGAGAACAGAAACCCAGCATCAAATCCTCCTCTGAGAAGACAGGGGACAAAATGGCACAGAGAGGCCCACCCTTCTGCCACTAGGCTGCAGGGGCCACGTGTTTTCAGGCCACCCCAGGCGGCTGCCGCAGGCACTCAGGCTGTCCACACTCCTGTCCCACCTCCCTCTCTGTTAGGTCCGGCCCTCTCTCCGGGGAACTCCAAGCTGTTCCCCTCTCACAGTCCCTTCCTGTCCTGTTTTCTTGTGCAGCTCTCTTGCTCCCAGGCCCTGAGCACCCTCATGTTCCTCCCATCCAGGGGGTCTGGGGCAGGGAGGTGCAGACAACAGCCCATGACCATCCAAATGAAAGAAAGAGGATACTCTGTCAGGGATGACTGCACACACACACACACGCACACACGCACACACAGCACAGCACATTTCAACTCCTGGAACCTCAGGAGTGTCTTTAATGGGGGAAGGGTCTTTGCAGTTGCACTGAACACCATCCTGACATGGTCCTGTACAAGTCAACCCAGAGAGCTGCTGTCCTCTGAGGTGCCCAGACACCTGCCTCAGCCTAGACAAGGGAAGAAAGGTCCTAACCATAAGCCCCACCTGCCAGGGGGTACCCTCCCACATGAAGGTCCACACTAGAATTAACACTTTCCCTCCCACTTTGGCCCTGGGGACACCCTCTCCCAAATGGATGTCAGCCTGTTAGCCACCACTGCCCCCACTGGATGGAATCATAGAAACTGAATTCTAAAGAAGGCAGCATGGGTCAACAGTCCACCACAGTGGTCCCCTCCTGACTCTCATGGGCTCCCCGTGTCAGCAGAGCCTTCCATCACAGCTAGTTGAGGAGGGGACCAGCCACCCTCAGCCCCTCTCAAGGGCAGACAGAGCTTGGGGAGCAGGCTGAATCCTCTACATTACCTAGGGCTGCAGGGGCGATCATCCACTTCCGACACTGGCTCCCCGCCCCTCCACACTGCAGCAGGGGCTGCAAAAGCCCAGTACTGAGACGGAGCTCTGAAAGATAGCTCTGCTTCTCACATCCACGCCAGAGAACAGAAACCACAGCTCTACCCATTCAGTTCAATCCTTGAATGGCTTCTGAGAGATCCTCGATGAATAATTTTGTTTCAGCTTTCCCCTTCACTCAGTGTTACGTGAATCCCTCCTGCTTCCCACGCACTGCAGACTGGCTTCCTCCTCACCACAGACCCTTTTCTTTCTCTCGTGGCTCTTTCCTCGCTGGTTATTTTTACGAAGCCGCCTTTTTCCAGAGCAAATTTTGCAGACCGCAACCTCGCCAAGAGATTTGGGTTTTGCGTCATTCACTCTGGTCCTTAACAAATGCTACTGTGCAGGGCCTTACGGAAAGTCACTTTTGTTGCGTACTGATTATTTCCAGCAATACGACGGATGATGGACGACTAAAAGGTAGACTGCAATCTGTGTCTTGGAGCCAAGAAGGTGCAAAGAAGGTGGCCAAGGTATGGAGCAGGGCTCGGGGTCCTAGGTGGCTACTACACCCCAGCTGTCCAAGGGGTCCGCTGTGCAGACCTGGTGGAGACACAAGGGCAGGGTGGGGGCAGGAGACTCCTCTGAGACAAGCTTCCACAGGACCCAACGCCAGGAGGCTCTGTGAAGGATTCCTCTGGAAGACAGAAGTGCTAATACTCAGCAGGGGGCACTCAGCAGTCAGCAGCCAGCACAGCCCAGGTCACTAGCAGTGGGAAGCAGGGAAGGACCAGTGTGTGGGAGGGCAAGGGGCACCCAGGTGGACACTGCCATCACAGCCCTCTCCTGTGAGCCCAGGCTAAGGGCATGTGTCAGACACCCGATGGCCCCTGTTGCTAGGGAACCTAGGAGGTGAGCTTCAAGTTCAAAATCACCCAGCACAGTCCTCTAGGGTCCCCGTATCTGTGAGGCCAGCTCTGTCCTGGAGAAGACAAAGTCCACACCACCTGGAGACACACAGGACAGACCCAGCGCATCCGGTCGGCCTGCTCTACCGAAGCGCCTGTTCCAGATGTGGGAGGCGGCTAGAAGGAGCCAGCCATCTTCATTCTCTACCCCTCACCCAGCATGTCAGACCACACCTGTGCTCTGTGCAGCAACCCAAGCTGACTCCAGGTCTACCACGGCAGAACAAGGACCCAGGCTGGGCCCGGAAGTCATGCTGAGGCCCACGTGGCTGGCTCCGGGCTCATGACCGTAGTATGGTCACCCATGTCTTAGCAGATACTTCTCCCTGTGATATCAGGAAGCTTGTTTCCTGACTGAAGCTTAAAAGAGCCCCCCAAATCAATTTAAGGCAATGCCCTTTTAAAGAAAAACCACTTGGTTCATAAGCAAAAACCCACTTTAAAACAACAGATAAGTTACTCTGAGTTTTCAGTCTGCTTGGCCGGGCTCTCGGAAGGCCACCTTGAACCCTAGCTGAACCCACACACTGGGTATTGGTCTTTCCCAGCAGGAAGTGGCAGCCACCTGTTGGGACCTGAATGAACAGCCACCTGAAGGCACAGCCATTAGGTGTGGGAAGCAGACAGGGAGGAGGAAGGCTCCGGACTGAGTTGTGCCACTCGGTGCCTGCTCCCTGGCTCTGTGCAAGCACACGTGCACACGCACGCACACGTACACACACACACAGACACACGCACTCACACGCACACACAGACATACACACACGCACACAGACACAGACACTCACACACACACAGACACAGACACACGCACTCACACGCACACAGACATACACACACACACAGACACACAGACACAGACACAGACACAGACACACATACACACAGACACACAGACACAGACACACACACTGACACGCACACAGACATACACACATGCACACAGACACAGACACACGCACTCACACGCACACAGACATACACACACACACAGACACACAGACACAGACACAGACACAGACACACATACACACAGACACACAGACACAGACACACACACTGACACGCACACAGACATACACACATGCACACAGACACAGACACACGCACTCACACGCACACAGACATACACACACACACAGACACACAGACACAGACACAGACACAGACACACATACACACAGACACACAGACACAGACACACACACTGACACGCACACAGACATACACACATGCACACAGACACAGACACACGCACTCACACGCACACAGACATACACACACACACAGACACACAGACACAGACACAGACACAGACACACATACACACAGACACACAGACACAGACACACACACTGACACGCACACAGACATACACACATGCACACAGACACAGACACACGCACTCACACGCACACAGACATACACACACACACAGACACACAGACACAGACACAGACACAGACACACATACACACAGACACACAGACACAGACACACACACTGACACGCACACAGACATACACACATGCACACAGACACAGACACACGCACTCACACGCACACAGACATACACACACACACAGACACACAGACACAGACACAGACACAGACACACATACACACAGACACACAGACACAGACACACACACTGACACGCACACAGACATACACACATGCACACAGACACAGACACACGCACTCACACGCACACAGACATACACACACACACAGACACACAGACACAGACACACACACTGACACGCACACAGACATACACACATGCACACAGACACAGACACACGCACTCACACGCACACACAGACATACACACACGCACACAGACACAGACACAGACACAGACACAGACACACACACAGAGTGACTAAGCACAAAGATTCACCACCAGCTCTTGAGTCCAGCAAAGACCTGAACTGCCCGCAATCATTGCCTTGAGAGGGAAGAAAGATGAACAAGGTGCAGTGCCACACGCATGCACATGCCATGACGAAACCCACTGGGTTTGGGGGGTTTGGGGTTTTCTTCTGGTTTTTGTTTTTTTGAGACAGGCTCTCCCTGTAGGCCCAGCTGTCCTGGAACTATGTAGACCAGGCTGGCCTTGAACTCACAGAGATCCGCCTGCCTCTGCCTCCCGAGTGCTGGGATTAAAGGCGTGCACCACCATGCCCAGTGAAATTTTTTTTTCAAATAAATAGTAGCAGAAACAAAACAAGTGAAGATAAACATAATATGTAATGAATGGAAATATCTTTGGTACAATCAGATTTCATTCCAACCAAAAGAGAACACAAGTGATACCAAGAAGATTACGACCCCACACATCTGTAATTACCAACACCATAGCTCCAACTGCCAATGCAAGGACACCACCCTTTAGACAATTCCTTTTTTAATTATAAAGCAACAGCATGCTCCTGTAATCCCAGCTCTAGGAAGCAGAGACAGGAGTATCCCAGGTTCAGTGAGAAACCACATTTTTTTCCCCAGTTACATATTATTTTGTGTGTGTACACATGCACATGGGTAGGGATCATCCCCCAGTTACATATTATTTATTTTGTGTGTGTACACATGCACATGGGTAGAGATCATCCCCTGACGACTTTTGAGCCTAAGTTCTCTCCTTCCACCATATGAGTCTGAGGATAAGAACTCAGGTCATCAATTTTGGTGACAAGCGCCTTTACCTGATGAACCATCTCATCAGCCAGAAAAACCCTGTTTCAAAAAATAAGGGAGATCTGTCTGTCTTCATGGCTCAGTTAGTGAGATCAGTTGTTAACTGAAAAAATATATTGAGGAAGACACTTGGTGTTGACCTTTGGCCTCTGTATTGCGCACATGCGCACACACACAATTTTTTTAAAATCTTATTTTATGTGTATATGTGTATTGCCTGCACGTAGGTGAGTGCACCCATGTTGTGCAGTGCCCACAGAGGACAGAAGAGGCTGTCGGATCCCCTGGAACTGGAGTTACAGATGGTTGTTAGCTGCCTTGTGGGTGCTGGGATTCGAACCTGGGTCATCTGCAACAGCAGCCAGTGCTCTTAACCACTGAGCCATCTTTCCAGCCCTGTCTCCTATCACTTCTTAACCTCCACTTTTTTTTAAAGCCCAGGAGAGTAAAAAGTAATTCATCTGTTTATGGACTTGTAAGGATGGGTGTGGTTTGACAGCCTCTGTTCCTCTTCAAGTGAGCTGGTCGCTGTAGTCTCTCACTGGGCTTGATGAGTTGCACAGAGAGAACTGGTCAAGAGCTGCTTTGCCTTTCATAACTTGGCTTTGACAGCCATGTCCCATCTCTTCCTCATATTCCATTTGTCACAGCAGTTGAGAGCGTCTCACCCAGGTTCAACAGGAGGGAAACAGACTCTGCCTCATGCTGGGCAAGGGCCACATTCTGCCATAGCTTTTTCATACTGCTCTTGCTGCTTCCACTGAGCCATCTCCCCAACCCTGAGAAAGCTTCCAACAGGTCGTGGCCCTCCAACACTCAGAACCCTTCATTTGGGATGGAGTCCAACTTCCCTGCTAAGAGCACAGTGGGGATGGCCCAGACACCACTTCCTAAGGCACTCAGATGAAAACCACTGGTGGCTGGCCGCTCCCCCCAAATACCCATCACATACAGAAGCCATTTCCAAAGCCCAGGACAGGAAATAAGTGACCACACAGAGTGCTCACTGGGAGTCAGGGGATCTGGTCCATGTAGGACCCAACACTGTGGGGCCTCACTAGTCCTGCAGCAGCCCCTCCCTGCTTCTACCGACAAGACTTGGGATAAAGCAAGCACCTTGTCCACAGACATGCAGGGCCAGGCCCGTGGTGGGGCTAAGTCTGAGCTCAAGGTCCTGTGACTCTAACCATGACAGGACACCCAGACAACGGAGCTACCCGACTGCGGGGGTCTCTTACACCCCAGTGAGGCTGCAAGGACAGGGCAACTTCTTCCCTGAGTCCCAGTCGAGGTCCGGCCCCAGCTCTAACCCAGCCACAGAAAGGAAGTGGGCCCTCATCCTCAGGGACCCAAAGGGCAGGGTACAAATGCTGTGACCCTCCCCACCTCCCACCCCTGCACCCTGGCCTCTGGGTGTCAGCCCACCCCCACCCCACAGCCTACAAGCCACTCCCCCAGGAGCAGCAAACATAAATGACTTCCCCATCCAGCTGCGATCTACAGCCCTGCTCTCCCTGGGCCTTGCTGGTTAACAGATGTTCTCCTTTAAGCAGCTAAATTACTACAAAATACACCCAAGGAGAAGACAGGCCGATTTCTCCCAAGGTTGATTTGCATGAGGACAGAGTGGTGTGTAGTCTTTTTTTTTTTTTTTTTTTTTTTTTTTTTAAAAAAAAAAAAAAAAAAAAAAAAAGAGGACGATAAATCTTTCACTGTGATATATCAAAATAA
>NW_008347322.1:599259-607716 GCF_000622305.1 Nannospalax galili
CATAAATTATGGATGGCAACATTTAGACGATACAAATCCCTTATCTTGGGAGGCCGAGAAGCCTCACAAGGCTGAGCAGGCCTAAGGCTGCAGGGTGTGTGTGGAGTTTCCAGCCCCACCTTCTCCGGCCCAGCCTCAGTTTCCAGAACTATTCACACATAACTGCACTCCAGCAACAGGGCTGCTGAGAGGCGGGGGACGTCCTGTGCTGGGCTGAGTCCAATGCAGGACCACTCAGCGACTAATTAGAAGCATCTTGGCAGCTCCCAGGGCTGCCCCGATAGGCGGTGTGACAGAAGTCTCCCTGGGCCCAAGGATGCCGAGTCCTCTATGAGGCACCATCCTAGCTGAATGGGCTTCTTGCCCACCCACCCACATACCCATTCACTAGGATGCTGACCAGCCTATGCTCAGGGCCAGCCTACACGGGTCCAGAGCCTCTCAGCTGTGGCTGTGATGCTCTGGCCTTCTGCCCAGGTTGACCCTTTCCCCCGCTACTTGGGACAACCACAACTCATTCATGGAGACCAGGTAGCTAAGGACCTGGTGGGAGGGACTGGGTCAGGATGAACCCCAGGGCTGGGTGATGAAGTGGGCTGAGCCACAGTCATGGTCCCCAGCTGTTCACAGAACCACAACTGAGAGGTTCCTCCATGGCTGCCTGTGCCACCAGGTCACCTCATTCTGAACAGGAAGTGGCCAGGCGCTTCCCAACAGAAAGGTCAGCTCCTTGACCTATAGTGTCCACAGGCTGGACAGAACTCAGCCAGCAAAATGAGGTTCTTGGAGCCTTGAGCGGATGCACATGACGCTCCCCAGGCTTATAAGACACAGAGAGCCACTGGGCCTGGGAACAGATCACACTGCACCCCTGAGTCCTCAGTGACTGAGCTCCACCCAGCACACCCACACCCCTCACCCTAGGAACCTCACTGCTGGGAAATCTGCTGCACACATCAGACAAGTCTTAGTGCACATTTATGTGAAACACACACACACACACACACACACACACTCTACAAACTACAGAAGCTCACCACTAGAGTTTATCACTTGGGCCCTCTCTCCTTAACATGCCCCTGCTAACTAAACAGTCCAAACAGCATGGGCCCTGCCATCCAGCTCTACACCAAGAATCTCAAATGCTCACAACCCCCACGATGCTGGAAAGGGATAGGGCTGAGGGTGGGGTGAGGGGTCCAGGAACATGATGTCATCAACTAATGTAGGAAAACAGATTCTCCCAAAGAGCTATGTCATTATTAAGGGCAGATACTGCCCAAGCTTGCTGAGTCCAACATGACTGTGGCTGGAGGGGCCTGCCTCCCTCCCACGTGAACGTGTCCCACCTTTAGGAGCAGCTGAAGATGGGATTTGTCAGCCAGAGCACAGAACACAGAGCCAAGAGAAGTCATCGGCAGGGCAGGGCGGCTTGCCACAAGAGTAATTACACGCACACCAGACAGCGGCTCCGAGGAAAGGCAGGCGACTTCACACGCCATTCAAGCCTTCTTCCCACCCACCTCAGAGGTGTGTGGAGATGACACTCCCATGTCACAGTGGGCAGGTGGCTACAGAGCTGTGCCCACCGGACACCCTCCTTCATCGCCTGAGTTTGGCCCTGCTCCTCAAGGGACAGAGGAGAGCCGACATCTCTGGTCCTGACAGCTCCAGGGGCCATCCTGCAATGGGGGGGGGGGGCTACACGCAGAAGAGGCCAGCATCAAGGGGGAGGCTGTTTTCTGGCTTGGTACTACTCTGCCCCCACTCCTGGAGAGAGAACAGAAGTCTTACAGAATCCCTAGGCAGCCCTGCCCAGGGGCACCTACCCTACCTGTTCATCAGCAGTAGAGGCCGAGTGGGTTAAGGGTCAGAGACAGGAAGGAAGGCCTGTGAAAGGCAAAGAGGGTCCAGGCATTGTGGTGTGTTCCTGTGATCCCGGCACTCAGGAGATGGAGGTAGGGAGGATCAGGAGTTCAAGGTCATCCTTGGCTACACAGCAAGTGGGGGCCAGCCTGGGCTGCATGAGACTATCTCAAACAAACAGAAAAAGGAAGGACGGGAAGACGGGAGGGTGAGCACACAGTGTGGTGAGGGCAGATGCACCATCTTGCCACTGGAACAATGGGTAAACTAAGGTTCGGAGAGGAAGAACCTGCCAGGGCCCCCTCAGGCTGCCCTACTTCGAACCGGCTTTCCTTTGAGCTCTAGGGTAAAAACAAGAAAAGGACAGAGACGCTTCAGAGGGGGGAGACGGGTGCTCAGGGACGCTTCAGAGAGGGGAGACGGGTGCTCAGGGACGCTTCAGAGAGGGGAGATAGGTGCTCAGGGACGCTTCAGAGAGGGGAGACGGGTGCTCAAGGACACTTCAGAGAGGGGAGAAGGGTGCTCAAGGACACTTGAGGGGAGAAGGGTGCTCAGGGCCAGTGCAAACAGCCCAGACACCAAAGGGGGCTTGTCCTTCACCAGGGCGACTACAGTGCTCTCCCGTTTCAGCCGCCAGGTACACTACAGATTATGGAGGGATGCTGATGGAGCGGAGGGGTAGAGGGAGCACCGGGAAGAGGGAGGAGGGTCTCAGGACAGCACTCACAAGCACGAGGGACTGGGGCCTTCCACTACCCCAGGTATACATGTCACTAGACTAAGCTTACCCAGCATCCTATACACTGTAATGGTCTTGGGCTGCTTACCTATGCAGTTAAAAGATGGGGGACCTATGTACCTGTGCATCTGGCTGAGAGCACCCCAAGGAGAGGACAAGGTAGAGAAGTTGCAATAAGAGCTTCAGACCCTCCGGGGTGCAGGTGCGAGCGGAGCCCGGGCTCTGGAATCAAGCGGCTAAGCCCTGGCTTCTCACCACAGAGGGGCCCAGGAGGTGGCTGGATGCCACAAACCTCCTCTCCTTAGCCAACAAATGAAGTCCTGTGTCACACTCGGCACAGGCCCACACCACCTGCGCCTGGCTGAGCGCTCCATCCGAAGCCAACTGTGACAACTGAATGAATGTCCCCGCAAAAGCCATGTAGGAGACACAGCATTTGGGAGGGAGGCCAGCTGAGGTAGGGCTGAGGAGGCAGGGAAGGCACGGGGAGCAGAGAAATAGCAACCCCCGAGCACCCCCCAACCCCAGGACATCCCAGCGCAGCTACCAATGGTTCGCTGGGGTCATTACCCCGAGGCAGCAACAGCATTCACAAGGTCCTCGAAGGGGAAGACACGTTCGAATCCCACTCCACCCCACCCTGTGCAGATGACAAAGGACACAGGGTTCCAGGGCCAGGAGACAGGGATGAGCTCTGTCCTTCTGGAAAGGCCGAGACTAAGGAGCTAATGGAGGGAATACAGAACTTCTCAATCCTTATGCAAACTCTATAAAGACTGGCAAACACACAGCACAAAACAGAAATGCTGGATAGTGGACTCTATCCTTGTGAACTGCTGCCAACTTCAGGAAATCTCACCCGGGGCTGGCCCCAGGTCAAGGCACACAGACCTGTCACCTCCCTTGGTCACTGAGGATTTGTTATTCTTGTTTATCTTTGGGATCCAGACGTCAGGGATGGCTACAGGATGCTATGCAGTCGGGGAGCCCCTGGCTGAGTGGGGAAATCACAGCCTGGCTGTAGGTTCAGCTTTGTGGGACAGGAGGGAATGATCAGGGCCAAGCAAGGGGCCCAGGGTTGATCGTTATGTTGATCCTGTCAGCAGGTCCTCCAGGCACTGACTGGAGTCCTCTCATTCATGAACAGGGGATCTTAAAGATCTTGAAGGCTGAGAGTGCAGCTGGGTGGATATGAGAATCCTAGCTCCACTCCGGAAGGAGCGTGGGAGTACCTCATCCACAAAGCCCTTCTCACAGGGCGGGGGCTAGCCTCACAGTTGTAGTTTCCCTCTGCTACCTCCAATCTGTCCTCAATCTTATTGCAGAGCTCTTAAAAGGCCCCTCCTGGCCTGGAGGCCCCAGACCACTGGCCAGGAAACAGGCCAAGACGTGGTGAGGAGGATCCAAAGGAAGGCTGACAGGACTCAGGGCTCCACTGGTGTCTACCCCGAGCCACCACACGAGCCACCACACGGCTGCAGCCACACCCTGCCCAATAGCATCAGGCTAAGTGCAGGGCGGGCCGTGGGTCCCTAGTGGTCTGCACAAGCACAGCTCCCTGAAAGTGGGCGGAGACCGGGATCCCAGCTCTGGGGAAGGAGCGGATGTGGCAGGGCCATAGGAACTCCACAGAGGATGTTGACAGGCTGCGAAGAGCCCACAGGAGAGTTCCGTGTGCAGAGACACACAGGCAGGAGCCAAGGCTGCTCCTGCAGACAGAAGCGCAGTGAAGCCCAGCTAGTAAGGACACCTTGTCCTGAGCCCACAGTCCCCAGCAGACCTGGCTGAACCTCACTTAAGATGCCTGTTTGCCACTGTGAGTGGTGGCACATGCCTTTAATCCCAGCACTTGGGAGGCAGAGGCAGGTGGATCTCTATGAATTCGAGGCCAGCCTGGTCTACATAGTGAGTTCCAGGCCAGCTGGGGCTACAGGGAGACCCTGTCTCAAAAAAGAAAAAAAAAGATGCCCATTTGCCATTGTTGCTGAGTGGAAACATTTGGGGCGCACAGTTGTGAGAGCAAGAGGAAGATGAGGGTGCTGATAAATTTCACAAGAATCACGGGGTCACGGTGTCCTGGCTAAGAAGCCAGCCTGATGGTCCCACAGGAAACAGTGCCCAGCTCCTGCCTCCTGCCAGCCTGCTTGTTCTCCATTCAACAGGCCAGCAACACACACAGCCAGCTCTGTAGCCCAATGCCCAGTGTCAGGTGCTTTGCAAACAGGGTTGAGGAAGTGACCAGGGGAGTCCCCTCCCCACCACTAAAGAACAGGTAGAAGATGGGTTCTGAAGCCGTGGAGCCAGGATAGAGCCAGCTAGGCCCAGCCCTGAGGCCGCCTTTGGATTAGGCACTGGCTTTCTGGCCTTTCAGCTTCCCACCAGCCTGTGGACCCTGCCAAGGGCCTGCAGGTCTGCCAGCAGAGTGGGGACAGAAGACAACGGAGCTCCCCGGGCAAGAGGCCTGCCGTCCTGGTGAGACGTCCAGGGCCCCCAGACAGCTGTGAGACCTCAGCTGACCCCCTCCACCTCTTTTCCCCATCCATGAATAAGGACACCACCATCCAGGATAGAGTTGGGGGTTCTCATCAACCTGAAGCCCACGCTGGCCAGGGCAAAGAAGCCCCAGCCACAAGCATTTCTTCCCTAGGGGACTGGGGCCCTGGCCCCAGTTGGTCCCCTCTACACCCATTTTCTAGCTGGCCTTGCACCCCTGTGACCTTCCACCTCCCCATCACTCCAAGGTTCAGTTTATTACCTGTAACCAGGACTGCACCATGACCTGTCAGGCAATGAGGAAGCAATCAACCAGTGGCCTCACCAGTCATCAGACCTACCTGGCATTCCACCCACCTGTGCCCTGAACACAGATTCAAAAACCACAGCACCCCATGATTTAGGATGAGGCACAGGGTGGAGGTGCCTCCAAACCTCTGCATTCATAGACCCTCTCCATGAAGCAGGCCCCATCTACACTGTTCGCTACAAAAGTTCCCAAATGCCACCTCCTCCAGAAAGCCTTCTGCCATTCTCTGGCCACAGAGATACCAACACTCTCTGCTGGAGCTGGCCCACACTGAGAGAAAAGCTGGTGTGTGGCCATCTCCTGCCTGCCCTGCCCAAGAAGCCACAGAGATGGGGCAGGAGGCCCCTTCAGGGGCTGTCCCAACTGGGTGTCAGTCTTGGATCCACCCAGGGGTCCTGGAGTAATGACAGGGAGTCCTGGTTGGAAGACACCCTGCTCACCCAGAGGCACAGGACCCGAGGAGCCTCCTCCTCCTGCAGGCCAGTGGGAATGACTAACAGTGGCCTCATCTGAGCAGAACCCTGTGTGTGCCAGGCGGCCTGCCAAGGGCCGGGGGCTCTGATGCTGCTGGGCGGCTGGTAGGAGGGGGAGGGGACAGAAAAGCAGCCGCCCACTGCGGCCCAGCTCTGAATACCACAGGAGCAAGCAAGGACCAGCAGGGTGTGCAGCGCCCTGAGACCTGTTGTCAGGCCCACATTTCCCACCAAATCCTAAGAGCCAAGACCCCTGTCAGCCCATTTGGGATTAAGGAGGCAGATCAGCAGCCAAGCATGGCCCCCACCAGCCTAGGTTCCCTATCTAGGACACATGGCTGAGGACACGGACTGACCGCAGTGACCAAGGTCAGAAGTATGAGGAAAAACAGGACAGCAGTTTGCTCTTGTCCAGCACTTCCTGTTGGACAAGCCCATCAAGGGCTTTTGACACAATACAGAAACATGCAGACGGTCAGCAAAACAGGGCGGGCAAGAGCCCAGGGGGCAGGAGCTCTCCTCAGAGCCCAGACCGAGCCTAGGAGGAAAGGATTCCTTAAGTCAGGTATGTCAACAACAAAAACAGGGAAAAAAGAAAGGGTTAGGGAACTGGGGAGGGATGCAGGGTGAAAGGCCAAGAGGTAGGAAGCCACAGGCGTCACCGAAGGCTGAGCTAGGACACCAGGTGCTGACAGCAGGTGGGAGGGGCAGACGACGGGGAGGGGCCTGTGCCACAGCCAACTAAGTACAGAGGAGCCAGCTGGGTACAGGAAACGGCAAGGAAGGAGAGGACCCGGACCAGGTTCCGTCATTCGTAGGCACCTCTGGTCTGGCACAACACACATCAATGTTGTTGTTTTCTTTTTGAGACAGGGTCTGCCTGTACCTCCAGCTGGCCTGGAACTCACAGAGATCTACCTACCTCTGCCTCCAGAGTGCTGGGATTAAAGGTGGGCTCCGCTACACCCAGCTTGATGTTGGTTTTATAGGGCCGCCACCTGGTTTCCTATGACCCACAGCTGATTTTTATTTCCTCCCTTTTCAACCCTAGTAGACTGAACCTAGGATTCTGTGCATGCTGGGGAAGCACTCTACCACTAAGCTCTATTCCCAGCCCCGAGTCTCCATTTTGAGACAGAGTCCCCCAGGCAGGCCTTGAAATCATGGTCCTCATGCCTGAACCTGTTTAGTTGTTAGGGAAATAGGCTCCCAACACCTGATCTTATATAGCCTGCTGCCTACCTGGCTTTTACATCCTACAGACCGAGAAGGAAGGGGTGCGTGTGTGTATGTGTGTGTGTGTGTGTGTGTGTGTGTGTGGTTTGGAGATAGAACCCAAGGTCTGGAAAATGCTAGACTGAACTAGATAGATGCTCAGCCCTAAAGAAAAGGGCTTTTACCCTTTTACATGTTTTTTAATGGTTGGGAGAAAAAGACCAAAGGAGTAACATCCTGTGGCTCGTGAACACTGTGAAATTCAGAATCTGATCTCCATAAATACATTTTACTGGAGCACAACCCCACTCCTCATTCACAGAGCATCTTCCGCTGCTTCCCTGCTACAACAGCAGAGTTGGGGTGTTGCAACAGAGGCCGTTTGGCCTACGATGCCTAAAATACTCCAAACTATCTCCTGACAGCTATCTCCTGTCTCATAACACTGACTGCCCTGCTCCAGGAGAGGGATGGATGACCAGGCTGGGATGTGGGAGAAAAAGGTGGATTCCAGGGGAGCCGCAGGAGGGGAGGAGGGGAGCCTTGTAAGGGAGTTGCACCTGGGGAGCTATGTCCTACATCTGCCTGAAACAGGGTCTTGCCACCTGCCCTATACTGCTCCTATCATGGGTATATTGTTCTGAACCCACAGACATGGCCTAGACACACAACAGAAGCAACAGGCCAGGTGACAAATGCTCTACCGTGGTGTCCTCCAAAGAGTCATCGAGCGGGCTAGAGACTCGGCTCAGGGATTAAAAGTACTTGCTACTCTTGCACAGGACCTGAGTTCAGGTCCCAGCACCCACAGCAAACCACTCACAACTACCTGTAACTCTACCTCCAGGGGATCCAATGCCCTCCTCTGGCCTCCAAACGCGCGCACACACACACACACACACACACACACACACAAATAACAAATTTAATTTACAAAAAGAGGGATCATTCTGCCAACAGTCCACTGGGGTCTCAGTGAGGTGAGGACATCCTCAGTCACCTAAGCCTCAACTGAGGACCAGGGTTGGATGAGACACTCTTTTTTCAGATGCCCAACAGGGAAGGGCACAGCTTGGCATCCCCCATTCCCAGCCCCAAGGCCCAAAGCAGGGGCAGGTCTGTGTCCCCCAAGGCCTCCCACCTGCCTTCGCTTCCTTTAGCTGCACCTTACCTTTCCCCGAAAACAAGCCAGGCTTTTTTCAGTCAATACATGCCACACAAACAACTTCCACCAGTGGCCCTGTGCCCACCCCTCAATCTGTAAGGATAGATGCTTGTTACCTCAGACCTAGGCCTGGGGGCTTTACTGCCCCAAAATCCTGCACCTGCTGTTCTCCGTGAGTGTCCCCAACCCTCCAGCC
>NW_008347322.1:607933-613896 GCF_000622305.1 Nannospalax galili
GCCACAGGCCAGTCCAATAGAGGCAATTCCCCGATTGAGGCTCCCTCAACCCAGGTGTGTTTAGATCCCTGGAGTCCATGTGTCCTAGTCTGTTTCTCCATTGCTGTGACAAAACACTGACCACTACCAACTTGGGGAGGAAAGGGTTTATTCAGCTTACATCTCCCAGGTCACAGTTCATCCGGGAGCCCAAGGTAGGAACTCAGGGCAGGAACCTGGAGGCAGGAGCTGGAGCACAGGCCGTGGAGGAACGCTGCTTACTGGCTTGCTCCCCTGGCCCCTGCTCAGCCTGCTTTCTTATGCAACACAGGCCCACCTGCCCAGGGGTGGCACCACCCACAGTGGGCTGGGCCCTCCCACATCACTCATCAAGAAGATGCCCCTCAGACATGGCCACAGGCCAGTCCAATAGAGGAAATTCCCCAATGGAGGCTCCCTCAACCCAGGTGTGTCAAGTTGACACTAAAGCTGTCCAGCACACCATGCAAAGGCTGAAGGACAGAAAGGACTCCACAAAGCTGTCTCCACATACACACCCTGGTGCACACGACACATCATACACACATTAATAATGAAAAAAAAAAATTGCCAGGCATGGTGGTGCATACCTCTAATCTCAGTACTTGAGAGACAGAGGACAGTGGACCTCTAAGAGCCTAAGACCAGCCAGGTCTACATAGTGAGACAACACTCTCTTAAAAAAAAGCCGGGCGTGGTGGTGCATTGCTTTAATCCCAGCACTCAGGAGGCAGAGACAGGTGGATCTCTGTGAGTTCACCGCAGATGGATCTCTCTGTGAGTTCGAGGCCAGCCTGGTCTACACAGTGAGTTTCAGGTCACCTGGAACTACAGGGAGACAATGTCTCAAACAAAACAAAACAGAACAAAACAGGGGCTGGAGCACTGGTTGTTTTTCCTGAGGATTCTTGTTCGATTCCCAGCACCCACATGGCAGTTAACAATCATTGGTAACTACTGTTCTGGGGGAATCCAATGCCCTCTTCTGACCTCCACGGCACTGCACAACAGGGGTGCACTCACATACATGCAGGCGATCCACTCATACACATAAAATAAAAACAATAAACTATTTTTTAAAAGTTATAAAAAAACACTAAATACTTCAAAGGGCAGAGTTGGAAAGTTTTTTTAATTAGTATTTCACATTGGTTACTTTTTTAAAATATGTATGAGCATTCTGCCTGCCTGTATCCAAGTGTACCCATGTGTATGAAGTGTCCTCGGAGACCAGAAGAGGTCATCAGATACCCTGGAAATGGAGTTTCAGATGGTTGTGAGCCACCATGTAGGTGCTGGGAACTAAACCCAGGTCCTCTGGCTGAGCAACCAGTGCTCTTAATCACTGAGCATCTCTCCAGCCCCACACTGGTTACTTTTCTTATAACCACCAGGAATGTGTAAATCTCCGTGTGGCTCATGTTACATTCCTATTTGTCAGCATCAATATAGAACACAAATGATGTACATAATGTATGTGCACACACATGTGTGTAGACACACACAAGTACACTTTCACACACATCTATCTGTTCCAAGGTGAGCACTGAGAACAGCCAGAGCCAGGAGTACCCCAGGACCCCTCCCCCAATCTTGGCCTCTGTATACCCCTCTCCTACCAAGGAATCCAACCCCAGTGGGGCAGGGGCTCCTGAGCTGGGACAAAGGAGCACACAGATGAGCCCGGAACAGCTTGTGCCAGAGAATCAGCGGCACTCACAGAATGACTGGGAATACTCCAGAGATATGCAGACACCAACCTGGACCAGCTCCCACTGTCGCCCTGAGACAATGTGAGCACTGAGGTAAATAATGGTAGTAGCAGATTAGAACAGAACAGGAAACAGAAGCCATGCTAAGAGGGAAGAAAGAAAGAAGGGGGACAGGGGGAGAAAGGAAACAGGGAGAGGAGGAAGAGAGAGGAATCAATATCTACCTTGTCTCAAAACACCTCCTTTAAAGCCTGGTTAACTGTCAAGGAACAGTGACTACATCGGAGATGGCCACAGTAGTTAACTCAACATCCCTGGGGCAAGGCTGAGCCTGGAGTCACCTGCTCACATCCAGGAGGGTGTGGTGGTGGCCACCACGCCCCCCCTGCAGGTGCACAGCCAGAGTCTAATCATGAGGCATCCGTGGAATTCAAACCCAAGGAGCCTGGAACTCCAGAGGTCATGAAAATCAAAGATAGGATAGACTCAGCCCTGGCTCGGGGAGGCTTCGGGGAGACGGTGCAGCTAAATAGCCCAGGTCAGCTGTGCCGAAAAGGGTATTTACTGGGGCGACTGTGGACACCCATGTGGTTTGCCGCTGACAGATGGCCGTGCTGTGGTCACAGAGCACACACTTGTTTGTAGAAAACACACTGGACATTAGGGGTACAGAACACCAAGTTCCTACTTACCCTCCTGGTCCATGAGAAAGCAATGTGAACTCACAGCCCTAGAGTCGGACCCTTCTCAGAACTGAAAATAGCCTTTTCCTTGACAATCAGCCTTCCTCTCTCAGCTCCCTGAAACCCCTGTGCCTCAAACCCTGGCCCGAGTTTACACTCAGGAACTGGGCAGCCAATTGCTTTCTCAGTCAACAAGCAAGATGGGCTGGCCATTACTTGCCTAGACTTCCTGAGAACGTTGGCCAGCCTGCTGCTCTCCGGTCCCTGGTCCCTCCTGTGGCGCAGGGGGCTGAGCAATTAGTCCTTGAAGGAAAGAAAAAGAAAGGACAGCCTCCTCCGCAAAGAAGGCCAGGGTAGGGGGACCCAGAGAAGACAAAGCCCTGCCTGGAGAGGCTCCCATCCTAACCTTCATGATCTAAACACACAGAGGTCTAAATCTAGGAGAGCAGGCACAAGCAGTGGGGAAGAGCACAACACAGAGGAGACACACCTAACAGTGGGAGCCTAGAACAAGGCTTGGGATGGGAGAGAACCATAGGAGGGTCCTGGAGGAGACCTCCAAACCAGTGGACATAAAGAACCAGCCCAGGGGCTGGAAAGGTGGCTTGGCAGTTAAAAGCACTGGCTGCTCCTGAAGAGGGCCCAGGTTCGAGTCCCAGCACCCACATGGCGGCTAACAACAGTCCCTAACTCCAGTTCCAGGAGATTCTGATGCCTCCTTCTGATCTAAGTGAGCATTGCACAACACGGGTGCACTCACACATGCAGGCAATAGACTCATACACATAAAATAAAAATAATAAATGAAAGAAAAGAAAGAAAGAAAGAAAGAAAGAACGAAGGAAGGAAGGAACGAAGGAAGGAACGAAGGAAGAAAGAAAGAAAGAAAGAAAGAAAGAAAGAAAGAAAGAAAGAGAAAAGAAAGAAGAAGGCAGGCCTGGAAGGAAGTCAATCTCCCTTCCTATAAAGACACAGCTTGTGGCCAGGTGTGGTGGTGCACACCTTTAATCCCAGCACCCAGGAGGCCAAGGATCTCTGTGAGTTCAAGGCCAGCCTGGTCTACATAGCAAGTTCCAAGCCAGAAGGCAGGCCTGGAAGGAAGTCAGTCTCCCTTCCTATAAAGACACAGCTTGTGGCTAGGTGTGGTGGTGCCAAGGATCTCTGTGAGTTCAAGGCCAGCCCGGTCTACATAGCAAGTTCCAAGCCAGCTGAGGCTACAGGAAGACCCTGTCTCAAAAAAGACACAGCTTGTGATAGACATGAAAAGAAATCATGAGGAGGGTACAGAAAGTAGCCAGGCTTGACCATCAGGGCAGAGGCAGGCAGTGGCAGGCGTGGAGGTCCAGTGGTAGCAAACCCTAGGGTTCCAGGTCTCCAAAGATCTATGCTGGGTTCCTGCAGCAGACAGGCCACTGATGTCCTAAGGGAAGGAGGCCACCAGGGGTTATATGGACATGGCAGAGCTGGATGGGCAGTCTTCTTAAAGGGCCACCACAGAGCAAGCACGGGGACTCTGCTGGGCAGGCATCCTCATACCGTAGGACTGCAGCCACTTGAGCTCTGCTGGGTCCCTTCTTAGGGTCAGCAGACAGTGGCCATACCTAATTAGCTTAATTAAGCCCAAGGTGGTTTCCAGGCACTGGGGTAAAATAAAGTATATCCAGTCCATTCCAAGAGCACACAACACAATGGACAGCCAAGGTGTCTCCATGACCATCTCCTAGTGCCAGCTTGGTGCACAGCAGATGCTTAATAAATGCACCTTGATATTATGCGCCCCTAGAATCCACAGCCCACCTAAGATGAACTCAAAGTGGAAGAGGAACTCCAAACCTTCTGAAGACAGGATGCCACCGGGAAACCATGTAGCCTTCTAAAAGTAAGGGACATCAGCCTGTGAGCTGGACAGCTTCTGGCACACGACAGGCAGACAGAAAGGAGACAGTCTTGAGAGCCTCGAAGAGGGGCCCTGCTGACTCCCTGGTAAAGTATCCAGATGCTCAGGGAAAGCAGGCATGCTCCTGCTGTCACCCCAGAAAGCAGACTCATGCCACCTAAAGCCCTGGGAAGTCAGCAAGTCTTTTAAAGTCGTCATTTATTTAGAGTCCTAGGGGACGATGCATACCCACAGTCCCAGTAATGTCATTTACCATCCGGGTGACCTGGGGCAAGTCCAGGGAACTCTCAGAGCCTCAAATGTCTCATCTACGGATCAGAGGTGGTACATCACTCTGCAAATCGTCCCGAGCCCAAGGCAGTTCGGCGAAGAAAGGGCGACTGGGAGTCCTCCTGTGATCCAGCCACCACAGACCAAGATGACATCTTCCCTCCACCCCATCAGAAATCTGAGCCCTCCCATCACAAAGAATGGGCACCCAGAGACGGCAAGATGTTCCTCCTCCACCACTGCACCACCAGCTCTGGTAAAGACTTCTGTCCTTGTGAATATCCGTAGGGCCGTGAGGCCAACCGCAACGTACCACCATGAAGGTTCAGGGAGCACCCATAATGTGAAGAGCACAGGACCAGGCCAGGCCTACACATGGGGACATGACAGCAACCCTCAGCCACAATGGCCCATGCCAGCATCCAGGTGACCCCCTAAGATACTCAGACTTACTGAGCAGCAGAGTACTCTGCCTGCCCTCAGCAAACCTCACTCCAGGGTAAGGGGCAGGTACCAGGACCCCCTTCATTACACAGAAACCAAGGTCCTGAAGTCGGTCACCCACCTAGGAGATGAGAATGCCCAGATTTAATCTGAGCACGTAACCACATGGACACACACCCAGCCTCCCTTAGCACCCTGGTGGAGCAGGGACTCAAGGGGACTGTGATCCTGTCAATAATGCCCAAATGGTGGCTCCCAGAACCGGAAGAACTTCTGGCACAGGAGTGGAACCGTGAGGCCAGTCGGAGCCAGTACCCTTTTCCCGCCTCCAACCCCAACCAAAGAACCAGCCACTCCCCAGCCAGCCAGAGCCCCTCCCAGACTCCTGCCAATCATCTTCACCACCCACCCACCCGATCCCTGGCCAGGGCCAGGCAGAGCTCCTCAGCAGCCTCCAGGCCCATCAGCTGGACCTGCCAGAAACAAGCCCCAGGCAGTTCAGTGGAGGCCCACGGCGGTCAAGGCCCAGCTGTGTCCTGGAATTACCCCCTCCTTTCCCTTTCTCTAGCCATAAAATTAGCTAAAGAACTCCCAGCCCACTCCCAAGGAGGGGGCACAAGACCTGTCAAAGTCCTCTACACCATCTTGGTGCCCCACTTGGGTGCACTGTCACTGTGCCCTAGCACGCATGGCTCTGATAGCAAGTAAGACCCCCGCCCCCCCAGGGCTCCCTTTCTGGGCTAGCTCCAGCTAGGGTGTAAATGACTACAAAGTAAAGGAGCAAAACACTCCCTCCCCCACTGGGGCTCGCCTTTGTCATCCACCGGGGAATGGCTGGCCCCATCTCTTTGGAAAGGCAGACACAGCCAAGGGGCAGAGGCCGGCGCGCGGCGGGCTGAAACCCGCTGGAATATTAGGATCGGTGACTCACTCCCCTCC
>NW_008347322.1:613920-615160 GCF_000622305.1 Nannospalax galili
GCCCCCAGACACCCGGTTTCCCGAAGTCCCACAGGAGAATGGCCGCTGTCCACTCGGAGTTGCGGAGTGGGCAGGTCGCGCACCTGGGCAGCGCTGGCTGGTCTTCGACAGCTTCCCGAGGTCCCTTCAAAGAGCCATGGGGGGGGGGGGTTCTGGGACATCCCGGAGGGCGGGCCGCCCGCCTCGAATCTGCTTAACTCGGCCCAAGTTCCCTTTAAGGGGCCAAGAAAGCCAGCTCCGGCCAGCGCAGCGGACATTTTCCTGCTCGGCCCTGCGGCCACCCGCGTGCCTGGGCCTCCACAAAGGCCACTCTGGAGGGGCGGTGGGGTGGGGGACCCCGGCCCAGAGGCTCGCCAGGAGGACCCCAAGTCCGGGAGGACACGGAGGCCGGCAAGGGGGCGGCGCCCGGCCCACCCGCTCCCTCCAGGCCCGCGGACGCCGCCCGGCCCGGCCCCTTCGCCGCGCCCCGGGGCCAGGCATCGAGGGCGCCCGGCGCGCAGCCGAGAGACGCGGCTCCCGCGCGCTGCACGCATCGGATGGAAGAGGCACTCGCCGGGCACCCAGGCCCGGGAGGGAAGGCTGCAGGGCTGGACGCCCCGCCGGAGCCGGACTGGCCTCCACCCGCGGAAGCGCAGAGTCAGGAATAGGCGCACACAGCCGGTCCCCGCGGGCGGCACATGGGCTTGGGGGACTTTGGCCAACTTCGCGCCTCCGGGGATCGCGGCTCGGAAGGGCCAGCTGCGAAGGCCTGGGCGCGCCCCCTCCGAACCTGCCCCCGAGGCCAGCTGCCCGCGGCCAGTGCTCCAGGGCCTCCCGCGGCGGACACCTCCGCGCTCGGGTCCGACCGCCCCGCGGTGCAAATGTGGGGTTCCTCCCGCCGCGCCCCGATCCCTCACCTGGGACATCTGCGGCCGGAAGTTTATGTCCTTCATGTCGATGGAGCCGGGGGACAGGTTGTGCAGCAGTTGGCACAGGAGGACACCGTCGCGCAGCGCCTGCGCCAGGTCGAAGACCACCGCCGAGGGCCACACGACGCGGTGGTTGGGAGGCAGGACCTTGCAGTCGATGAGCCAGCGGCCGCATTGCCGCCACTGCTCCATGGCGCCCGCAGCGCCGGTGCGCTCCGCCGCTGCGGCCACTGGGCCAGCCGACTCAGGGCAGCGCTCGGGCCAAAGTGCGGCCACCTTGGGGCATCCCGCCCGCCCGCGCGGGGCTCGGCGGCCGGGGCGGGGCTTCGCTC
>NW_008347322.1:615187-624037 GCF_000622305.1 Nannospalax galili
GGGCTGCGCACTGGCCCACGTGCGGCCACCGGGCAGCGCGCCGGGTCCCCCCTTCACACACACAAGTCCTCTCGGGCCCCGGGCCGGGCTCCTCGCCGCCCGCAGCCGCTGCGCTCCCCGATCCGCGCCTTCGGGCGCTGCATTCTGCGCTCCGGGTGCCCAGCGGTGGCCGCCGCTTCTGCCCCACCCGAGACAAAGGAGCAACGGGTCGCTCGCTCCGCGCGTCCCGCGCCTGGGCCGCCCGCGCCACCGACGCTTTGTTCGCCCTGCGGGTCTGCGCTCCTCTCCCGGAGATCGGAGACTCCGCGGCGCAGCGGCTGCCGGAGATCTGGGGGCGCAGGGGGCGCGGCCAAGGCCGGGCGGGGCCGGGGGCGGAGCTGGCACCCACGCCCGGCACCTCCCCCGTTACCCAAGCACCGCCCCTACCCCGACCCTCCCACTTCCTGCCCGGGGAAAGTTGAGGAAGGCGGGGCTGCGCGGGAGCTCCCGCCCTCTGACTGTCCCAAGGTGCACGTGGACTTTAGAAAGCCCCGGACCGAGGCCAGCGGTCTGTGCTGCGGAGGGATGGGCCGCTGCGTCCCGTAGAGGCTGAGAAGTGGACCTTGTAACGCGCGGTGCCCTCATGTGGGCCCTGGAAAAAGACCCGGGACAACGTGCCGAGCCGGATACACCCTCACGCCCCTGTGGGCCATCAAACCTCCGTGGCGCAACTGAGGCTTAGTGGGACCAGGTCTTCCCAGAGCCCCTTTCTCGCCCTCTGTCTTGGCCAGGATGTCCCCAAAGCAGAAGAGGAAAAGATCTCAACCAAGGGTCGCAGCCACCGGGGTGTGACGGAGAAGGGAGGCACAGTGTTCTGTCCTGCCCACGTGGTGACTGTGCGGGGTTTCCAAGATTTATTTTCTTTCCTTTTTTGTTCGACTTTTTTTTTTTTTTTTTAATCTTTTTGAGACAGGGTCTCCCTGTAGCCCCAGCTGACCTGGAACTCACTATGTAGACCAGGCTGGCCTTGAACTCACAGAGATCCTCCTGCCTCTGCCTCCCCAGTGCTGGGACTAAAGGCGTGCGCCACCACGTCCTGGGTTTCCAAGACGTAAATAACCGATTCTGTGATTGAAATTACCTTGCTTTGGACTTATGTGTCAGGAGCCCTGGGTTCTCAGTTCAGTGTGCTGGGAAGGCACAAGGCCAAGCTCTCTCTCAGACTGGTGTCCTGACAGGGGTATGGGGATTACCAGCCTCCAAGAACCGCCCCACTTTGTCCTTTGTGGGCTGGGTGGCATTGTACAGCCACCCCCAAGGCGGCCCCTGCCTCTTGCTCAGCTTACCTGGCCCAGGACAAGATGACGTCCTTCCCCCCACCCACTCACTGCACCCAGAGGTTCCCTACTGGAGAGGCCTCTGCAGAGTCGACTGCCCCTTCCCCACCTAATGAGAAAGCAGAGGCCTCAGTCTCAGAGGTCAAGGGAGGAACCAGGCTGAGGGATGGTTAGCCTGCTGACCCAGCCTAAGCAGTACCCCATGGAACAGCTGATCACCTGCTCTCACCGCTGCACGAAGGGGATTGAGCCATCCAAGGCACATCGAGGTTAGAGGGCCACAGGAAGACCCTGGCAATTACCCTGAGAGTCACAAGCCTAGTTCATGCAATCCCCTGCGCCACAAAAAGAGAAAGAAATTGCAAAGTTGGCGGCAGGGTGCCCTGATAATGGTCCCCCATTCATGCCTCTGTCTGTCTGTCCATCCCCAGGGAGCTCCCTCAGCAGGAAGTGGGTCTCTGCCCTCCCTTTCCTCAACCTTCCTTCCTGGGCTGGGAACGCACCAAGACCAGACCAGGTCAGGGACAGAGACCACGCTGCCAAGTGTTCAGGCGTTCATCTGCTGCCCCCTGGTGGCACTGAGGGCAATGGCGGCCGCTGACCGCCCAGTTGCTCCAGTTAAGGGCTTCAGAGAGGCGGCACTGCAGAGCTGGGAAGTCAGTCAAGTCAGGAGACCCAGGCCTGCAACAGTCATGGGCCTCTGCGATCCCGTTTCTGATCTGGACCATGGGGATTTTCACCTGGGCTGTGTACCTGGTGGGGTCCTTGGGAGGCTCTGCAGGGAGATGGAAGGGAAACTGAGTGGAACGGATTCTGAATTGTGTGGGAGTTGAGCAAGTAGGGCTGCATGGGCCCAAACAGATGTGGGGAGCGCTAATAAAATGCATACTATTTCTCAAAATCCTACCCCACCCATTCTCTCAGACCCAGCACTGTTTGCCAGGACTGCTCCCTACACGTGTGCAGAAGTCAAGAGTCCCTCCGCACCTTAGCGATGGGCTCCAGGGAAAACCCCTTATGCAGACTGTGAGTAAAGAGCAGGTGAGTTGGCCAGATGAAACCCAAGGCCGCAGGTCCCAGCACCAGCACATAGCCAGGTGTTGGGGGACCCTGGTGCTAAGGTTGCAGTCCACCGTGTCCAGATAGCTCTAAGGAGCTCGGAGGTAAGGAGGACTCCCATTCTCAGTGGGGGGGGGGGGGGCTCCCGTTCTCTGCCTGCCTTATCTGGAAAGTGCCTCCAAGCCGGGATGCCTGGCCTTATTCAGAACATGACCTTTGGCATAGTTACCTGCAATAAAACTGCCCCCAGGTTTTTTCTATATGATAATTAGGCATTGTCCTATAGCCAGATGATAGGATCCCCCTACCACATGTAAATAAAGCATACTATGAACACCTATCAGCTGAAGCTTTGGCTGCCGCCTCCACACTATATTTTCCCCGACCCCCATGTAGAAACGGAGCTGTATCACTGAATCTGACTCCCCGGAAGGTCTTTTCCATCCATGCTCACTGGCCATCCCGACCCCATTCATCGCTTCTGCTCCCTTTGTCTTCATGGGTCAGTGGCCAACGGCCCACGAGGGGAGGGAGAGACCCACAGCCAGGATGTATAAAGACTGACCGCACAAGAGGCTGCAGGAAGGGTGCACCCGGGAAGGAGCTGCAGAGCTGCCGGAGTTGACCATCCCCGAGGATCAAGCTTGTTCAGAAGAGGAACTGACAGGAAGGCCCAGGTATAGGGAGCTGAGGTCTGGAGCGGCACAGCGTGACCCAGTGTCCATTCTAAGCCCACTGGGGAACTGAACATCTTTGTGTTCCCAGTTATCAGCCAGGCAACTGCAGCTCCATCCTTGATGGGTGCCAACCTTACCCTCTCCACTTCTAATCTTCCAGCGGGTTCAATGCTCACATTCAGATGCTGAACCTCCCAACCCTGCCACCCTTGGGATCCAGGTTCCTCCCCCTTGAGTTCAACAGCCAGCTACTTTCCCTCAGTCTGCTCTTCACGGCCTGCAAGGACCAGGCCAGACCTAGGGGAGACCCCGTCAGTCTCAGCCTCTGTGGTACCCAGCTCCCTGCGGCTAGAATCCTTAGTGCTGGGGATCAGTAGCAGAGCACCTGTTCAACGTGCATGAAGCCCAAGGCTCCATCTCCAGTCACGTAAAGAAAAAAATTTTCAAAGGAGGGCAGACTGTCCCCAAGTAAGCCCCCTGTGGTGCAGCCTCCTGTCTTAACAGCATCCTCCGTGTCCCCAGCTCAGGGTCTTTGTGCTCGAGATTCCTCTCCCTAAACTCTTCCCCTAGAGCCAGTGGTCCACCTGGCAGGGGCACGATTTGAATTTGGATCTCAACACAGAGTCTGTCTTCTGCGGTTCTCCAACTGCACAGTTTGCTTTTGCTCTAGGCAACAGCACAGGGGAAATCATGGCGCTCGGCATGGGTCTGCCCTCTTGGGCTTCTGTAGACAGTTGACTGCCCTCATCAAGTTAAAGACCTCCATTGCTGGGCAGCTCAGTGACAGACCAGTTTCTGATAACAACGCAAGGGCCTCTCGTGTGCTGTGCTGCTGGTGATGCCTACCACAGTGGACGCACATACCCAAATATCCATGACCCTGAAGACCTCCACAGCAGACCAGGCGTGCTATCAGCCCACACTGCCCCAAACACACAGACTTACTCCACCATGTCTCCATCCAAAGTAGCACAGCCAATGGGGCTCTCAGTCCGTAATCAGGGTTCCAGGGACCACTGAGGCTTCTTATTCAAAGGCGTACCGAGGCTGGCCCTCCATTCATCTACCACCCAACCCTCCATCCATCCACTTTCCCACCAGCCCTCAACTTCTTACCATAGCCCTCAGCTTATCCACGCAGCCTCCTTCTACCCAGACTCATCTACTCAACTGTTCATTCCTCCACCCAGCCCTCCCTCCACCCAGCCCTCCCTCCATCTACATAGCCTCCACCTGTATCCGTATCTACCCACCCATCCCACCCACATCCCTCTACTTAGACAATATTGACTGAACGCTGGGAAAGGGAAGTGAATGTTTTGACCGGGTGAGGGAATTACTCTCACATCCAACCCACATGAACACACACATTTTGCAAATTCCATTTGGAGCTCCATCAGGCAAATTCAGCTGTCACAATTTCCCAGGAAATTATAGGTGTAGGAAAAAACCATCTGGCCCGCCATCGAGATACAGCACGCCTCACTGGATGGTGGGTGTGGGCCTTCTATATTTCCTTTGAAAAGGCAAAATGTAGACTTTTACTGCTAGTTGCTTCAAGTTTCAAAATTAAGACAAATGCCACAATCTAGAGGCTGCTCCCTACACCGTAGTCTCTGAAACTTTGTAGTGACATGGCCACAGCTTGGGCACCTGCCAGTGACTCTAGGATGTGAGAGGCCTGTTTTGAGGCCCCAGTGGCTTTCCAGGGGACCCTGAGAGGCCCAGGATGCAGCTAATTTGTCCATATGAGGCTGAGGAGCAGAGCTGGGGTGAGCTTGCTTTCCACAGGAGCCACAAGCTGCCTGGGTGCTGGAGAAAGGCGGGGGGTCAGTCAGACTGGGGGAGAGCCAAGCCCTATTTATCCGCTTGTGAATAATGAACTCAGGGATGCCGGACCCCCCACAGGTACTGAGAGTGTCCCACTTTCCAGGGAGGCTTAGCTGACCACACACTGGCTGCTACAAGTGTTGGCTCGCAGTGAAAAGGAAGGTGGCACCCACCATGTAGGGAGCACAGCCATGAGGGACTGTGCCTCACCCCTCCTCTATCAGTTCCCCGAAGCCCTCCTGCAACCCCAAAGGAGGCACCCATTGTCCTGGGCCATTCCACCTCTCCACCAGCTATGCCACCTATGGGGCAAGAAATCAGCACAGTCTAGGGGATGTGCCAACCCCACCTGCTCCACCACCTCCCTGATAGGACACAGCACAAGTGTTCCACTTGTCACCCCAGAAGAAACCTCCTGCCCCTTAACTGTCACCCCCGAGCCCTCCTACCCTCTACCCTACCAACTGCTTTTCAAAATTTTTATGTTATAGCCGGGCGTGGTGGCACACACCTTCAATCCCAGCACTTGGGAGGCAGAGGCAGGCGGATCTCTGTGAGTTCAAGGCCAGCCTGGTCTACACAGTGAGTTCCAGGGCAGCTGGGGCTACAGGGAGATCCTGTCTCAAAAAGACAAAAAAAAAATTTATGTTTATTTTATGTGTATGCGTGTATTGCCTGCATATAGGTAAGTTGCACTTGTGTCATGCAATGCCTGTGGAGGACAGAAGAGGATCCCCTGGAACTGGAGTTATGGACAGTTGTTAGCTGCCAAGTGGGTGCTGGGATTTGAATCCGGGTCTTCTGCAAGAACAGCCAGTGTTCTTAACTGCAGGCCAGCCTTCTACACAGTGAGTTCCAGGGCAGCTGGGGCTACAGGGAGACCCTGTCTCAAAAAGACAAAAAAAAATTATGTTTTATATATATATATATATGAGTGTTTTTCCTGCATGTATGTAAGTGCACCCTTTCATGCAATGCCTGAGGTAGAAGGCATCAGATCCTCTGGAACTAGAGTTATGGACAGCTGTTAACCACCATGTGGGTTCTGGAAACAGAGCCTGGGTCCTCTGCAAGAGCAGCCAGTGTTCTTAACAGCTGAGCCATCTTTCCAGCCCCCAAACTACTTTTTTAACTATTTATTTATTTTTATTTTATATGTATATTTTACTTGCATGTATGTATATGTACCACGTGTGTGCCTGGTGCCCACAGAGGCCAGGAGAGAGTGTCAGGTCCCCTGGAACTGAAGTTACAGATGGTTGTGAGCCCTCGTGTGGGTGCTGGGGACTGACCCAGGTCCTCTGCAAGAGCAGCCAGTGCTCTTCACTGCTGAGCCATCCCTCCAGCCCCTAACCACACTTTATTTTTCAGCCTTTTTGAGACAGGGTCTCCCTGTAGCCCCAGCTGACCTGGAACTCACTATGTAGACCAGGCTGGCCTTGAACTCACAGAGATCCGCCTGCCTCTGCCTCCTGAGTGCTGGGATTGAAGGCGTGCACCACCACACCTGGCCTGACAAACCACATTTTGATCTGCTTTGGACGTGCCTGTCAGGGACTTCACATAAACTGCATATGGCCTTTTCTGTCTAGTTTTGAATATTGCCAAAGTTCATTCACAGAGGGCACATCAGTGAGCTCTTTATTCCTTTTTATGGCTGACCAGTAATTAATTTAAGTAGCATCAGCTTTAATGACGTGCACTGTTCTATCCAACATGTCTGAGACATTGCCATTCTAATACATAATCAATGTAAAAACTTACTAAAGAGACATTTTCCATCATTTTCTCATCTTCAAAGTGTAGATTGTGCCTTATACATACAGCACATTTCAATTTGAACCTAAATTTCTACCAGAAGCAGTTCGGCTATATTTAGATTCCATAAAACTTGCAGTTGAGAAGTAGATTTGCATGCCCAAACTGTTTCAAATAGACTTAAATTTTGCCAAAAATGGAATTTAGTATCAATTTTTAAATTAATTAAATGAACAGAAGGTCGACTGGAGTCTGGGAAAGGGATGTGTCTCCTAAAGCCCAAATGGCCATAAGTCCTGACAGGACTGTCACCTTCATTACTTGGAGACACTGGATGTCCACCTGGCTGTGCCATGACCTACAACTTGTCCTCTAGCACCCAGCACCACGGTTGGCTTATGCTCATGCCCCCCTCACCCACATCTCACCCACCCACTCACCCACATCTCACTCACATCTCACCCACCCACTCACCCACTCACATCTCACCCACATCTCATCCCCCCACTCACCCACATCCCCACCCACTCCCCCACATCCCCACCCCCTCACCCACATCTCACCCACCCACTCACCCACATCCTCACCCACTCAGTCACCCACATCTCACCCACCCACTCACCCACATCCTCACCCACATCCTCACCTACCCCTTCACCCACCCCCTCACCCACATCCTCACCCACTCAGTCACCCACATATCACCCACCCACTCACCCACATCTCACCCACTCACCCACATCTCACCCACCCACTCACCCACCTGCCTAATTTACCTGTTAACCCACTCATCCACCTCTCTACCTGCTCACTTACCCACCCACCCAACCATTCATCACCTACCCACACATCTACTCACTTGTCCATCCACCTGACCTCCTCTCTATTCACTCACCCATCCACTCACCCATCAATCTACCTGTCCACTTATCTACCCACCCACTCATTCACCCCACCCATCCATCTATCCACCTCACCCATTCATCCATCCACCAACCCACCCATTTATCCATCCACCTACTCATCCATTCACACCAGAATACACTCACCCACCCATCTAGCCATCTACCCACTGACCCATCCGCCTGCCCACTCACCCATCTAATCACCTCACTCAGCACCCACCCACTCATCCATCCTCCAACCCACCCATCTATCTTCCTACTCACCCACCCATCCATTCACCCGCTCACCCATCCACTCAGCCACCCATGCCTCCACTCCCCCCATCCACCCAAGCAGAAAGTGCTTCACAGTAACCCCCCCCAAACAAAGCCTGGGGAAACACGGGGTGACAAGGTGACAGCCTAAGATTGTCAAAATCAGAAAGGAAGTGTCAACTGTTCCGGGACAGCAGAGGCTGCCCTCTCTGGCCTCTTACCTCCTGGATGGCTGAGTAGGGCTCAGCCCTGCAAACATCCTGCAGCCCCAAGTCCAGCAGAGGTCCCTGCTGCTGAGTGGGCTTCACAGGGCCACCAGCTCAGCTGCCTCTACAGGAGGGGGCTGCCAGGCCTGCTTACATTCCTTGGCTCCAGTCTGGCAGAAGATAGGATCTGCTGCAGCTTCTACTGGACCAAGGGGTCAAGGTCCATCAGGAAGTGCTATCCCAGACCCTTCTGTGATACAGTGAACAAGTCAGAACAGAAGCAGCACAAGGAGTGACCTCCAAAGACACAGGAACCCCTTGGAAGGACCCCTGAGATTTAGCCTCCCCTATGTTTGAGACCACGCCATGGCTAGGGCTCCCCTAGTCCCTTTGGGCCCTTGGGCAAGCCATCATCCAGCTGGGATAAGAATCCCATTGCTGGGGGCTGGAGAGATGACTCAGGGGTTACAGAAGACCTGGGTTCAAATCCCAGCACTCACATGGTGGCTAACAACCATCCGTAACTCCAGTTCCAGGGGATCCAATGCCCACTTCTGACCTCTGTGGGCAGTGAATGACACAGGTGTATTTACACACATGGAGGCATAACACTCATATATGTAAAATAAAAAGTAAAAAAAAAATTTTAATATTTTATTTTTATTTTATGCATATGAGTGTATTGCCTGCATGTATGTGAGTGCACCCGTGTCTTGCAATGCCCGAGGTGGTCATAAGAGGGCATCTGATCCCGTGGAACCGGAGTTATAAACAGTTGTTAGCTGCCATCTGGGTGCTGGGAACTGAACTCAGGTCCTCTGCAAGAGCAGCCAGTGCTCTTAAC
>NW_008347322.1:624232-626294 GCF_000622305.1 Nannospalax galili
GTAAAAAAAAAAATTTTAATAATAATGATAAATATTTTTTAAGAAGAAAGAACCCCGCCGGGCATGGCGACACACGCCTTTAATTCCAGTACTCGGGAGGCAGAGGCAGGCAGATCTCTGTGAGTTCAAGGCCAGCCTGGTCTACATAGTGAGTTCCAGGACAGGGGAACAGGGAGACCCTGTTTCAAAAGACTTAAAAAAAAAAAAGAAAGAATGAATGAACCCCATCACTGTAGGTAGGTGGGCATTGCAGGTCTCAACAGGAGACCAGCTGTATTTACCACTTTCCCAGCAGCAGAGGGAGGAGAGGCGCCAATGAGATTTAGGTTCTTGTGTCGAGATCATCTCAGATTACCCGCATAGTCTCTAAATTTAGTGTTGTGTCCTTATTAGAGACACAGAAACTGAAGGGTAGCTCGGGGGCACAGCACTTGTCAGTGACAGAAGAAAGGGATCCTGTGGTTACTGAGTTGAGGTCACAGAGACAGGAGTGACACAGCCACACCAAGGAGCCCAAAGCAGGAGGGCGCCGGCAGCAGCCAGCAGAGGCTGGGAGCCCTTGGCAGCAAGGGTTTCCCTGCCCCACAATTGTTGTTGCTGTTTTTCGAGACAGTCTCATATAGTCCAGGCTGGCCCCAAACTCACTGTGTAGCCAAGGATGACCTTGAACTCCTGCTCGTCCTGCCTCTACCTCCCGAGTTGGGATAACAGACTGTGCTACCACACCCAGTTTTAGTTTGTGACGTGATGGGGCCCAAACCCAGGGCTTCATGTAGGTTAGCACTCTACCACCACAGCTAGATCCTCAGCCCCTATCCACAACTTAGCTTCAAACGTCTGACTTCCAGAACTGAGAATACGGTTCTGTTGGGATAGCTTCCCACATGTATGGGGATTCATTACCACTGCTACAGAAAGCCATACAGAGCAACTACTGTAGGTAAAATTGCGAGTGGGGCATGGTCTAGTCAGGAAGTCAGTGATGAGCCATATCTCTTGGAAGCTGGAGACCCTAGCTTTGGAAATACGCAGGAACCTTTAAATTGGCAATGCCAAGGGATCGGGGAGAAAGTCCCTATAAACATTCAAAAATGTGACAGGCGTGTTCACCTCCTAGGGGTCTGCCCTTAGAGGTCAGGTTGTGTCACTTCACTGGCCACATGCGCCTATAATCTCATAATCTCAGCACTCTGAAGCAGGAGAATTTCCAAGAGCTCCAGACCACCCTGGGCTATGCAGTGAGAGTATCAAAAAAAAAAAAAGGCGGGGGGGGGGGCTGTGTGCTGGAGAGCTTCAGTGTCAACTTGACACACCTGGGTTGAGGGAGCCTCAATTGGGGAATTGCCTCTATTGGACTGGCCTGTGGCCATGTCTGAAGGGCATCTTCTTGATGAGTGATGTGGGAGGGCCCAGCCCACTGTGGGTGGTGCCACCCCTGGGCAGGTGGGCCTGTGTTGCATAAGAAAGCAGGCTGAACAGGGGCCAGGAGAGCAAGCCAGTAAGCAGCGTTCCTCCATGGCCTGTGCTCCAGCTCCTGCCTCCAGGTTCCTGCCCCGAGTTCCTACCTTGGGCTCCCGGATGAACTGACTTCCAGAACTGAGAATACAGTTCTGTTGGGATACCTTCCCACATGTGACCCAGGAGATATAAGCTGAATAACCCCTTTCCTCCCCAAGTTGTTAGTGGTCAGAGCATTTTGTCACAGCAATGGAGAAACAAACTAGGACAGAAATTGTTACCAGGAGTAGGGTATTGCTGTGACAGACCTGACCTTGGTGTTTTGGGGAGGACTGTGGAAGTGTTTGGAACTTTAAGCTGGAAAAGCCATTGCGTGCTCAGAGTTTGTTGCTGTGGAGCTTGGAACAGTTATGCTGAAAGAGTTGTAGACGATGGAGGCCTGGCTGGTGAAGCTTCAAAGGGAAGCAGAGACTATCAGGGCTGTTCGTGTGATGTTTTGGATTGAGAATCTGTGGGTTCTGGTCAGCTGGAGCTGAAGAATCAGCTGTGATTAAGAAGAGACCAGAACCTGAAGCAAAACCTTTGCTTTACTGGGACAATTGAT
>NW_008347322.1:627853-628504 GCF_000622305.1 Nannospalax galili
ATCTCTGAGGCTGGTCAGAAGGTCTTGCTGAACTGGTAAGCTCTAGGATCACTGAGACACTGTCTCAAAAAGGAAGGCTTGCGACTGGTGAGACGGCTCAGCAGGTAAAGGTGCTCACTGCTAAGTCTGATGACGTAACTCAGGTCGAGTTCTGTCGAGTCTGACTGCTGGAGCCCACCTCTTATGTGTGTGTGTGTGTGTGTGTGGTGTGTGTGTATTGTGTTTGTGGCATATGTATGCATGTATGTATGGTGTACTCTATGTATGTGTATGTGTGCATCTGCTTGGTATATTTGTGTGTGTAGTATGTGTACATGTGTATGTGTGTTTGTGGTATATGTGTGTGGTATATGTTTATGCATGTATGTGAGTATATGTGTGTACACATGTATGGCATGTGTGTGGCATGTTGTGTGTGCATGTGTATATATGTGTGCATGTGTGTGGTATGTATGTGTGGTGTTTGTTCACGTGTGTGTGTTCGTGTGTATGTGTGGTATGTGTTTGCATATGTATGTGAGTATATGCATGTATGGCATGTGTGTGTGGTGTGATATGTTGTGTGTGTGCATGTGTATATGTATGTGTGCATGTGTGGTATATATACGTGTGTATGCATGTTTTGTGGTGTATGTGTGTCTATGTATGTGT
>NW_008347322.1:629332-648427 GCF_000622305.1 Nannospalax galili
ATATGTGTGTTTATGTGTATGTGTATGTGTTGCGGGGCTAAAACCCAGACCCCACACATGCTAAGCAATTGCTCCATTGTGTCCTGCATTCTTCTTTAATATCCTGCTTTATTGGATCAGTGAGATGGTGAATCAGGTAAAGGCCATTACCACCAAGGCTGAAGACCTGAGTTCAGTCCTCATGACGAAAGGAAAGAAACAACTCCTGAAAGTTGTCCTCTGACCACCCTCCACGTAAATAAAACTAAATAAATAAATGTGTTTTCTTTAAAGTGTAAAACATGCTTTATTGAGTTCTAATCTACATACCACATGATTCACCCCTTTGAAGAAGCACCCCTTGAAGACATTTAAGAATTTTAAATGTCTTAAAATCGATTTATTTTTATTTTATGTTTGAATGTTTTGCCTGCATGTATGTAAGATTGCCACATGAGTGCAATACCCACAGAGGCCTGAAGAAGGCACTGGATATCCTGAAACTGGAATTACAGAGGATCGTTGGCCTCCATGTGGGTCCTGGGATTTAGACTCAGGTCCTCTGCAAGGGCAACCAGTGTTCTTAACCGCTGAGCCCTCTCTGCAGCCCCTGAAGCACACAGCTCTACTAAAAGCTAGCATTGCAGCAAAGTGTGCAAGTGTGAGAGCCACTTCCCATTGCTATAACCAAATACCTGACAGAAGCAACCTAGGGGGGTTCTGCCTCATGGTTCTGGTGGCTTCCCATTCATCAAGGCGGCGAAGGTACAACAGCCCCATTCTTGTCTGATGGTCACATCCAGGCAGGCAGGGAGCAGACAGCAAGGCTGGAACCATGCGTGGCCTCTAACCTTCAAGGCCTATTCCCCAGTGCCCACATCTGACAGTTAGGCTTCAAGGTCGCACAACCTTCCAAAACAGCATCACCAGTTGGGGACCAAGTGCCTGTGCCTCAAACCATGAGCCTGTGTGGGACATTTCACACTCAAGCTGTAACAGTCATCATCACCCAATCTCATTTCAGAATGTGTTAGTTCTCTAAAACCCCACACTGATGGCAGGGTAGGGCTGAGACTCTAGCAGGCCACCTGAGGGGGCCTGTTGGGACTTTGTCGCCTGAGTTCTCTTAGGGTCCCTGCTCCTGGTGCTATTAGACAAACCATATAACACACCTTTATCTGAATTTTTCATAGTTTATATCCTAGGTAGAGAAATAGCATAAGTTACAAAGGCGAACGCCCAGTTCCATTCTGTGGCTCAGCAGCCTGCCATTCAAGATCGCTTCCGTGCCCTGCCCACAGTCTCCATCAGCTTTCCCCTATGCCTCATGGGCCCACAGTCTCTCCCCAAGTCAGTAAATGCCCCTCTCGCATCCACGTAGACGAGACATGGGGACCATTTTTCCCGCATGGATGCTGCCAGGATGGCGCCAACACTCCTCTATCCACCGCTAACTCCCCACAGCCAATTCTCCACAGCAGGCCCCGCCCCTTGGGGGAACAAATGTCCCTGGGGACACAGACTTCCATCGGGTGTAGGGGCTGAGATCTCAGTAGACCACTACTGAGGGAGTGCCTGTTCTGGCATCCCTCTGGCATAGGGACTGAGAACGCAGCAGACCGCCACCTGAGAGCACCTGGATCCTGGGTCCACGTGGTGTAGATGGAATCCCACTGAAATGTGCCAACAGCCCATGGAAAACTGACAATATAGAGACCCAAAAGTTCAGTGTCTTGACACAATAGGAGAAAGATCACGCGACACCGACCACCCCCTCCAAGGCTCAGGAGGTTGGCAGAAAGAGTGTAAGACCCAGAGGAAGGAGTGGAGCGTTAACTGGAAGTGTCCTCCAACCACTATGCCCGCAAGTTATAGTCACACCTCCTTCCCACACTCATTAAGGAATCAAGGGGGGAGTCAGTTACCCCTAAGTTAGTCAACCTTAATTGCATGTGGGGAGGGACTAGGGCTCTATGAGCCGAGAACGCCAGAAGGCCCCTCACCATTTTCTGTGACTGACGGGAAGTCACAGGATCTGTATTTGAGTGTGGACTTTCCAGTGCAGCCGTAAATGGGGGGTGCCCACTCCTCTGTAAATAAACTCCCATCCTATGCCCTGTTAAAAAAAAAAAAAAGAAGCCGGATGTGGTGGCGCACGGCAGATCTCTGTGAGTTCAAGGCCAGCCTGATCTACATAGTGAGTTCCAGGGCAGCTGGGGCTACAGGGGAACCTGTCTCAAAAAAAGAAAAAAAAGAAAATGATAGGTGTTTAGATAGATAGACAAGAGGGATCTGACTAGACCCCAGTGGATGGACTTGCACTGGGGAAGGTCTGGGGACACTGACTTGACACAGTAGGCCTTAACACCCAGGACAGAGTATGGGGGTTCCAGTGCAGGCGTGGTCTGTGGGAAGGTGCTGGTGGGGACGGGACTATAAAGATGATTCAGATTGTTTGAGATATTCTGTATGAAATAAAACAAGATTTAATAAAAACAAATTAAAAACAAACTCCACACTGATCAGCTGCCTCGTCTCATTGTCTGCCGCTCCTATCCTACCCAGCCTTGAGCAGCTGTGGATCTATATGGTCCGTCCAGCTTTGCCTGTCCAGCTATACATGTTCGAACTTCCCTCACCTGGGTGGTCCTGCCCTGGACTTCTCTCAAGTGGAGTATTTCCTTCCACAGAGAGGCCTGTGCTTGTACAGATGACTTTATTCCTGAGTCTCACTGTAGTGTTGGAATGAGAAATGCTCCCCTCTACACAGGCTCAAGCGTTTGATGCTGTGTAGGGAGGTCATGGAACCTCTTGAGCATGGCCTAGCTGGAGGATGCATGTCCCTGGAGGTGAGCTTTGAGCTTTCGTAGCCTGGCCCCACTTCTAGTCTGCACTCTTTGCTTGGTGGTTGCTGTTGAAGACGTGAGCTTTCAGCCTATTTGGTTGTCATGCCTCCCACTCCACTGCTACATCTCCCCACCACAATGGACTCTTATCCCTCTGGAACCATAAATCAAAATAAACTCTTTCTTCTGTAAGTTTCCTTGGTCATGGTGTTTTATCACAGCAACAGAAAAGCAGTCGATACATTAATGCTTTGCAGTCGCTGGGGTTTTGGTTGGAAGGTCAAGAGCTCCAGAAGGAATATGTTTGCAGGGCAGCCCGGTAGTGCATGCCTGTAAATCACAGCACTTGGGAGGCAGAGGCAGGAAGGTGAGCTCCAGACCAGCCAGGGCCACATAGTGAGACCCGTCTCAAAAACAACTAAGTGGCTGGGGAGATGGCTCAGTGGGTAAACTGCTTGCTGCACAAGCATAAGGGCTAAGTCCAGATTCCAGCACTAGGGCATGGTAGTGTGCACCTGTAATTCCAGCACCAGGGAGGCAGAGACAGGATCTCTGCAGCTCATTGGCAGCCAGCATAGCCCAACTGATGGGCTCCAGGCCCCTGTGAGAGACTCTGTCTCAAAAGAACAAGGTAAGGCCTAAAGAGATGGTTCAGCGGGTAAAAGCACTGGCTGTTCCTGCAGAAGACCTGGGTTCAAATCCCAGCATCCACATGGTGGCTAACAACTGTCAGTAACTCCAGTTCCAGGAAATCCGACGCCTTCTTCTGTCCTCCACAGGCACTGCATGACACAGGTGCATTTATGCACATGTAGACATTAACACATGCATAAAATAAAAATAAAAATAATAATAAAAGACCAAGGTAGATGCTTCCTGAGGAACAGCACCTGAGGTTGACCAGCAGCCTTCACAAGCACTGTGTGTGTGTGTGTGTGTGTGTGTGTGTGTGTGTGTGTATGTGTACATGTGTCTGAGAGCAACTGGAATCCCATCTTTAGCAGATTTCAAGCACAAAGCACATTATTGATGAACGAGGTCACTCCCTGTAGCTGTGAATTCATCTTATAAGTGAACCATTATGTCCTGTGACCTGCACCTCCATCTCTCCCACACCACAGCCCCTGTAACCATCATTCAGTGGTGAGGAAAGGGGTAGAGAATGGATAGGCAGTTCAAAGCAGGGACCCCCAAAACAACAGTTCCCAAAACATCCTTGTTTTCTAATCTACAGGCTATACAACAAAATGGAAAACAAAACTCCAGACATTAATCCCTTCAGGGGAAAAAGCTCAGAAACCAGATCTCTTGTTTTTCATGGTAAAAACAGGTACATCTAGTCCTTAGTTTCAGGGCATGTCCTAAATGACAGTAGGGTTACCTCTTCAAAGGGGAGAACGTAAGGATCTAAGGAAGTAAACAGGCTGGAGGGATGGCTCAGCGGTTAAGAGCACTGGCTCCTCTTTCAGAGGACCCAGGTTTGGTTCCCAGCACCCACATGGGGGCTAGCAACCATCTGTAACTCCAGTTTCAGGGGATCTGACACCCTCTTCTGACCTCCACAGGCATTGCATGACATGAGTGCATTTACATACATGCAGGCAATACACTCATACACATAAAATACAAAAATACCAATAAATAAAATATTTCTGAAAAAGAAGCAAACTGCCAGGCGTAGTGGCACACACCTTCAATCCCAGCACTCGGGAAGCAGAGGCAGGTGGATCTCTGTGAGTTCAAGGCCAGCCTGGTCTACAGAGTGAGTTACAGGACAGCTGGGGCTACAGGGAGATCCTGTCTCAAAAAGACCAAAAAAAAAGTCCCTGATGAGTAACAAAGGGGGCATGCTTCCTGCTTCTTCATCCGAGACAAAGATCTGGCAGGCTTTTTCTTGTGCCAGCAGGGTCCCTTTTCCAGCTGACCGGTCCAGACCAGTTTATGTAAGACCAAAGCCAGATCTGGCATATTTCCTTCGGCTTGGAGCCGTGGTCTATGGGCCCTCTCTTCTTTGAGTAATCCAAAATTAGGGGAGGGAACCTGCCCTATTCCAGCAAAAACACTTACAAGGCCAAGCCCTCCTGGGGACGTTCGGTTTTTCAGTCTCTGACTGCCCTCTCCGACAGTGGAAAGCTTCCCTCTCTGGGTGAGTGTGTGCGTCTTTAATGACGTTTATTCCTGCTGCTTTCTGCTGTGTCTGAGATTTTCCCTGTTTTTTCGTTCTTTAAAAACTATATTATTTTTATTTTATGTGTATGTGTGTATCGCCTTCATGTATGTGAGTGCACCCGTGTCATGCAATGCCTGCGGAGGACAGAAGAGGCCATCAAATTCCCTGGAACTGGAGTTTCCGACAGGTGTTAGCTGCCATGTGGATGCAGGGATTCAAACCCGGGTCTTTTGCAAGAACAGCCAGTGCTCTTAACCACTGAGCCATCTCTCCAGTCCCATATACATAAGGGGTTTTTGTTTTTTTCTTTTTGGTCTTTTTGCCACAGGGTCTCCCTGTAGCCCAGCTGTCCTGGAACTCACTGTGTAGACCAGGCTGGCCTTGAACTCACAGACATCCACCTGCCTCTGCCTCCCCAGTGCTGGGATTAAAGATGTGAGCCACCACGCCTGGCTGAGTTGGTTTTTTTGTTTGTTTGTTTTTTTATGATCAAATGTGTGAGTTTTCCTTTAATTGTCACCACTATTACATTTATTTTTGTGGTGCTGGAGATTGAATCCAGGATCTCTCATGCATGTAGGATGGAACGGCTCTATAACTGAGTCACACTCCACCACATAGTTGTTTTTTGTTTTTTGGTTTTTTTTTGGTCTTTTTGAGACAGGGTCTCTCTGTAGCCCCAGCTGGCCTGGAACTCACTTTGCAGACCAGGCTGGCCTTGAACTCATAGAGATCCACCTGCCTCTGGGATTAAAGGCGTGCACCACCATGCCTGGCATTTTTTAAAAAATATATTTTATTTTTATTTTATGTATATGAGTATATTGCCTGCATGTATGCAAGTGCACACCCTTGTTGTGCAAAGCCCACAGAAGTCAGAAGAGGGTGTGGAACCCCTGGAACTGGAGTTATGAATGGTTGTTAGCACCATGTGCGTGCCAGCCACTGCTCCTAACCGCCGAGCCGGCTCTCGAGGCCTTGTTACTGTTATTTTACAGTCTGCTTTTCTTGTCCTATTTGTGGAAGGTTTCAAGGATCCGGCATCGGCCAAAGCCTCTCCACAATGCTGCCTGCAGTCAGTTCCGGCCAGTGCTCAGTGCGCTGTGCAATTTGGTTCCATTTTCTAGGGATGTCCACAATGTCAGTATTCTTAACTGGCATTGGAGAAACTGCTGGAGAGATGGCTCAGCAGCTAAGAACACTGGCTGTTCTTGCAGAAGACCGGGGTTCGAATCCCAGCACCCACATGGCAGCTAACAACTGTTGTAACTCCAGTCCCAGGGGATCCGACCGCCTCTTCTGACCTCCAAGGGCACTGCACGACGTGGGTGCACTTACCTACACGGAGGCAATACACGCATACACATAAAATAAAAATAATAAAATTAAAAGAAAAACTTTAAGAAGGAAAACAGTGGATGCCAGGTGGGGTCTGGTTGGTGGCGGGTGCGCAGGGAAACTTGCCTGATTTTCCTGAACTGTTGCAGGGATTCAAAATGAGCTGTATGTTTCACACCACTCTAGAAACGCCCCACACATTAAATACGTTGAAAACAAGGGTATCCGTATCACAAGGGCGATATCATAAAAGTAATGGCGCAATGGTGCTGACAGTCACTGCACAAAAGGAATCCGAAAGGACTGAGGGAGTGGCTCAGAGAAGGGTTAGCATGCCCAAGGCCGTGGGTTCGATTCCCAGACCAGACTATAAAGGGTCAGCCCTAACAAACATAAAAAGGCAAAATGACAGGGCCTAGGCCAGGGACGGTGCCCTACAGCTGCCCTCCAACCACCCCCAGCAACTCCTCCTCCCTCTCCTCTTCGGCCGCCCCTCCTCTTGCCCCTCCTCCTCCCCAGCTCCTTCCCCCAATCTCGTCGCCTCACTCCGCGTGCTCCCGCTCCCCTCCAGTCTCCCTAGATGCTCCTCCCGCGCTCTCACCCCACTCTCTAACGCCGGGTCTTCCCCAGGCTCCTCCCCCTCGCCTGGGCTTTTCCTCCAGTGAATCCCTCCCTTTTCCCGCCCCCAACACGCCCCTTCCTCTTTCCCTCTCCTCCTCCCTCTCCACGGCTCTTCCTCCTCCTCCCTGGCTTCTCCCCTCCCCTCTTCCTCCTCCCCCGACCCCCTCGGGCTCCACTGCTTGAAATATGGGTTCCTCCTTTCTCCTCCACCTCCAGCCCCACCCCTTTTCCTCTCCCCCCTCCCCTCGCCTCCTCCGGCTCCTCCCTGTCCCTCTCCCCTCGCCTCCTCCGGCTCTTACTCCTCCCTCTCCCCTTCACCTCCTCCGGCTCCTCCCCTTCCCCTCCCCTCGCCTCCTCCGGCTCTTCCTCCTCCCTCCCCCCTTCCCCTCCTCCGGCTCCTCCCCTCCCCCTCCCCTCGCCTCCTCCGGCTCTTCCTCCTCCCTCCCCCCTTCCCCTCCTCCGGCTCCTCCCCTCCCCCTCCCCTCGCCTCCTCCGGCTCTTCCTCCTCCCTCCCCCCTTCCCCTCCTCCGGCTCCTCCCCTCCCCCTCCCCTCGCCTCCTCCGGCTCTTCCTCCTCCCTCCCCCCTTCCCCTCCTCCGGCTCCTCCCCTCCCCCTCCCCTCGCCTCCTCCGGCTCTTCCTCCTCCCTCCCCCCTTCCCCTCCTCCGGCTCCTCCCCTCCCCCTCCCCTCGCCTCCTCCGGCTCTTCCTCCTCCCTCCCCCCTTCCCCTCCTCCGGCTCCTCCCCTCCCCCTCCCCTCGCCTCCTCCGGCTCCTCCCCTCCCCCCTCCCCTCCCCTCCTCCCGCTCCCCCCCCTCCCCCAGGACTGCCCCTCCTCTCCCGCTGGGTCCTGGGCCCCACCCCGCCCCACAGAGCGCCGAGCGCTCGAACTACGCACGCACACACGCACGCACGCCCTCCGCGCTCGGCTCGCCGTGCCTGCGGCGCTGCCATGGAGACGTGGCCGCGGCCTCCGGACCCCGCCCTGGCCCGGGAGCCCCTGCGTCACCCGGCCCACTGGTGTCCGCGGCCATCGCGAGGCCCACGCCGGCGCTCCACTGGGCTCCGGCCCGGGCCTCCCCGGTGGCGGGGCGCACGCGGGGTCCGCGCCCCACTCCGGACCCGACGGCCCGTTCCCTCTGCAGCATCAGCCCCGGGAAGAGTGGAGGCCCGGCCACGAGAAGGGACCTGATCCGGCGGAGTCCAGATCCCCACGGTGCTCCGAGCGGCGTGGACAGGTCAGCGCCGGCTGCGCCGAGCTTCCCTGGCCTGTCCCCCCGCGGGATGCGCCTTCCCCGGGGACGCTGCGGGCATCCCAGGCCCGGCGCTGTGGGAGTCACGGTGCGCGCCCGCCGGGACCCCCGGGAGCGGGGCGGGGTCTGTCCACGCTGCCCAGCCCCGGCACGCAGGGCGGGGGGCGCAGCACCCGCTTGCTGCCTGGAATGGCTCTCCCGGGGCCTCAGAGTGCGCCTGCGGGTCCCCTGCGCCCCTGAGGATCTCGCCTGCAGGGAGTCTGAGTTCCCCACTTCCACGCGTAAGTTGAGCAAGGATTCCTGAAACCACGCCAGCAAGGCTGCCGGCCAGTTAACCGTGCAAAGCGGGTGTGCGTGGGCCCAGCGGGGTGTGCGGGGGCTGGGGCATGAGTGGCCGGCCCCCCCTGGCAGAGAAGGCCCTGTCAGAACGCTATGCCCGCCTCCGGTACCGGGACACGTCCCTGCTCGTCTGGCAGCAGCAGCAGCAGCAGCTGGAATCTGTACCGCCTGGTACTTACCTGAGCAGGAGCCGGAGCATGTGGTATTCTCAGTATGGAAACCAGGCCATCTTAGTCCGGGACAAAAACCAGCTTGGGGTGTCCCGGGACACAGGCCAGTCTAAGTTTTGCACAGTTATGTAATTCCAGTGTGAAGACCAGCCACACTCCTATTCGGCCTTCTTCAGGCTGTGGCTGCGAGACACCGAGATACCGGAATAGCTACCGAGAAGCCCCGCACAGCACAGCCTGGGCTCAGGCACCGTTCATGCTCAGGCGTGGGACATGTTACCTTTCCCAACAAGTGCAGCTGAGGCCCCCAGCCCACGAGTGCTTCCTGTGGACTGATGAAGAATGGGCCAGGTCCAGAATAAAAAGACTTTCTACACTGATCTATCTGCACTGTAGTGACCGATGATGACAGTGCCATTTGCTGGTGGTGGCATCCCAGTGGGAGTTCTGCTGCCCCTGCTCCATGAGTCTTAGTGACCAACGTAATCTACATGCTTCGTGGCAGTATCCGAACTGGCCTCTGAACATGGGCTTGGGGGTAGGTATGTCCTAAACATTGTAAGGAAAACCCCCAATTTAAAATTCCACACAAACTACCCTGAGTGATCGCAAACCTAGTCATGTGTGGGAAAGGACAGGTTCTGATCAGGAGCATCAACGATCGTTCAGGCTGAGACTGCCCACATTTAGGGTCTCTCATGTCCCACCCGTGTGAAAGGGGGACTTTTTGGTGTAATTAAGGTCTGAGGAGCTATGCAGATGTGGAGATGTGTTTCCTTAAAGCCGAGTTTTCTAAATAAACATCCTTTAGGACTCTTTTTTTCTTTAAGTATTTTGTTTTTTTTTTTATGTGCATGAGTGTATTGCCTGCGTGTAAGTGCATCTGTGTTGTGCAGTGCCTGTGGAGGTCAGAAGAGGGTGTTGGATCCCCTAGAACCGGACTTACAGAAGGCTGTGATATGCCACGTGGGTGCTGCAAACTAAACCCAGGTTCTCTGCAAGAAAAGTGCTTACAGCAGCTGCGCCATCTCTCCAGCCCCTCACGCAATGTCATTGTGTGTAATGCCTTACTTGGCTTTCCGAATTAAACTAATGGGCTAACAGCCCCAGTAAGGACATAGAAAAGCAATCGGCAGGCCCTCCCTCAAAACAGCTGCTGTCAGCAGGCACACATGGCCTCTGACTTGGCAGTGTGCATTCAAAGTCATGCGCTGCTCCGATATCACCCGTCGCACACTGCGCTCTGCCCATCTCTGTACGCACCAGGCATTAACTCTGCCTGTAACAGCCAACAGGCAGCTGTCCCTGGCACAGTGATGGCGTCAGGCTCATCATCTGTGCAGAGCAGGTCTTATCACGGCTGTGCTCACTGTACAGTTCTCTTTACAGCTGTGCAAATCTGTTAGCAAATGTGCTAGAATTAGAACCGTTGGGACGCACTGTATTCCTCAAATGCTGTGTCCAGCCAGACCGGCTAGGGCCTCCTGAGAGGCGCCTGGGTTTTTTGGCTCACTGGTACCACCTCAGGTCAGAGGGGTTTAGGGTGGACTTCTGAAGTTCCTGGGGGCAGATGGCAAGGGGACCCTCTGTGGTGAGGGTTGGCCTGACCTGGGGCCTAGCACTTGGGACCTGTTCCAAGTCCATTCGATGTAGCATCTTTCAGTTTGATCAAGGAGAACAAACTTTCAGACTTACCCGGTCTTGTCTACCCCCTGCTTACCACCTCAGCCCAGCCCAAGATGGACTTCTGTCTCTACTACACAGCACTAACAGGGTTTGAAGTCGCAGGCCGTGCTGAAGAGGACAAGCACTTTCAGACTGCAGGGGCTAGCAGGTGTGGGTAGCAAGCTGGTACCATCCCTTCAGGACACTGGGAAGCCACTAAGCTGCTTAGACCTCAGGAAAATACCATCTGTGCTAGGAGGGCAGGCCAGCGCTGGAGACGACTGGTCTGATGCAAAGGGTTAGCATCAGCAGGGGTGATAAGAAGCAGTATGACCCACTCTGGATGGGGTAGGCATAGTTCCAAGCATAAGACCCAAAACGGACTTCCTCCCCAGGCCTGGTGCCAATGACTATAGACATTTGGAAAACGGCATTAGAGTCCCTGGACACCTCGGGCCCTGTTCCTTCTTCACTGTGCCCAAGGCCTGCTGTGAGTAGTGCAGGCCCCTTGTGTATTCCCACGCTGATGCCCGCGGGGCCTGCACCCCTGGGGTCAGCTGGCAGACCGCAGCAAGGAGGGTACAGGCATGAGGTGAGGCCGACGAAGGAGAAGCTGGCCTCTGGGAAGGCAGCCCGTCCAGGAGAGGCCTGTGAAGGGAGGGGTGCGCTCAGCAAGATCGTGCAGAACCCATGGGGCCCTGGCATCGAGTCTCTTGCTGTTGTTGAGACAGGGCCTCACTCTCCCTATCTAGCACTGGCTGGCTTTGGAGAATGGACGGCAGTCCCAGCTGCCTGAGCCTCTGAAGGCTGGGACAGGTGTGTGGCACATTTGGCTTGCAGTGGTTTTTGAAACTCTTTTTGGATGTTTTGTGTGTAAGCAGGGGAGCTTGTCACGTGGCCCTGACCAGAGGCACCGCAGCAGAGAGTAGAACACGGATATAGTTTTGTTTGTTTTTTTTCCTTGTTTTTATTATGAAAACAAAACAAACGCCCCGGGAGAAGGGTCCATGATTACCAGAGTACTTTCTATCATTTTTTTTTTTTTTTTTACTCTGTGGTGTTGAGGCCGGCATTGCAAAAAACAAGCTAAAACTACTTACATTGGACTCATTCTCATTAACTGACATTTACAGGAATATACTAGAAACGGCACTAAAAAGTTTAAGAAAAGTTACGGGAGACTTGCATGCACATCATACAGAAAAGTAACATTTTAAATATAAAAAAAAGAAAAACTTCTGGAAGCATTATGCCAGTATCAGGGGACGGTGATAAACGGGGTGACCCATCTGACAATGGACATTGTATTTCCCAACTGACTATAAAAGGTTCGACAACTGTAAAAGAACAAAACCAAGGGGGGCGACCACAGAAGAAAACGTGTCTTCAGTCAGTAAGCAAGCTGGGGACCCAGCGAGGAGGGCTGGACACCAAAACCCGCGCCTCAGCCTCCAAGACTGCAAAGTGCCCACCGGTCCCTGCACGTGACCCTCTACCCCTGCTCCTTCCCCACAAGGAAGCCTTCGGACAGCTGCCCTCTGTCTCTGCACAGGACAGAGTCCCTGCAGCCTTCCCCACCCAGAAGAAGGGGATGGCAGTCACCCCACAGCCTGACATCCGGGAGGATGAGGGAGCTGCCGGCCCTCCAGAACGCTGAAGAGAAACAGTTTAAGTCTGGACAGAAAGCCTTTTAAAAAGGAAGAGCCCCAATGACGGGGCTGGATGGAGGGAGCTCAGACCTCGGGAGCCAGCAGACCCTCCACTCGGCGGTCAGCCCCGCACACAACAGGGCTGCTGCTCCAGGGCCCGGTGCTCCTTGCCCGACAGCTCACAAAGGCAGGCAACACTCACGGTCCTGGGGACCCACCCGGGAGCCGTGCCTTGCCTAGGTGTGCCATCTAGGCTGTCATGGAGGGCCACCGTCAAGACCCTGTGTAAAGACCTGTCAGTTTCATCCTGTTAATTTCTTAAAGTCACAATTTAAATATTCTGTTAAAGATCTGTTTAGAAAATACCTTTGAAAAACAAGACTAACTTTAAAAAAATGGAACCTTAAAATCCACTTTTTTATTTAAACAAAACTGACTTACATGTTTAAAGAGCTGGCTGAGAACTCACCAGGCATCTAGGAACGTAGCCTGTCGGCCATTTCCTCTGAAACTCAACACCAGTTTTAGAGCCTGTCGGTCTGTGAGGGCTGGTGGAATCAGAATTGACCTTCGGAATTTTAAGCACCCCCTCCCTCATGCAGGGACACTGGCCAAGAGCGACTGACTCCCTAGCTCTACCTAGAAGCCCAGAAGTGGGACCCATGGACAGAACAGCTCACGGCTCCCCACCTGGCTCTCTCGTGGCAGTGGAGAAGAACCACCTGCCTTAATTGTGTCTGAGCTAACTGGAAATTACTAAGCAGGAACCACTGTGATCTTCAGGGCCACCTCTGCCCCTGCCCAGACCTCTAGAAGCTGGAGGCCCCAGTGCTCACAGGCCTGGGAGGTTGGCCTGCGTGTGCCCCTGCTGAGGCTGCAATGCTTAGAGCCAAATTTGCAGGCCAATCCTGCACTCAGCAGCCTCAGAAAAAAAAAAAAAGCCAAAATAAAAACCAAACAAAAACCTGAACAGAACTTTCTGTTAAACTCTGTATATTATTACTTTTTACAATAGAAAATCAAAGTCAAGGTCTTGGCTACTATACATTTTCTTTTCTCTCGGCTTACAAAGCTTATGTTAAAGAACTGAGGTTCCCTAAGTTGATTTCTTTTAAAGAGACCAGAAATGAACACAGAAGAACTGAACAGACAACACAGAAATGAAGTCACAGCCGAAGGTTGTCTGCGTCTCAAAGTCCCCGAATTAGATATATTTATATATATATGTATATATTTTTTAAAAAGCCAAAAAGCCCAAGGAGCACAGATGGATGAGCACCGGACGGGCATGCCGCCACAGGACCAGTCCCCTAGCTGCAGACGGGCCAGGTCCGACCTCCTCCCTCGGGACTGGCCTCCTCTGCAGGCCGGGCCTTCTCGCCGCTGCAGGCCTGCAACACTGCTGCATCTCTTAATGCACTTCTTTATGGTTGTTTTTCTTTTTTTTTCTTTTTTTAAAAAAAATGACCAATGATGTTAATAAATAAAGTATTTATATATACATGAAACTGAGGATGTGGTTCCAGAGCGTGAGGCGGCAGCCGGGCAGGGCATCGCTAGCAGGGTGGGGCACGCTGGCCTGGACTTCTGTAGAAAATCGATGAACTTACAAAAAAGGTTTTTTTGTTTGTTTTAATTTTCTTTTTCTCCTTAAGTTGAGGTAAAAGTTTCAGTGTTCAGAAACCTGCACGCCTTCCACACAGCGAGAACTCGGCTCCCGCTTCCTCCAAGCCCAATCCAGAGGTGCAAGGCTCTGGTCTGCGGCTACAGCTGCGGCTCAGCCTGGTTCCCATGGGCTGCCACATCTGGCCTCAGCCTCTGTGCAGAGGTGGCCTGCTGGTGAGTGTCCATCTAACAGCTTTCACACACAGTACCCATTCCAGAGAAATATTCTTGAGAATCTTCCAAGTCACAGGCCAGGCAGAGCGTAAGGAAGGTGAGGCAGGTCCCCCGCCTCACACCTCGTCTAGGGTCATCGGGTCAGCATCCCAAGTGGAGCCTCCAAGCCGCCACTCGGACTCGCAGAGACTCCCGCAGAGCTCGGCCCTCTGCCCTGCCGAAGCGCAGCTGGAAGAGATCTAACACTGAAGGAAAGGAAACGTGCACACCATGAACAGAAGTAGGATGTCAGCCACAGGAGCGGCGCCACAGGCTCGGCTGGGCCACGTCCACGTCCCGCTCACTCTTTCGCTCACTCGGAGTCGCTGCTGTCGGAGCTGGAGCCGCTGGAGCTGCTGCTGGCCGACTCCGAGGAGCTGCTGCTGCTGAGCCGAGACGCGCCCCCCGAGGGCGCCGAGCCGGACTTCTCTGCAGGGACACGTGGGAGAGGGCTCGCTGGGCCACCGACAGTGACAAGCTGCACACCACCCCCGCTGCGACCCAGAGGTCTACTCAACACTTGTGAAAGGAACTGACAGCCGCCACCTCCACCTGCCCGAGGGAGACGCCAAGCACAGCTTATGGAGCTGCGGCCGCGCGGGCCCAACACAGCATCCAGTAGCCACTCACCGACCCTCCTGGGCACATACCGCCACAGACCCCGAGGCGCTAGGATCACCGGTCTGCCTCAAACGATACCAGGAAGATGGAACCCACAAAGCCACAGCAATCAGTGGGCACACAATTAAATCTAGGTGGGGACCCCCCCAACCACCCCCCCACTGCCTAAACTCAGCTGTTCTGAGGAGACAGGGTGGGGGGGGTACCTCTGTAGCCAGCTCCTGAGGCAGTCACAAGAAAAAAGGTCTTAAAGGACCCAGAAAAAGGAGTTAAAACACGTGCTCACTTCAGTCTGGTGCACCCCAATCTCTGGTCAGGGCTTGGGGCCACAGATTGCCCACCCTGACAACTGAGCTCTCTCCAGGAGCCCATCTGCATGGGCCTTCAGGAACCAACACTCACACACACACACACACACACACACGCGGGGGCCCAGAAGACCACACACACACACACACACACGCGGGGGCCCAGAAGACCACACACACACACACACACACGCGGGGGCCCAGAAGACCACACACACACACACACACACGCGGGGGCCCAGAAGACCACACACACACACACACACACGCGGGGGCCCAGAAGACCACACACACACACACACACACGCGGGGGCCCAGAAGACCACACACACACACACACACACGCGGGGGCCCAGAAGACCACACACACACACACACACACGCGGGGGCCCAGAAGACCACACACACACACACACACACGCGGGGGCCCAGAAGACCACACACACACACACACACACGCGGGGGCCCAGAAGACCACACACACACACACACACACGCGGGGGCCCAGAAGACCACACACACACACACACACACGCGGGGGCCCAGAAGACCACACACACACACACACACACGCGGGGGCCCAGAAGACCACACACACACACACACACACGCGGGGGCCCAGAAGACCACACACACACACACACACACGCGGGGGCCCAGAAGACCACACACACACACACACACACGCGGGGGCCCAGAAGACCACACACACACACACACACACGCGGGGGCCCAGAAGACCACACACACACACACACACACCCACACACTCACACACACACACACACACACACACGCACACACACACGCACACACACGCATGGGCCTTCAGGAACCAACACACACACACACACACACACACACACACACACACACGCACGCACGCACGCATGGACCTTCAGGAACCCTTATGCACACCCCCCACCCACACACCCCAGCTTCTGCACCACCCGAGGGCCAAGGAGGAGGCTCCCCAGACACAGGTAAAGCTAAGAGGTGTAAGGAGTTTGAACACCCTCCTGGCCCTTGCAACTGCTGACCTGACACCAGCAGGCCTGGACTGTACCTTTCTTGGCAGGCTTCTTGCTGTTCAGCTGTCCGCTGACATCCTGCAGCCGCTTCTCCAGCTCCTTCTTCTTCTCCTGAGCTAGCTCCTCCTTCGATTTGGATACCTGCTTCTTCCCGCTTGTGGCTGTGAGGACGGGTGAGGCAACGACATTCCCTTGCAGCTACCCCAAGAGCCAGGGTCATCCAGGCGGCTGAAGCCATAGCCCCACACACTGGTACATGCAGCGCCTGCCTCCTTTCCTGGCTAATGTGTCTACAGTGTGGATCCGTCCTCAGATCCCCGATTGACAGGAAACCCTGGGGTGACTTGGCGCCACCACTACCGCATCTACTGACTCCTTGACACATACCCTCATCTTTACATGGAGCCTGGACCACCCCACTGACCAGCAGGTACACAGAGGGCATGGCTTGGCCTCTGTTCCCATGGGAAGGGGATGCACAGCTTGATGCACAGACCCTCGGACCCAGTCTTCTCTCAGTATAACTGCTGCTCCCCTTCTGCCTGAGCCTCCCTCAGAGACGGACAAGGTTTGAGAGCTCATCCCCACCACCACATTCGTCCATCTCCAAGTCAGTCCATCTGAGGAAGGAAGCTGCCTGCCCCAGACTGAGGGAAGATCAAGTGCACTTGAACAGCCACAAACAGGTCGGCAGGAGCCTCACCAGCCCTGAACAGTGATGAGCTGCCTTGGGCCTGCCCTCCCTCCCAGCCTGCACCTGCAACCCCAGGTTACTGTCTGGTGAAACCACTGAATTCCAGGGGCACTTTAGCCAGTGTCGGAGTCCATCCTGTAGTGGTTCTGGACACCTGACCAGTCAAGAGGGCTTGATTCTTCCCTAGCCAAGGCCTCAGCTGGAGGGGCCCTGATGGGACCTGAACGGATAGGCCAGGGCCAGCCTGAGGTCCTGCTTTCTACAGGCAGATTAAGACCAGGTTAGTCATCTTCCCTGCCTGAGAGCAGGGGTAGGGGTGGGGGTTGCCCTGGCTGACGCGACCTGTGTCCTCTGGGCCTGCAGCAGGCAGGCAGGCTTCAAGAAGGCTTGGAGAGCAAGGTAGATGTGGACCCAGTGCCCTCCCCCAGGGCCTGCAAGATGCGGGGACAGGAAGGCCGCAGCAACTTGCGGACAACTTACAGAACGGTTTCCTTTGCTTTTTCTGTAAACAAGACTTGACGTATCTCTCCAGTTCCCGCAGCGTGGTAGGTTTCAGGGTCTCAAAGTCAATCTCAATCTCATCGGGGTTCGAGTCCCTGAGCGAGGGCTCCCGGGACTGGATGATGTGCACCACGCGGCCTAGCTTCTCGCCGGGCAGCCGGTTGATATCCAGGCTTAGTTGGCGCTTTTCATCATAGCTCATGGGCAGGCCCTCCTCCTCCTCTTCTGAGTCATAGGATGCAGATGCCTGCTTGCTCCCCTTCTTCAGCTGTCTGAAGCAGAAGACGGGGCGCCACAGGGCACTGAGTCCCTGTCTACCAATCCTGCCTCCCTCTTTCTTCTCCACCACAGACCGCTCTCTTCCCAAGGGGTGCAACCAAGGTTCGTCAGACTCCTCAAGAGCTGGGAAGACTGAGTCTAGACCCTGAGACTGACCGTATCTAGTCTGCCCGCTAGGGTGGGGGAAGGCCCTGCTTCAGAACAGCCGCTCCCAGCCCAGACCCTTGTCAGGAACCACCTCTCAAACTCAACAGGTCAAAAATGGAAGTCCACATTCAGATGCCCCAGAAGGCAGCATTAGAGGAAAAATCAGGGGCAGAGAGTAAGGATGCGGCAGATGAAACACAGGCTCTCAGTAATCACACTAACTGTAAGCAGCTAATATGCCAAGTAAGAGCGAAAGACAGATGGTCATGTGCGATCAGGGAAAGACCCAAGTTCCTGACCCACTTTAGTGACACAGGTATATTAAAAGGAAGAACATGGGAAGACTATGCCACTCTAGACCAAAGAAACCCTTAGCACTCGGAAGACAGGACAGAGGGCCACAAATTCAGGACCAGCCTGGACCACATAGGGAGTCTCTACCTCCAAAAGGGGTGGTGGACAGGCAGAAAGGGTAAGAAAGCAGGCTGGAATGGTTACATCCGTTTCCTACAAAGACGGACTCAGGGCTGCTGAGACGGCCCAGTGGGTGAAGGCATGCGCCACCAAGGCCAATAACTGCAGTTTGAACCCTGGGAGCCACATGGTGGAAGGAGAAGCCAACCCTACAAGCTGTCCTTTAACCTCCATATGTGCGCGCATGCGCGCACACACACACACAAGTAAATATATGTATTAATAATAACTTTTAGAAAAAAACACAGCTGGAGGAAGGGAAATGGTCAAAAGTGCTGGCTACTCTTACAAAGGACCTGGATTCAGTTTCCAACATCCACATGGCAGCTCACGACTGTTTGCAACTTCAGTTCTAAGAGATCCAGCGCCCTCTTCTGGCCTCCACAGGCGCCAGCATATGCGTGGTGCACATAAACGCATACAAGCACAAACATACACATAAAAATAAATAAAAACTTAAAAAAAAACAGTTAAGTATGGAGGTATACACTTTAACCCCAGGACTCAGGACTCAGAGGCAGGCAGAGAGATCTCTGTGAGTTCAAGGCCAGCCTAGTCTACATAGTGAGTTCCAGCCAGCCAGAGCTACAAAGTGAGACTGTCTCAAAATTAAATTAAATTTAAAAAGGCTTCAGATTGAGGAATGTTATAAGGAAGAAAGGCAGTGGATGTCGGCAAAGAGACTCCACCACATGTCAAACTGAAGATGAAGATACCTCAGTACTAAAGACGTACAGGCATTAAAGTCGGGCCACAAGTGCACAGAGCAAAAATGGACAGAGCTAAAGGAAGGCAGGAAGTTGTCATGGCCAAAGGTCTCACAACTCTTTTCTTCTTTAAGTAAATTTGATCTTAAATTTAATTAAATTTGGCCCTTTTTTTAAAGTTTTTTTCTGGGGGGACGACAGGGTCTCACTATGCAACACTGGCTGGCCTGGAACTTGCTATGTAGACCAGATCAGCATCAAACTCGGAGCTCTGCCTGCCTCTGCTGGGGTTAAAGGTGTGTACCACCACACCTGGCCTCTAAATTTGGTCTTTTTGTGTATCTGATCTATTTATTTTTGTGTATATATATATATATATATATATATATACATACATATATACATATATATACATAACATATAAAATGT
>NW_008347322.1:648444-673395 GCF_000622305.1 Nannospalax galili
CACACATTGCCTCTATATGTGGTCTTTTTGTGTACGTGATCTATTTATTTGTGTGTATATATATATATATATATATATATACATACATATATACATATATATATATAACATATAAAATGTATGTAAGTGCACCTGACCTGTATCAATGAAATGTGCAGGGAGGCCAGAAGAGGGAATCAGATCTCTCTTGGAACTGGTGTTATGGAATGTTATTAGCTGCCATGTGGTGCTGGGTACCAAACCCAGGTCCTCTGCAAGAGCAGTCAACTGCTGAGCCGTCTCTCCAGTCCCTGGTCTTCTGTAAGATTTATTTATGTGTATCTGTGTGTCTGTGCTCATGTGAGTGCAATGCCCGCAGAGTCCAGAAGAGGGTGACGGACCCCCTCAAGCTAGTTGTAGGCAGTTGCAAGCCAGCTGCCTGATGTAGGTGCCAAGGTAGTATGTGCTCCAAACCACGGAGCTCTCTCTCTCCAGCCCCAACTCCCTTAACCAACTGACAGCACCAGTTAGTTCACTCACTTTTGTCTGTCCCCACAGTTACTCACACTCCACCAATACAGAACACACACTTGGGAACATTTGCCAAGACAGACCCGTTTAGACCATGAAATAAACCTAACAAACGCGAAGTACTGGAATTACACAGTCTGTTCTCTGACCCGAGTGGATTTAAATTAGAAATCTAGCAAAAAGATACCTGGAAAAAAAAAAGGTAAAATATCCAGAAATTAAATAGTTCAATTCTAAATAACCCACTGGCCAAAGAGGAAGTCTGAAGAGAAATTAGAGGAAAATCTGAATCATGAACATAAAGTCTCATGTTGAAATTTATGGGCTGTGGAACTGGAGAGATGGCTCAGCCGTTAAGAGCACTGGCTGCTCTTGCAGAAGACCCAGGTTCGAGTCACAGCACCCACATGGTGGCTAACAACCATCTGTAACTCCAATTCCAGGGGAATCCAACGCCCTCTTCTGACCTCCATGGGCAGTACACAACACAGTGCACTTACATACACGCAGGTAAAACACTCATATACATAAAATAAAAATAAGCCCCCCCTCCAAAAGGATGTGGTGGTGCACACCTTTAATCCCAGCACTTAGGAGGCAAAAGCAGGCAGATCTCTGGGAGTTCGAGGCCAACCTGGTCTTCATAGCGAGTTCCAGGACAGCTGGGGCTACAGGGAGACTCTGTTTTTTTAAAAAAAAAAAAAAAAAATTTAAAAATGTGTGGGTTGTGGTTGAGGTAGCGTTCAGATGGCGGTCCAGAGCAGTAGGTGCGCTTGGAAGAAAGACCTCCTCAGTTGGTCAGTCAGTGACTAGCACTTCTGCCTTCAGACCCCGGGGCCGAGGAGCAGCCAACCTGAATGCCATGGGAAATAGAAGACCAATGCGCAGACTCTTAAACAGAAATTCCCAAAGACCATGCCAGCTCTTTGAAAGATTAAAAACAGAGGTTAGATCCACCAAGAAAAAAACAGGAATTACCAATCAGCAGATGAAGGAGACATCCTACAGACACCTGGAGAAAGAAAGGACCATCGCACACAACCTGCGCCTACAAATCTGATGACTTAGGTGAAACAGAGTGCTCCTGTGAAAGGCACCAACCAGCACCACTCACCCAAGAAAAACCAGACAGACCTGAATCCATTAAAGTAATCCACCATCTATACCGAGTGACAGGCTCAGTGACAAACCTTCCGGAAGACAGCCCCAGCAGCAAATCCTACTGTGATGGTTCATCTTCACCATCAACTGTTCAGGGCTTAGAATCAGCTATGGGACACACTTCTGGCACATCTGTGAGGGAGTTTCCTGAGGGGTTTAACTAAGGAAAGAAAAACTCACTCTGAACATGGGTGACACCAGCCCATGGGGCCAGGGTCCCCAGAGACAAAACGAAAGCCAGCGGACACCAGCATCCGGCAACCTCTGCTTCCTGACTGGACGCAGGACCCCAGCTGCCTCGGGCTCCTGCTAGCAGGCCTTCCCTGTCGCTGTACTGTGGAACGGCGGTGAGCCAGGATGACAAACCTTTCCCATTGTCAATTAGAAAAGTAACCAACATGCTCTCAAACACAAGGATTGACATCAGTTCTCTAAATCTACCCCAGAAAATCGAAGAAAGGGAAGTTTTGTTTTTTGTTAAGTTGTCCCTAATCACTCTAGAATATTATATCCCACCATTTTGGGGACCAACATTACAGGGGAACCAAAAGCAGACAAAGACTATGCAAGGAAAACGGATGTCTATACCCCTCTCATGAGAAGGCAGAGGAAATTCGGAAAGAAATGGAAGAGTAGACGCCCACACGCTCCCTCAGTTGGTACCTCAGTTTAGGCCTCGGTTGGTGGCCTTGTTGTGCATACCCCTCTCCTCTTGTGCCCACCGAAGCCTGCCTACTCTGCCCCTCCAGCCACTGGCCACCAGCTTCGCCTGCACCACCACCCAGGCGGCATCCTTCCTTCCATGATCCCTGTCTGTAGACTTGTCCTTCGTGATGGCTGGGATCCAACCACTTCGGTCCTCTCTGGCTCCCCTCCCTCGCTGATGGTGAGACACACACCTCCCTAGAGCAAACCACTCTGGCAGCCTCCCCTCGCAGTCCTGCCCAAGTAGGCTCTTTTACAGCAGCGCCAACTCTGTCCTACTCCCCACAAGCGCTTATCTCTCAGCCTTGCTCCAGGCTCTATACCCAGCCTCTGCTGCCCACCTGGCCACCCGCCCATGGCAATTGCTTCCACCTGGCCAGGAGAGAACCCTTCCTGCTCTGCACGACCCTGGCCCCCTGCCACCCACCAGGTAGAAGTGGAACAGATGACTCACCCAGGGAGGACCCATGGCCCACACCAGGAAAAGGTCCCGTGGGCCAGGAGAGATACGAGCCTCCTCGGGCAGTGCAAACGCTTCAATGCCCAGAATCGGCGCCAGCCAAACAGGTGAGGGTGTCTCCAGATCTGGAGACTTCCTTGACAGGCCACGGGGGCCCTTGGCCACCCCAAAGGCCCAACCTGGTTTCCATGCAGCCAAAGCACCGAGCCCCAGATCCGGCAGGTCCGTGTGACACAAGCCGACTCGGGCTGCAGCTCAGGGGAGGCGGCACCCACCTGCTGGCCGTGGTTGTGCTGTTGGCCTTCTTGCCGGGCGGCTTCTTCTGCTGGGCCTGCTTGGCTGGCGGGGCGGCCCGGGCTTTCTTCTCCTCCTCCGACTTGGCCTTGTGCCTCTCTTTCTCCCTGTCCTTCTTCTTCTTCTCCTTCTCCTTCTTCTCCTTCTTCTTCTTTGGTTTGTTCACTGGGGCCTGAGACAAGGCGGCCAGCTGCTCATGCACGGCCTTCAGCTAGAAGAGAGCAGACAGTTGAGTGGCCCCCCTGGGCAGGCGGGGAACAGGAGCTGGCCCATGGGAGACAGGGCAAGGGCTCTAGAGGCGCCCCGGCGGCCGCCTCGGCTGTGTGAGAGGAGCCAGGTGCATCCATCTGGATGGAGCCGGTGTGCCCATCTCCTCATGCCCGCCGTTGTCTCTTCACCTTCGGAACCTGTTCTCGCCTGCAGGGGACAAGACGGCCTGTGGCTGTTCCCGGGCTGGGGCAGGCGGTGTAAGAGCTGTCTGCTGACAACAGCTAAAACTGACTGCTCGGTCTTATTTTCCAGAGGACTAGGCCGCACGCGCGTGCAAGGAGGAGACATACAGCAGCTGGGGGTCTGCAGCCAGTCCGAGGGACTGTGGTGAGGCGGCAGCAGCAGCTCTGCTTCCTGGTACCCGACCCATGGCCAGCAGGACAGAGTGCTGCATGTGTGTCACAGAGGAGGAGGACCACAGCCCCTGACAAGTAGGCAGGCAGTCTGTCCAGCCCCTGGGGAATCCCAGGTAAAGCCACATAGTCAACAGGGTAGGCACGGTACAGTGGGAAGGACCCACCAGCCCTACAGCCACACCTCATGGCCAACCCATGGCCCTGTCCTCATCATCTGGGAATGCAGCATGCAGCTCCATCTGGTGACATCTCTACCATCCTGGCCCTGCCTCCCCCTAAAGTCACCTGTGGCATGCACACTGCCTTGGCAACCACTCCGACATCATGGGGATGGCCGCCACATGCTGGGGAAGCATTTCATATTGTGGGGCTGAACCCCAAAACAAGTCATCCCGTCTGGCAAACAAGGACACAGGTAGTGGAGGGCAGGGGAGGCAGAACTGGGCCAGGCAGTGCCCTGCAGAGGCCGTGCAGAGCTGGTGACCCTCACCTGCTCCTGCAGTTCCGCCAGCCGCGTGGCTCGCTCCTCCTCTGAGTCCGAGCTGCCCGAGTCTGACGAGCTCTCCTCGCTGCTACGGCTGCTCTCTGCGCCTTTGCTCACGACGGGGGCCGCGGGAGCCGGGAGCGCAGGTGCTTCCATGGGCTCATCAGGCATCTTGGCAAACCTCATCTCAAACACATCCTGGAGAGGAAGAGGGTCAGGTCATCTGAGACCTGGACTCCCACAGGGCAGCTCCTGCCACACCCAGGATGCCTCTGAGATGCCGAAACACGCAGGGGTCGGGCTCTGGAGGCCGTGTGCTTCCACAGAGCCGTGCTCCCCTAGTCCACCTTCTTTCGCACCCCACCTTCCCAGGCAGGCCTAGGATGAAGGGTTGAAGCCAGCCAGCCCCAGACCTGGCACCCAGTTCCCTTGGCTCAGCCTGCAACAGCCCTGTGTGGGAGGCATGGGCAGCCCTGCAGCTTTTGGGTACCAGGCTTCTCCAGGCTGCCCCACTGCCAACAACAATGCCTTTTCTGGAGCCCTCCCTGCACTCCAGCAGGGACCCTGGCTACAGGGAGCTGGGAGCTGGTTTATGCCCCTTCCTGATCCCCTTCCTGGCCTTCACTACACTGGCTACCCTCCCACTACTGAGTGCCAAAAAAGGCAAAGCTGTGTGCTAGCAAAGCCAGCTTTAGAAAGCCCCTCACTAGCTCCGACAGGACCAGGCCCTCAGAAGGCCCTCTTGATGAAGACCACTCCATCCTGGAGCAGCCCCGCCAGACAACAGGGAGGGGCCACGAGGCAACTAGAGGGCCTTTCCTTTGCCTGGCTCATGCCTCATACCTGGTCTACCCAGGCACGTATGCGCACACATACTCACACACATCAGGCTGGAGCCCAGCTTCTGGTAGAGCCCGCTCTGAGTGCCCTCTCAGACTGCCCAACACTTAGATCCCTGACATAAGAAGGCAGCAGACTGGGAGGCCACTCTAGGCAAGTCGTGCTGCTGTTGGGCTCCAGTCCCAATTCATAAAACTAACAGCGGCAACTACCAGACTGGTGGTGACATTTCTCTAGCCTCTGTGGCCAGGATGCCAAAACCCACTTCTACAGGACGGAACCAGAGCTGTGCCCTCCGGCTATCCACAGCCCCTTTGTTAGGGAGCGCTGTCTAGCACAAGATAGGTCCTAAGTATGCCCCTGCACATACCAAGACCTCCATAACCATAGTACCCATTCCCCAGCAGGGCCCGTCCGGAGGGAGTAGGGCACAACCAGCATCAGAGAGACTGGATGCCTCATGGGGCCCAAGTTCAAGGAAGATAAGAAGTGTGGGAAGGAAGCGGGTTTCTCCAACCAACCCTCATGACTCAGAACGGCTACATCAGGGGACCTCAGAACTCTGAGTAAGGAATTAAGAGGGCCTTATAGAACATTCTAGATCCTAAAGTCAGACATGGTGATCGCAGAACTCAGGAGACTGAGGTGGATGGATTATTATAAGTTCAAGGGTTAGCCTGAGCTACAAAGCAGAGTTCCAGGCCAGCCTAGGTTAAAGAATCATGAGTCTATTTCAAATAAACTAATTAAATTAAATAATAAAAAATGTCCCAAACAAAATCAAATTGTTCCAGTGCTAAAAAAAAAAAAAAAAAAAAACTGTACCTGTAATTTTTACATTTTTCCCTCAAAAGGAAGTCTTTTGACAACCTCTAAGCAGGTAGCATTTGCTTTTTGTTTTCTGAGACAGCTCCCCGTAGCCCCAGATGGCCTGGAATTCACTATGTAGACCACTATGTAGACCAGGCTATGTGTGCTCTGAATTCACAGAGATCCTCCTGACTCTGGCCCAAGTGCTGAGATCAAAGGCGCGCATCACCACACGTAGGCTTGCCAGAGAGCATTTGCAAAAGGCAAATCGATTGTGGTTTAGTGTGTACCCTCAGACCCTGGCAGTAAGCCACGTGTACACACAAAGGCACACACACCACAGGATGAGACCTATGTGGATGATGACACAGTCAGTACGCTGAAGGCCAAAGTGCTCTGGTCCCATCAAGGCAGCCCGTGGTTCCCACATTTTCTCTAACAGTAACTATCATTCGACATAATGTCCACCCAGCCCTGCCCTATCACTTCAGCCAGTCCTACGCAGGTCCCAGAGGACCATCTGCAGTGACACCCTGCGGAGCCTGGGCAGGTAGGCATGGGACCCTGCAGCCAGAGGCTCTGCAAGCCTACCACATGTCCTGGAAGCTGCTCTGAGGCTGAGAGAATCTTACCACGAGTCAGGCAAAATGGGCTGTGGAAATGAGGCTCTGCAGAGGCCTACTGGGATGCTGAGGCACTTGCATCCATCCTGGTTTGCCTGCCTCCCCCGGGCCTGGACACCCACAGCATAACCTCAGCTGCTGGTTACCCCTGTACCCAGCCCCGGGTTACCTGGAGCTTCCTGGCCATGGCTACCACCTCGTGATCTGGAGGGTTGTACTTATAACAATTGGAGAACATTAACCGGATGTCAGCAGCGAAGCCTTGTGCATCTGGGTACTCTCGGCTATCCATCTTTCTCTGTAACAAACACAGCAACAGGCCTTGAGCAGACAGCACCACCCGCCAGACCATGTGAGGAACAGACTCGGACCCTCAGAACATCCCCCAAGAGCAGCACCAATGGTCAGCCAGGACACTTGGCTCACAGAGAACTCAGGAGATTCCAGGAGAAAGGGAAGAGGTAACAGCTCAGCAGGGAGCATCTGGAATTCATAGACAGAGCCCCCAGGGTGGAAGAAAGACAGACTGGGAGAGACCCCACCCCCAGCCCCGTGCTCAACTCTGTATGGTGGGTGTCACAGAAGGCTCTGATGCCAGGGGCCTTAGGGGACATCTGGTAATCTCTCTACTAATCTCACAGAGTATACTCAGCTTACAGGACACTTCACTTTCCTAGTGAGGAATCTGGGAGCTATTGCCAGCTTGCCTCTTAGGAGATGTCTTGGACCCAGAGGCAGCTCTGGAACTTATGCAGGGTGGAAGGTAACAGGGGCCTAAGGAGGCAGCACTGACTGGCCACCATAGACCCTGCAGCAAAGGCCCTCAGACTCCACTGAGGTCTAGCTCAAGCAGGCCTGGTGCAAGGTGAGGTGGGCAGGGTCACACAAGAACACAAAGCTGGGCGGGGCCAAGTGGCAGGAGTGGGCTGGCACACTAGAAGCTGCTTGTGAGGGTTATGAGATTCCCGCCTTGTGTGGAGACCAGCAGTCAGTGACAGAGGTTAGCACCCATCCCAACCCCTGGTGAGAGCTGGCCAAGTGCCACAGGAGTCCAACTGCAACAAAAGGACCTCAACTCCAAGCCTGGCTTCTCTCAGTGCACGCTGGGCTGGCTTAGAGAAAAGCCTCCTGGCCCTGGGATAGCACATGCCAGGCCAGCTTCTCCCTGAAGCTTTTTTTAAAAATTTTATTTATTATTTTTATTTTATGTGTATGTAAGTATCGCCTACTTGTATGTAAGTGCACCTGTGTCGTGCAATGCTGGCGGAGGACAGAAGAAGCTGTCGGATCCCCTGGAACTGGAGTTATGGACAGTTGTTAGGTGCCATGTGGGTGTTGGGATTCGAATCTGGGTCTTCTACAAGAATAGTGTTCTCAACTGCTGAGCCACCTCTCCAGCCCCCGCCCCCAAAGCTTTAAAATCTACAACATATTGAGATATTTATCCTTTCGATGTAGATTTTTCATTATTCTTTTTTTTTTTTTTTATTTTATGTGTATGAGTGTATTGCCTGCATGTATGTGAGTGCACCCGTGCTGTGCAGTGCCGCAGAGGTCAGAAGAGGGCTTCGGATTCCCCTGGAACTGGAGTTAAGGACGGTTCATAGCCACCATGTGGGTGCTGGGAATTGAACCCAAGTCCTCTGTAAGAGCAGTCAGTGCTCTTAACAGCTGAGCCATCTCTTAACCCTGGTTTCCTTACTTTTTTTTTGTCTTTTTTGAGACAGGGTCTCCTTGCAGCTCAAGCTGTCCTGGAATTCACTATGTAGACCAGGCTGGCCTTGAACTCACAGAGATCCGCCTGCCTCTGCCTCCCGAGTGCTGGGATTAAAGGCGTGCGCCGGGATTAAAGGCGTGCGCCACCACACCCCGCCTCAGCGTACATTTTTTAGAAACCATTACTGCACAGAATACGCAGGCCAGGTGGGGTAAAAAACTATTTTGGGGTTATATGGCTCCCAAGCCTCAGTTTCCCAAACCAGGACAGACCTACTGGACAGGACCAGCAGCTCACTTCATTGTTACTCAAATGAGCACTGGGCATAGCTTTAGGTGACCAGGCCTGCTTGTCCCTGGTATACACGACCAACCAGGAGCAAAAGCTTCTGCAGGGAGATTCTGCCTCTGGTTGGTGTCAGAGAAAAATGAGGTTAAGAGTAGCTGAAACCACTGTCTTTGCAAGGACATCTAGATAAAAACAGACAACTATGCCACACGGGGACATCCCTCTACAGTTTAGAAGTGGCAGTATGCTGGCCTCAATTGTTGAAGGCAGTCCTGGGAGCTGGCCTGGCGCTCCATCTGGGGAAAGCAGGAGCCACACCCAGCCCAGGGGCTGCTACCACCTGCCCAGGGGTTGCTACCACCTCAGGCCCCTTCTCACCCACAAGCTCAAGCCCACTCTCACGCCTGCCAGGATCTGACCTGGCTGCACACAGGCAAAAGCCAGGAAGAGCCGCCAACTCCAGGAGACCTTGGCACAGGGACAGAACAGCTGGGCTTGTGGTCACAGCTCCCTGTACTTCCCTCCACATCACCGCCACCCTCTGTCTGGTCTGGCACAGGGCCCAGGGACGGTAGAGGGTGCAAAGCCCACCCACTCTTATCGTCCCCTACTCTCATGTCTGCTGTGAGATGCTACATCCGGGTTTCAGGGAAGCTATCTGCAGCCTTAAACATCATACCAGACTTGGGAACAAATAAGCCCCCACCTCACCCTGCCTGATGACACAGAATGGGGAGTCCATCAAGCAAAAACCAAACCACTGAACTGGGTTCCACCAGAATAAGCAACGGAGGTGCATACTCCAAGAGACCGCAGGCCTTCCCTAACCGGGCCAGAAAGCAGTTAGCAGAAGCATCGTGGGCATGGGCGAGCCCAGCTATTGAGAGGTAAGAGACACCAGCAGCAAAAGTTGGCAAGAAGGCCACAGAGGGTGGCTCGTCCCAGTAGGACCACCCTGGTTGTGCAGAGCCCACAGGCTCTAGCCTTGGATGCTACCCTGCCCTCGGTGCCCCGCCTTCGGCACCCCACATACTTTGACAGTGCTGAGGTCCATGGGGTGCTTGATGATGTCATGGTAGTCATGCAGTTCCAGCGCCTCGGCATCCACGGGCTTGTAGAAGGGCCAGGCGTAAGCGGCATGCTTCTTGGACAGCATCTCACGGAGGATGCTGTCGCAGTGCCTAAGGTGCTCCGACAGCTTGCCCTTCTTGCCTGCATGCTGTGGCACCTCGCCATCCTCCAGGTCTTTCTTGGGTGGCTTGATGGGGCGACCCCCACTCTCCCGTCGGGCCACGACCTTGGCCTGTTTGGGCTCCGACATTGGTGGGGGAGACTCGCTCCGGCTGGCAGTAATGGCGGAGGTTGTGGGCGTGGTTGTGTCCGCTTTCCGCTTCACGCCCTTTTTCTGTGACAATAAAGAAGTGACCAATGAGCTCCAGAAACAAGGATGTGGACAGGGAGGTCTATCTCTCAGGCTGCCCACGCCTCTAGAGCACAGACTGCCTGCCAGGCCCCAAGCTAGGGACTACATGCAGGGTCTTGGCTCCTCCTCGGCTGTCCCCACAGTACAGAAGACACCGAGGCTCAGAGGGGCCGGGCTGTGGCCCAAAGTCACACAGCTGGCCATGGGGAGGCTGGGACTCTCTCCCTCAGCCCCAAGGGTCTGGCTGTCCAGGTGGGAGAGCACACCACTGATCTGAGCCAAAGTCTGATAAGCACCCTAGGCTGGTGCCAAAGACAGAGAGTTCCTGCTTTAAAAACCAGCAGGAAAGTGGCAGACCAAGCCCTGCCTGGGTGTTTCAAGGACAGACACAGACCCAGCAGGAAGGGGGAGGCAGGAGGAACATTCCAGGCTGGAACGGGTGGTAGGGGCAGCCTGATCAGGCTTCAGGTGAAGCAGCCACAGGAGTTAGAGGCTCAGGAACTCCAAGGGCTGTGAGAATGGGCCTGGACTCTGTCTGGAAGGCACGGGCTGCTGAGCCAAGGGGCAGTGAGAGGTGCCACAGCCTTCCATGGGTGTGCCTGGGGCTGGCTGCCCATGGCACGTACACACACACACAGCCTCTGCCAAGGGACAGTGGCTGATACCCAGGTAATCGGGGGGTGGGGTGGGGGAAGGGTGCCTCTGCCACAGCCCACAGGGCCCAGTCCATGGGCATTTCCAAGTTGGGGCCAGGGTTCGGTGTTACCAAGACCTGCCCAGCGGGTTTCCCTCAGTTTGACTTGGCCAGGCAGAGAAGCCATTAGGAGCCACAAGCTTATAAGCCAGGTGACGCCACCCCGGCACCTGTCATTTATAGCCCCTTGGGTCACTGCCCCAGCCAAGCTGACAACCTCAGGCTCACAGGGGCATGAGCTGGCCATCCACAGACACTGAATGGGCACCCACGGGACGCCAAGCACCAAGCTTGAGCTGCAGAGGGCCCAGAGCAGGAGGGCGGACTCGCGGTGGCAAACGGGACATGCTCCCTGCTAAAAACAGCCCCACGCCGTAGGAGGTGGCCTGGCCAGGTGCCACCGGGAAGTGTAGGCAGTGAAGGCCACAGGGGAGGGAAAGCGAGGGAGGTGGTGGCATTTTACCTTGGGAGAGCCATTTAACCCCTGAGCGCCCGCTTCCTCATCTGTAAGAGGGGGGACTACTGCCTGCCCCAGAGGGTTGCTGTGAGGATCAAATTGAAGAAGATAACATACATGAGTGTCCAGCATGGACCCTGCTCAAAGCAGGAGATTCCACAGGCCTTGCCAGCCCCGCGCCTCGCAGGGAGCCCCCATTCCACTGAGCCCAAGCTGGGCCTGGCCAGGACAGGATGGCGCCTACTGTGACGAGCTCCCAGCAAGCAGGGAGCAGCTGTATAGGCCTGGCAGGTGCCACTGGCCACCGCTCCCCCAGGGGTAACCAGGGAGACTTGGACCCCTCTGACCCTCACTGAGTTCCCACCTTCCCTACCTTCTCCAGTGGCTCACAAAGGCCAGGGCTGCCAGGCCCAAGAAGCTGGGGTTCAAGTCCAGCTGGGCCAGCACCAGCTGTGTGACCTCCACCCCTGAGCCTCGGTCTTGTCTGTGCAGAGAACCTCTCCGAACAGCCACAGTTGGAGAGGGGGCAGCAGAGCTCTCACCCGCTCCAATCCGTGCCCCGCTTCAGAACTCTACGGGGCCTGGACCCCCAGATGGCCTCACCAGATGGCCACCCAGGCTTCAGGGATGCTCACCTTGACGACAGGCGGCGTGGGAGGGATCACAGGGACGATGGGTGTTGCAGGAGGAGGTGGCGCGGCAGCCGGGGGTACGGGAACCGAAGTGACATTCGCGGTAATGGTTGGTACGGGGGTGGCAGCAATGACGGGTGTCTGGGAGGCAGTGGGGGGCACGTTCTGGAAGGGGGTCGCTGGGGAGACCGAGGACACAGCTGCTACTTGCTGCGTACCTTCAAGACAAGGACGGGGAGCCTAGTTCAGAGGGTTCTGTATTTCCAGAGGCATCTAGGACCACACCTTCTGGCCACAGTGCACTGGGTCAGTTGGGACAGACCAAGACCGGCCCCCACTCTGGACGGAAGCCCGCTACCCAAGCAATGCTCACAGAATGAATGGATGAGACCCCTCTGGCTAAAAACCAAAGGCGATGGAGAATGGAAATCAGGAAAAACCCCACAGCCAGCTCTGGGTCACAAAACCCACGACGGAACTCAGGGTCCACGGCTCGCGAGACCCCAGGACACAGCCTTCTTCATGCCCGGCTTGTCTCAGCCACTCTGCCCAACGCAACTCCCGCTGCCTGTTCTCAGACCTGGTTGGATGCCAGGGCTCTGGGCACCGATGACCCCAACTCTCGCCAGCAGGGAGACAAACTCCCCTAAGCCAGGGAAGAAGTCACGCAAAGCCAGCGCTCAGGTCAGCGTGAACAGAAGATTTAGGAGGGCAGGCAGACACGGGACAGCAATGGTAATATCCTCCCTGCCCCAGACCACCACCTCTTGGGCACAGCCAAAACCTGCCACCTGCCAGCCCATCATACCTGTTCCACCCAGCAGCAGGGATACAGCTCAGATGGGCCAAAGGACTCACACCCTCCCTCCCCATCCACCTGTGGCCACAAAAGAAAACACTGGCACCCCCCGCCTGCCTCCTTTACCTGCACTCTGGGCTCCCGTAGCCGGCTTTCGGCCTTTGCCCTTCGGAGCAGGGGGTAACAGCTCAACTTCCTCCTGGGGCATCTGGGCCACTTTCTGGAGAAAGATTTTCTCTAAGGCCTGGGCCATTAGCACTATGTCATCTGTGGGCTGAAGACAGAGAGCCCCGGTCACTCGCTGGGAAGGGAGCTGCGCACTTGCAAGGCATTGTGGGTTGTGGGTCAAGAAAGCATTAAAAGCTATTTCTTCCTTCCTTTTTTTCTTTTTTTGGCCTTTTTGAGACAGGGTCTTCCTGTAGCCCCAGCTGGCCTGGAATTCACTATGTAGACCAGGCTGGCCTTGATCTCACAGAGATCCGCCTGTCTCTGCCTCCCAGTGCTGGGATTAAAGGTGTGCGCCACCATGCCTGGCTAGCTACAGAATCTATTTCAATGTGGAAAATCCTGGAAGAACGCAAACAAGAACGAAGTGCTAAAACCAGCCTTCAACCTGGCACAGAAGACACTCTCAGCACCAGGTACCTTTACCGTGCCACTATTAAAGGAACAAACCTCCAAACAGGGTCCCGTTCGACCTCCCTCACTACCCTCTGCAGACTTCCCAAGCCAGAGTGTTCTGTGTCACTTTGAGTGGCTACCTGTTAGGACCAGAGCTTACTTGGCCACCTCCTCTGCAGGACAGGACACCCCAGCTCTGCACCCTTGGGCATTCTAAGCATAGGGCTCCTAGGCCCCAGGGTAGGGCCTATGGGTCATACCAGAGACCTCTGAAAGAGCTGCTCAGTTTCCACTGCCCCTAGCAGGCCATTGGGACAATGGGAGGAGTCATGGACCTTGACAAAAGGCCAGAACACCAGAGCGTGGCCTGCGCTAAACCTGAGAGCCTCTGGGGTGTTTGGGCTCTTGGGGCTCCAGCCAACACTGACCACCCCCAGGGGTACAGGCTTCCCAACGCTGAACTTGTCTCCCTAAGTGGCTTTGGAGCCCACGTTTCACGTCTTACCTTGTTATAAATATAGCAGTTTGTAAACATGGTGTTGAAGTCCTGCATGCACTCACTGGCACTCCAATAATAATTATTTTCTAGTCTCTTCTTGATAGTCCCCATATCCATTGGGTTTTTTATTATTTTATGATAATCCTAGGAAAGAGATGGTCAGAGGCATTACTGACATGTCCAACATTAACCTCATGTTTTCCAGACACAGCAAAGTCCTCCCAGTCAGCTGGGTCCCAGGCCCAGAGGTTGAGGGCAGGTGCCCATGTGGCCTGAGGAGAGCCCTCAGCCAGCTCCAAACTCTTGTCAGACTTCTCTCACATTCCCAGGGGATTCTCCAGCTGGGGGCAGAGCCTGAGCTGGTCTACATAGAGTGGAGCTCAACCTCCTGAACTAACTGTAAACCTGCAGGTGGCCAGGGACCAAGCTGTGCCCAGAACCCAACACCTCCCTCAAGAAACATGCAGGGATTCTTTATATGAGTCCAGCTAAAGCTTGAGCGCGCACTGAAGGAGCCATCACCTGGAAATGGGCCTCACCGCACACCTGGTATCTGGCTGTGAGCGGACATGATGCACAGCCCCCAGGCGCATGGGATAAAGACCTGGATGGCCCGCCGCTCCTGAGCCTCAGCGTCCTCTGCTCCCCTCCCTGTATTCTTCCACCTGGAGGCCGCAGTCAGTCCCTGAACCTGGGGTAGCAACCCTGCCAGGCTGCCCCCGGCTTAGCAGAACCTGCTGCCATCTCGGGTACCACCTTTGCAAGGCCAGGGATGTGGGGGTGTGGGGTTTCCAGGAGTGGGCTAGAGGCACTCACAGGCAGGTTGAGCTTGATTGCATCCACGGGTTGGTAGAAGGGCCAGGCAAACTGGTGCTTCCAGAGCGTCTTTACCACCACGTTCTGCATATACTGCAGCTGGTTGGTCTTACGGCCTGGCTTGCTGGGATTGGAGACCTCGGGTGGAGGTGGATTCACAGGGCCCGGGGCTGCCGGGATCCCCGCGGGGGCGGCCACCGTGGTCGTGGACATCCTCTGGCAGTGTGTTCACTTGCTGTCACAGCAGCTCAGAAAGGCCCTTGCATCTCCCATGCCCCTCGAGAAAGTTCGGCATCCCATTTCCGGGCCCAATCAGGCACCTGCACAGAGGAAGAAGACAGAAAAGCCTATCGCCTCAGCAAGGACACGGCCTGTTCCCACCAGCCCAATGCCCTTCCCCACCCCAGCGTGCCGCTTCGGCCTTTCAGAGCCACCCCAGTGACTCTTTCCTGACCTGGGAGAAAAGGGCTGGGCAGCTGGGGTAACGCAGACATGGGTCACCCACTCCCAGGAGGGCAGCGGTGTACAGATGACCTGGCCACTTTCAGCTCACTGTCACCAAGCCACCCACTGGTTGAGGCAGGCTCACTTCTACTGGACCCTCAACGACTTGATGGTGGCAATGTTTTAAACAATTCAAGCGCAGAGAACTGACACGTACCCAACAGCTGAGCTTAGAGACAACAGATTTACAGACCTATACCAAGCGTAGGGAGCCGGAGCCCTGAGCGGGGGATGGCGTGAGGTCCTATAAAACCGGAACGAGCTGGGGTTTGTGATGGCAGCTGGCTCTGACATGCCTGACCCTCATCCGATCAGGACAGCAAAAGAGAGTGACCCTAAGTCCCCTTCTACATCCCACCAATGTGCTCATTCCCCGAACGAGGGGCAGTCACAGGCTCTGGTCTTCTAGCCTAGCTATGGGAATGCTGGCCACACCTAGAGGTGAGCTGGCCAGGACAATCCTGCAAGTCCCTGAAAAGCCAGGATGAGCAGGCAAGCAAGGGCGCACCGGTACAGCGCAGGGTGCTCCTCCTTCACAGGGCTCCTGATGCAGAGCCCCTGCTGTGTAACACTCAGTGCCCAGCACCTGCACAGTACGCCTACAGGGTACCTGCTGCACAGTTCTGCTGCCGCACAGCACCCTGTAGTGCTGAACACTGGAGTGCTGAGCAGCACAGTACCCTCGCAGCGGAGGAAGCGCACTCCAGAGTGCTGTGCACAAACTCCTTGCTGTCTCCTGAGGAGGAAGCTAGCCACATGTGCACTGTGGACCCACTTCCACTTGTGAAGCCTAGGACAGGTGCCACACTGCACACGAGGCCATGCCAGGCCTTGCCCCTCATCTGTGAATGTGGCTGCCACGTGAGTTTCCCTATGTGCTTACATTACAGGTACAGCTCAGGGAGGGGCAGTCACTATCGGCTGCCGAATCCAGCCACCTGAGACCAGTAACGCCCTGAGCATCTTGAGGGCTGCCCAACATCCCACCACAGGAGTTGGTGAATGCTGTTCACCAAGGCTCTTTCCGTTTGGGACACCTCCTCCGTCTTTCCTCCCATCCCAGCTCAGGGTAGAGGGTCTCGGCGGCTTTCACCAGACACACGGCACCCGCCGAGCAGCCCTCACGACTCGTCTGTCACCCAAGAAGTGCTTCTTTGGGGCCCCATCTGAGCCTCACCATGGCTCTCCAGGTGTGAGCCCGGACACCCACACAGTGCCACTTCACAGGCTCCTGCATCTCCCCACCTAGTACACAGAGCCTCAGGGGCAGATCAGTGGGGAGGGCAGGCTGCCCCTCCAACCCACGCCAATAGCCATGAGGCTGTGTCCTCCCCTGTCACCAAAGGCTACCTAGGCACAAGCCCAGGCCACCCACCCTCCAGGCCGGCAGCCCCTACTTCCACACCACCACCTCTCACTATGACAGTCCTGCCCTATACACAGAGGTAGGCCTGTTAACGAGCTGGATCGAGTCATTTGTTGGTTCAAAACCCTCCAGGGCTCCCTGGCTCCATGCTGACCAACAGTTTGAGGTACAGGGACGTGGGACGACTACAGTCACTACAGACCACTACAGTTGGTCCTACCCTCCCTCAGGACAGCAATAAAGTCAAGCTCACGTCCTTCCAAGGCTTTCTTGGAACCCCAAACAGCATGACACTGCAGGACAGATGCTGAGGCAGACAACCCAAGGTCGTCCCTGCGACCTGCCAGCCCCACGTTCTGTGACCGCTGCAGAAAGGGAAGCCCTGGATCCCCAGGAGAAGAGGTCCACACCCCAGCTCCCTAGCACTAGTGTGAGGGTCTCCAGGACCTCTGGCTGGTCTTCCTATGGGCCCAGGGAGCTGGGACATGGGGCTGAGACTAACCTGGGGCACCCATGGCACCAAGGAGCCTAGGGCTGCAGACAAAGGTGTGGACGGACCTTCTCGGAGGGGCTGCATGGTCATAGTCTCACCTACAGTCACAGCCCTTTCCACACCGAGGTACCAGGACCCACCTTCTGTTTGTTTTTGTTGGTTTTTATTTTATTTTTGGTCTTTTTGAGACAGGGTCTCCCTGTAGCCCCCGCTGGCCTAGCTTCCCTATGGAGGCTAGGTTGGCCTCAAACTCAGAGATCCACCTGCCTCTGCCTCCCAAGTGCTGGGATTGAAGGCGTGCACCACCATGGCTGGCAGGATCCACCTTCTGGAAAGGCCCTGATGACGGGGTGGAGACAGGTAGGGAGAGAGCAGGATGAGAGCCGGGAAAGCCAAGCTGCCCAGCACCCAAGGCCACCATGGAAGGAAGAGGCTGAGAGATGGGATTCCAACCAGCCAGCACCCAAGCTCCCTGAGGCTGAGTCAGGTGCCCACATACTTCTCTGCCATCAGTCTGGCATGTGTGAACAGTGGAGACCACCATAAGCCCGGCCTGACCTTCCCCCAGCAATGCCTAGCAATTCTCAACTAATCAGACAGCAGCACTGAGCAGACCAGACACTGCCACACATGAAATGCCATACCAGTGCTGGAACCTGGGAAGGAGGGCGATCCATAGATTGCCTTGCAAGCATCCCCCACTGGAGACCCAAGCTGCTCATCAGGATGAGAGACTGGGAGGCCAGTGCTGCTTTCAGAAAGCACAACAAACAGACCACCAGGGCCTGCTGCAGGTAGAGTCAGACATTCCAGTGTACATGGACAACATAGTCCAAACAGTATGGGGAGGGCTATAGTGGCCCCAACTCCAGCCCCCAAGGTGCCCTCCAGGTGACAGGGAAGGTGGCTATGGCAGCCAGGACCATCATCCCTGGCTGACACAGAGCCTGCTCAGCACACCTGGGCTCTGCAACCATGCCCAGGGGCTCTCCTTCCTGGTAAGGCCAGGTGGGGGAAACACCAGAAATGCCAGCAGGCACAGCATGTCTGGAGGCCCCTCCCTCCCTGACAGATACATCCACAATGCTCGCCACCCTGCAGGTCAGAGGCATCCCCACCCCTTCCTGGTCTGTACAGTTTTAAGACAGAATCTCACTCCACAGCTCAGGCAGGCCTGGAATTATGTAGCTCAGGTTGGTTAACCCGAGGGTCCACCTCTCCCCGGGTCACTTGGCAGGGGCAGGGGTCTCTCTCACGCACACCTCTACTCCAAATCCAACACCAGGTTCTGCAGGGAGGGCTCTGGTACCTGGGCTGGCTTCTCTGTAGATCCCTGAACACCTTCACTTGGGACCTCCAGGCCGGGGGTGAGCTGCAGCACCCAGGGCTTCAGCCTGTGCCTTGGGCTGGTTAAACCCTTGCTGGAGGGTGAATGGAGGGTGTCGAACTCACCCTTGGCTAAACATCTGATCGCCTTCCGGAAGCTGTGTTGATACTTTGGGAGTGTCAGCAACACTGTGGTTGTACATTTTTAAAAGCCCCTTATATTTTGGGGATTTGTACAAGCTCTAAAACTGGAGGTCTCTTGGAGGTTTTAGACATATGGGAACTGCTATACGACAGATCAGATAGCCTGGGACCGCCCAAGAGGCAGGATACGCCACGGAGGGGGGCAATGACCGCAGGTGGTACAGCTGAGACTAAATCAAGGTACCGAAGAGATCCCAGGCCTTCAAGACTCCCCTGAACTCCACCTGCTTCCAGGGCAATGGGCACAGGAGGGGCCCTGGCTGGTCTGCTCTGGCTCTGTTTCTACAGTACTCCTAGGGCTGGAAACCAGCCTTCTAGGTGCTGGCCTAAAGACGTGAGAGCACAGGACCGCAGGACCTCACAGCTAAAGTGGCTGGTGAACCCTGCCAGCCCTGAACACGAGTGCGCCTTGCAGACAGCGCCCCCTAGGGGCCGCCTTCTAGCTCTGCCCTGTCCTCCACACAGGGCCAGAGAAGCTGCAAACCTTACTGTCGTTGCTTCAGTAAGGCACAGCGGAGAGGTGGTGGCCCGCAGGGAGGAACTGAGGTTCAGGTCCTCAGGGTCAGGCCTCTCAGCTGCTGGCCACCCACAGAACCCCTGGCCCGGCCCAGCAGAGACAGGAAAAAGTTGCAGGGCAGGTGTGGGTGAAAGTCAGTCTGAAGAGGCATTAGCCTCCAGAGGATGCGAAACCACCTGGTAAGGAAATTCAGGCAAACCACAAGGTTCAGAGACACCAGGAAAGCCTGGGGCACTGGCTCTGATGAGACCCTGGAGAAACACCTGAATGCTGGGGGGTCAGGGGCACCCAGGGAGGGCGGAGTCAGCTTAAACCCTACACTGATGCCAGGTCCACAGGGCCCCTCACTCCCCACCAGGCTCCCCCATCCTCCTGCTAAACCCGTTCAGAACAGAAGTTAAGGCCTTAATCCTGCCTGTCTTCCCGCCCCAAGGCACGTCTTGGGCATGCCATCTCCCCCTTCCCAGGTCCATGAACGACACCAGAAATCCAGCCCTTGAAGCCCAAAGGACACGTCAGCAAAGGTGAGAGGCCAAGGCTATTTCAGGCGTCCTGGGCAGACAGGGAGGGAATGGAGACTTGCAGCTGTCACCATGGCAAACACCAGGAAGCTCAGCACAGACTCACAGCCTCCTCCTGTCACTCCACAAACCGTGGTGGCTCAGGCCTTCCCCCACCACAATGGACAACAGACACCTGTCACCCCCTGCAGCCCACATTCAGGGTCCCCCAAGGTCAGACACACGGCCACTCGGCCAAGCACACTGGGCGCCTTCCCCCATGCCAATGCTGGGTCAGACCAGCAATGAGACCGTTGCTGCCAGGGATGGTGGCATAGCCGGCCCGCCCTGGCCTCAGTGGGAAACCCTTTCCCAGGGTCCAGGGAAGAGGACACCCCCACTTTGAGTAGAAAGCTGCCTTGGCCATGTGTGGGGGATTGTTAGGAAGGGGCAGGGCCATCCTCAGGGGCTTCCAGCTGGGGGCATCTGAGAGCTACAAAAGGTGACCGAGGTATGTCTGGGGTGGAGGCAGTACAGGGCACAGATGCTGGGGGTGGGGGGATGGAGGGGCAGTTGGTAGGGGATCCCTAGAGCTCAGTTGGGGACAAAGTTTGAGCACAGGGCCTGATCCAGCCTCAGCCAATTGTCCCTAGCCATCATACCTCCAAACCCCAGTCTCTCCATTCCCCTGGGATCTTCATAGCTCTGGAGGACACGGGGTCTCTGTATCCCAGGACCCCTGAGTCCCTGGTGGTCCCCAGAGTCCAGCCCCACCTCCCTGCATCTCATCAGCTCCTCTTCCAGGTGGGCAAGGTGACACTCAGAGGGGGCAGTCAGGCACAAGGAGGCCCAGGCAGGAGGAGCCGCAGCAGGCCTTGAACAGAGCTATCCACCCAGACTCACTACCATCCCCAGAAAACTCTCAACAATGCTGTAGGCTGCTGCCTTTACCCTGGCATACCAGCTGGGTGCCCTGGGAGTGGCCACACTGGGGCCAGCCCTCCAGGCCTGGGAAACCGGATCCTTTAAGGGCAGGGCCAGTGACAGACAGAGCCAACTGCTCCCTGCTATGAGGACCTGGGGAGAACAGGCTTGGGGGGGGCCTCTGGGTGGCCCCAGGGAAGGCAGATGGGTGCCTGCGTGGGTGCCTCCTGAGTGGCACTGCCTGGCCTTCACTGATGGGGTACCCCAGCCAGCACCCCAAGCTCACCCTAGTCACATCACTCCTGCCTCCAACCACCACCTAGCCCTGTCTCACAGGGGACTCAGCTCTGGTAGGTCAAGCCCCACTCCATAGAGGGCCAGCTCTGTGAGAACCATGGCTGTCCCACGGAAAAGCACACAAGGCTCAGTGACCACAGCTGTCGCCAGGGTCATAACACCTCTCCTGCCTTCAAACTGCCCCTCACGGCCCAGTGTTCCTCATGCTTCCCGAGTTCTTGGTTTTGCTCAGGCCTCAGCTCCCCACATTCCAGCAGTTCACTCAAGAAAGCCAAGCTTCCCTTCTTGAAGTGACAGCAGCCTCCAGAAGGACCTCTGAAATACTCCAGCAAGCTGCCCCACACCCAAGACCCACTGTATGGTGCTGAGTGATGCCCTCTTCTGAGGGGCAGTGAGATGATGACACTTCAGCTTACACAGGGAAGGTGGCACTATCCCCACGGATCAGGCAGCCTGGTACTCGTGGGGAGGCCCGGCAGCCTTGCACGCAGCCCCCTAAGTGCTCCATGCACGGTAAGGCTCAAAGAGCCCGACAGTCCAACTGAAAGTTTCTGGGCGGGAAGCCCGCCTGGCATCTGGGTCTAGTGGGTCATGAAACAGCCCTCTCCTGATGGGCAGCAGGTCAACCCATCTCATGGCATGATCTGCATAAGGGTTCACTCAAGCCCAGAAGGGTTACCACCTTGGCTCTCACTCATCTGCTCTAAGCATCCCCAGGGCCAGACCAGGGGCCAGAATGGGAGGATCACTACAGACAGCCCACAGCCCAGAGGCTCAACCACCCCATCCTCCCATCCACCACTCAGCAGAGGTGTGTCTGTCATTAACAGGAGAAAGTCACCATCCACTCACCCCAAGTGTCTCCTTTGGGTCCCTTCTGCCAGTGACCCTGAGGAGCCAGCTTCATCAGACCACTGAACAGGTAGGAAGGGAGGCCAGAAAAGACGGTGGCTGGGAGGCTAGGGGGCCGAGATGCACAGCATCGGGGGAGCAAGAGGGCCAGGAACCCAGGGCCATCACCTTGCCCTGCCTGACTCCACTCTAGCCAGGTTCCAGGCGTGGCCAGAATAGACAGACGAGGGCAGAGCTAAGAACTCTGAGCACCACAAAGGCACGTGCCTCCCCTGTGCAGTCCTCTGTATCTGCCCCAGCACAGAGCTGGTTCCAGCGAGCTGGGCCAGCTCTTCATGGCTATCTGGCAGGTCAGACTGTGGGTGGCTGGGGGCCAAGTGGTACCCCACCTTACCATCAGGTCGTACTGCCCAGGGAGGACACTGCCTGCAGAGCTTAGTCAATTCCTTTTCTTCCTGTTACGTACCACAGGCACAGCAGACACAAGGAGGCCCGACGGCAGCGGGAACTGCACCCTAGTCAGTACCACACACAGAACCAGACCCACAGGACTCACATACTGCCTGTGAACACCTGAGCCATCCCAACCCCCAAGACCCTCGGTCCTAGGAACAGACTCCAAGACCATACCCCTCATGATGGTTACCTGGAACACGAATGCCCCCTCCACCCCAGACTCCAGGCCCCACCAGGATCCTCCTCTGCAGGTCACAGAGGATGTCTGGGTGTGTTTTCTGGTCAAGAAGCCCAATTTCCAAGTCCATTGGGACCCACCCAACCAGAGACACTTGGACACTGCTGTGCCCATGTGACACTTCTGGGCAGCTGGAGAAGCCTCCCCTCTGCCCATGCCTTGTTAAGCCCCTGTGGGGCTCTGTGGGCTAAGGCTAGGAGGAGACTTTCTCCAAAATGTATCTCCAATTCAAGGCCATCTGGCCCCAGAGAAGGACACTGAGAGCTGGTTCTCCACAGAACCCTCAAAAGCTGCTCATCAACAGTGCCACCTGCCAGAGCCAAACCTCTAGTCACACACACACCACGGACGAGCACGAGGGTCCCACAGCCCCACTGGTAATTCCGATCTACACCAGCCAAGAGGCCTATGTGGACACCAACTCCTGAGCACTGAGAGTGGGATGCCTTCCCCTGCAAAGAGCCCCTCAACACCTGAGATAGCCAGGCACCCCTCAAGGTAGCAGTGATCATAAGTAAAAGAAGGGGACACCACTCCTGGCAAAATCAACCCTAAATAGCAGCCCCACTCCCCAAATGGGGACTTCTGCAAAGTCTCAGGTGTTGGGGATGAGGGTTGTCAGGACCCCATAAGCTCCAAGACAGTCCCAAGTCCATATTACCTTCTGAAGAAAGAAAGGGTCTCCACCAGTGCAGGTACAGGGACGTGTCTGAGCCCCAACAACCAGGAGGCAAGACAGGACCCGTACAGCTGACCAGCGCCCTAAGAAACCAAGCTGCCAGAGATCTGCTTGGAGGCTTCCACAGACACGCCGACACACCCCTGCCCTAGCACCCTGCGGCTCCTCCCTGGAGATCTGGGTACACCAGCAGTTGGACACCAGGCAGCGGCTGTTACTGTCCTGTAGCAGATTCCATTTGTGGCCTTAGCCACCCTCCCCTAGAGAAGGCTCTGCCACCGTACACCAGGAAGTGGACCAGGCAACCCTTGAGGGGAGGGGTTGGGAAGGGGGTGGCTCTCCAGGCCCACAGCAGACTGGGCAGAAGCAGGGCCAGGGCCTTCCATTTCAACCCCCCCCCCACACACACACACTTTCTGTGGAAGCCTGCCTAACGCCTCTGGGTCTGAAGGAGGGTGGGAGCCTTTACAAACTCCATCCCCTATTCAAAGCTCACTTCTGAAGCAGGAACCTGCACTACGCAAGGCAGGCAGTTACTACTCTACTTTCTAAAAGCAAAGCAAGACAACAAACCCGCATGCACTCGCTCAACTCAACCCACCCCGCAGAAGCTTTTAAAATTCCTCCTCCCTTGATATTCCAGCGGTACAGCTTGGACTGAATCTCCACAGATAGCCAGTCTTTGAAGATGGAGAGCTCTGCTCAAGCACTGGGCTGAGAGCTTATGGGCAAGGTCAGCACCCCACCTCTGGAGCTGTCAAAGCTCCCGTCTACTGCACACACCAAGGCCTGAGTCAGAGCAAACAGGCCTTTATTTGCAAATGAGAGGCTACACTCAGGGCCACCAAAGAAGGTCACTAGGGCCTGAGGCTGGGCCTGGCCCCTGGAAAGCATGAGACTCTCTCTGCAAACACTGCAGGGCAGCACAGGACAGGTCTCTGCTCTCTCTCGGACCCACGAAGAACTCCACTTTAAGGACTAAGGGAGCCTGCAAAACCACCAGGGGGAGGGGGAGGTGGGGAGGGAGGAACTAGGCTGTCCACACTGGAGGAGGAGGGAAGGGCAGAAGCGGAGGCCTGGCGATTTCTCCACTTACTTTTCTTCTGTCCAGCCCTATTTACTGACCACCCCCACCCCGCGCGCCCTCCCCACAAACTTCTACAGACAATAACCAAGTTTAAGGTAGAGAGAGAAACACGAGCTGTGCAGTTCAGACAGAAAGCTCTAAACTAAAATTAGAGGGCAGAGCTTTAGGGTTGAGCCCAAGAGCGGGAACACACATGCCCGCACCCCGTATCCCACCCCTCCCAGTCGGTCCTTCCAGTGCCCCTAACCTCAAGGGCAAGAAGGCCGCCCAAGGCCCCCTGCTCAGCCCTGCCACCCCACCCCACCCCACAGCAACTGGTGGAGATGACTGCGCCCAAGCCGCCAGCCTTATTCACCCCGAGCCCTCCAGAATCACGTACGAGAAGCTTGGGGGGTTGCTCATTTGGGATGCTCAGTCTTCGCCCAACCTGTATGTTAGCCCCGAAGGGAGAAGAGGAGGTGCACCCCACCCCTCCCATCTCGCTCCAACTAGACCTCACCCGGATTAAGCACTCTCTTTTCAGACTGATTTCAAAATGCGAACTGGGTTTCCTCCCGACCTGGCTGCTGCAATCACCCAGTAACTCGCAAGGGCGCAAAGTCGGCTCCGGGGCCATAACTCTCCTTAGGAGGCCGCCGCCCCCCAAAGCCACGCCGTCGCTCCCCACGGGGGGATGCCCGCGCACAACCCAAACCCGGCCCGGCCCAGGCCCCTCAGCCTGCAACCGCGACGATCCACCCACCCCCGGGGGCGTGCGCCGGAGAAAGGGGGTGGAAAGTGGCTCCGGAGCGCACAGTCGCGTCCCGGGTACACCGCGCGCACCTTCCCGCGCCGCGTCCTCCGGGCTGTCCCCTTCGGAAGATGGCGGGCAGAGGAAAGGGGAGGGAAAAAAAAAAAAAAATCCCTTCCGCGAGGGAGGGCGCGCGGAGGCCGGGCTGGCGCGGTGCGCGCGGACCGTGCCAAGTCCAGGCTGCGCGCCCTGGCCGAGGCGACGCCTGCGAGTCCGGGACCCAGGCTGGCCGAGCCGACGCGGGCACAGGGCGGAGTGG
>NW_008347322.1:673876-674169 GCF_000622305.1 Nannospalax galili
GGGGGTCTGGGGGGGCGGTGACGCGGAAACCCCGGGCCGCCCGGGCTCGTGGCGCGCTCTGCTCCGCGTGCGTAAAGACGCGTGCCCGTGGGCGAGTTTCTAGAAGCCGCGGAGAGGGAGATGGGGCCGGACGGGAGCGCAGACAGCGCCCCGTGTTCCGGTCCCGGGCACCCCACAGGCGCACTCCCACCGCGGCTGCACACCAGCCCCCCAGCCCGTGTTTGTAAACAAACCGCGTGCCTAATTAGCCTGGCGGGGGCGCGCGCGCGGGGGCGGGAGGAGGCGGGGCGGGA
>NW_008347322.1:674233-675499 GCF_000622305.1 Nannospalax galili
GAGCCGCTCTTGGTCCCGCCCTGGACTCCCTGGGGCGGGATGAAGACCTGGGGACCTGGCTAATTGCCCTGGGAAGGGAATCCGCGCCTTACAGCAGGTGAGGAGTAACGGATGTATTTCCCTTCCCCGCCCAAGCTCGGTCCGGAGACCTTCCCTTCCCCAGGCTTCAGCGTCTTCCTGTGCCCATTGAAAGACTGGAGCAAGTTAAGTCTCTGGCCTGGTGAAAGCAAGTCCCCTGACCTTTCTCTACGTTTTTCAAAGCTCAGGTCAGGCCTAGGGACATAGGCCTTTAATCCGAGCACTCAGGGGCCAGAGACAGTCAGATCTCTGTGAGTTCGAAGCCTACCTGGTCCATATAGTGAACTCTAAAGCAGTTGGGGCTATATAGTGAGGCCCTGTCTCAAAAAATAAAAATAAGCTGGGGGCTGGAGAGATGGCTCAGGGTTTAAGAACAGTGATTGTTCTTGCAGAAGACCCGCGTTCGAATCCCAGCACCCACATAGCAGCTAACAACTGTCTGTAACTCCAGTCCCAGGGGACCGACCAGCCTCTTCTGACCTCCTCTGGCATTGCAGGACACGGGTGCACTTACCTATATACAGGAAATACACCCATATACATAAATTAAATAAATAAATAAAAATTTAAAAAAACAGGTAAGACATGGGGCTGGAGAGATGGCTCAGCAGTTAACAGCAGGACTCCTCTTGCTGAGGACCCAGATTCAATTCCTAGCACCTACATGGCAGCTAACAACCATCTGTAACTCCAGTTCCAGGGGATCCGATGCCTTCTTACCTCCCTGGGCATTACATGAAACGACGCCCGGCTATTTATTTATTTTTAATGTGTATGAGTGTATTGCCTGCATGTATGTGAGTGCACCCGTGTTGTGCAATGCCTCAGAGGTCAGAAAAGGGCTTCGGATTCCCCCTGGAACTGGAGCTCAGCTCTTAACCGCTGAGCCATCTCTCCAGCCCCTAAAATTTGGCACTCGCATTTAATCCCAGGATGCGTGAGGAAGAGGCAGGCAGATCTCTGTGAGTTCAAAGCCAGCCTGGTCTACATAGTTTCAGGCCAGCCGGGGGGCTACAAGGAGACCCTTTCTCGAAAAGGCAAGACATAGGGCTGGAGAGATGGTTCAGCAGTTAAGAGCACTGACTGCTCTTGCGGAGGAACTAGGTTCGATTTCTAACACCCACATGGTGGCTAACAACCATCCTTAACTCCAGTTCCAGGGGAATCCAGTGCCCTCTTCTGACTTTC
>NW_008347322.1:675528-685536 GCF_000622305.1 Nannospalax galili
AGAAGACCATGGTTCAATTCCCAGCATCCACATGGCAGCTATGAACCATCCTTAACTCCAGTTCCAGGGGAATCGGAAGCCCTCTTCTGACCTCCGCAGCATTGGCATGATATGGTGCACTCACATACATACAGGTGATACACTCATACACATAAAATTTAAAAATTTTTAAAAAGACCAAAATAGCTGGGCATAGTGGCTCATGCCTTTAGTCCCAGAGTAGGAACTCTGCGAGTTCAAAGCCAGCCTGGTCTACATAGTGAGTTCCAGGCCAGCTGAGGCTACAGGGAGACCCTATCTCAAAAAGACAAAAAAAAAACCAAAAAAACCACATTTAAGACCTGTACAATTTAGTAAGACTTTGTCTCCAAAATAAAAAGTAAAAGGAGAGAGTGCTGGCAACGATGGGGCTCTGGTAGAGCAGCTTAGCATGCACAAGGCCCTGGGTTCAATCCCAGCAGCACACATACACACACGCAAGCACAGAACGGGACGATATCAGGTAACAGCCTGCAGGTCCTGTCCAAGTCTGAGGAACTGAGTTTGGATGCCCAGAGTCCACATACAGCCGGACACAGGAGCATGTGCATCAGTGACCCCAGATCTCCTGTGGTGCGCAGAGGCAGAGACAGATCTCCAGATGTTTGCAGATCAACTAACCCTGGCCTATGAAGTGGGGAACAAGGTTGTCCTCTGACCTCCACATGTCCCATAGACATGTACCCCCACATTCACACACAAACATGCACACACACATCACACAAAATTAAAATATGTAATTAAAAATCATAAGCCAGGCATGGTAGTGCATACCTTTGATCCCAGTACTTAGCAGGCAGAGACAGGCCGATGTTTGTGAGTTTTGAGGCCAGCCTGGTCTGTACAGTTCCAAGTACAGGGAAACCCTGTCTCAAAAAATAAGTAATGATGATAATGATAATAATAATAATAACACAAGGACAGTGCTGGCCTGGAGAGTGCTCCTGTTCCTTGGGTTTTCTAGTGCTGTGCCTTTGCCATTCCTGGGGCTCTCCACCTTAAGAGACAGCAACGCTAGGTTATCTTGACTCTGCCACCCTGCACCATGTCCTGTGACACCACAGTCCTGCCCCTGTCCCCTCCTCATAGCCCCTGCCACAGAGAAGGAGCCCCAGTGCCATAAAGTAAATGTGTTAAGCTGGGCATGCTGGCACACGCCTTTAGTCCCAACACTTGGGAGGCAGCGACAGGTGGATCTCTGTGAGTTCAAGGCCAGACACACCTTTAGTCCCCACACTTGGGAGGCAGAGGCAGATGGATCTCTGTGAGTTCAAGGCCAGCCTGGTCTACATAGCAAGTTTCAGGCCAGCTGGGGCTACAGGGAGGCCATGTCTCAAAAAGACTAAAATAAAATAAAATGAAGATTCGGGTTTGATTTCCCAGCACCCACACGGCAGCCCACAACTGCCTGTAACTCCAGCTTCAGGAGACCCATGCCCTCTTCTGGGCTTTTGCACATAAACTCATGCAGGCACACATACAAACACATAAAAATAAATAACAAGCCAGGCGTGATGGCACACACCTTTAATCCCAGCACTCAAGAGGCAGAGGCAGGCGGATCTCTGTGAGTTCAAGGCCAGCCTGGTCCACATAGTGAGTTCCAGGACAGCTGGGGCTACAGGGAGACCCTGTCCCAAAAAGACCAAAAAAAAAAAAAAGTAATTAACAAGGAAGGAAGGGGTTAAATGATAAATTAGACCAAGCTGAAGAGAGAAGAGAATTAATTCCCTGAAAGATAGATCTAAGGAAATCACCCAGAATGAAACTCAGAGAAGCAGAGTTGGAACATCCAAGTGCTGAGACCAGGCATGGTGGTACATCCCAGGAAGCAGGAGGCCGAAACCAGAGGACTGCCACAGGTTTGAGACTAGTCAGGCCTAAAAAAGAAAGAAAACATAAAAACTGGAAAATTCAGCTCAGAAATAGGAAAAGAAGGATTGCACTGTCCTGACAGGAACTTCGGTGCCTGTGAGGTGGCTCAGCTGGGGAAAGCAGGTCTACTGACCATGCCCAAGTTCAATCTGCAGAGCCCACACGGTGGAAGGAGAGACCTGAGAAAACTGACTTTTGCAAGTTGTTCTCTGAGCCCCATGTATATATGTGTGCATACTGCACACACACACACACACACACACACACACACACACGTGCAATGCAGAAAGTTCAGTAGAGTTTCACACCTCACGAGCTCTATTTCTTAGCCATTACTCATCCAAAAGTCCTCTTTTCACCCAATCCTCTTCCCCCCGTGCCTCTGCTGTGTGAGTTGTTGGGTCTCAGGCTCTGTTCAATTTTTCTTCGCTGTTTTTCCTTCCTGGTCCTCAGATGACATAACCTCTATGCATTTTCATTTGTTTGTTTTGGTTGTTTTGAGATGGGGTTTCACTGTGTAGACCAGGCTGACCTTGAACTGACAGATCCACCTACCTCTGCCTTCTGAGTGCTGGGATTAAAGGCATGTGCCACTGCACCCAGTCTCCTTAATTTTACTCATTTATTTATTCATTCATTCACTTAATGTGTATGTTTTGACTGCATATATGTTAAGTGCATGCATGTCATGCAGTGTTGGTGGAGGCCAGAAGAACCTGGCCTGAATCTCCTGGAGCTGGAGTTACAGATGTTTGTTAGCTGCCACTTGAGTGCTGGGATCCAAATCTAGGTCTTCTGCTAGAGCAGCCAGTGCTCTTAACCACTGAATCATCTCTCCAGCCCCACATCTTAGTAATTTTAAAATCTTAAAATGGTACAGAGTACGTCCTCTGATTGGAGCAGAACGAAGCAGAAAACCAATGACGAAGAAAGCTGGAAAACTCACACGTTTGGAGATTTGACAGCACCCTCTTAAACAACGTAGGTATGGAAGAAGGAATCACAAGAAAGTTAAATAGCAAACAAACTACAGCAAAGAACCTTGAGGCATGAAAGCAAAACAGCCCTCCAGGGTCCTGCAGGGTGCACTGGAAGCAGTAGACCCCGCTGCTCTGCAGAGGACCCAGGTTCAGTTCTCAGCACTCACATGTCAGTTAACAACCATCTATAACTCCAGTGCCATGGCATCTGACACCTTCCTCTGGTCTCCAAGGGCACTAGGCATGCAGGTGGTACACATCCATGCAGGCAAACACTCATACACATAAAATAAAAATAAGTGTGTGTGTGTGTGTGTGTGTGTGTGTTTTTAAAGGGCTTGTGACATGGCTCAGCAGGAGATGGAACTGATGACCTGAGTTCAATTCCTAAGACTCACAAAGTGGCAGGAGGAACTCAGTCCTGCAGTTGTCCTTTGACTACCATTTTCTTGCTCTGGCATGAACCCCCTCCTATGATCAATCAATCAATCAATCATCAATTTTTAAAGGAAAGCAGGTCAAGGAGCTGGCTCAGCTCACAACTGCCTTCCACCAAGTTAGATGACCAGAGGTCAATTTCCAGTTTTTCTCTGACCTCCACTTGAATACCATGGTGTTTCTGTGTGCATGCACACACACTAAATTAATTGATCAATTAATTAACAAATAATAATTTAAAGAATAAAACGAAGTTGTGTGAGGCAATGCATGCCTTTAATTCCAACGTCCAAGAGGCAAAGACAGGCAGAGCTCTGGGAGTTTGAGGCTAGCCTGGTCTACATAGCATGTTCTAGGTCAGTCATAGTAAAATGGTAACACCCTATCTCAAAAAACACAGCAAAGGGCTGGAGAGGTGGCTCAGTAGTTAAAAGCACTGGCTGCTCTTGCAGAGGACCTGGGTTCAGTTCCCAGCACCCACATGCTGGCTAACAACCATCTGTAACCCCAATTTCAGGGGATCAGACACCCTATTCTGGCCTCTGTGGGCATTGCACGCACAGGTGTACTTACATGCAGGCAAAACACTCATAAACTAAAAATAATAATTTTTTAATTTAAAAAAAGTTTATTAATGCCAGGTGTGGTGGTGCACGCCTTTAACCCCAGTCCTTGGGAGGCAGAGACAGGCGGATCTCTGTGAATTCAAGGCCAGCCTAGTCTATCTACATTGTGAGTTATAGGCCAGCTGGGGCTACAGGGAGACCCTGCCCCCCAAAAAAAGATCAAGCTAGGCATCGTGGCACATGCCCTTAATACCAGTACTTGGGGAGCAGAGGCAGGTGGATCTCTGTGAGCTCGAGGCCAGCCTGGTCTACAGCCTGAGTTCCAGCCCAGCTGGGGCTACAGGGAAACCCTGTCTCAAAAAGACCAAAAAAAACCAAAAAAGTTTATTTGTGGGACTGGAGAAATGACTCAGCAGTTAAGAGCACTGACTGCTCTTGCAGAGGGCCTGGGTTCCCAGCACCCAAATGATGGCTAACAACCCTTATTAACGCCAGTTCCAGGGGATCCAATGCCGCCTTCTGACCTCCGAGGGCACTGCATGACACAGGTGCACTCACATACATGCAGGCAATACACTCATACACATAAAATAAAAATAATAAATAAAATATCAAAACTTTAAAGGCTGTTTTATAAAAAATAAATAAAATAATAAGTAAATAAACTTTTTAAAATATTTTATTATTTTTATTTTTATTTATTTTTGGTCTTTTTGAGACAGGGTCTCCCTGTAGCTCCAGCTGTCCTGGAAGTCACTGTGTAGACCAGGCTGGCCTTGAACTCACAGAGATCCACCTGCCTCTGCCTCCCAAGTGCTGGGATTAAAGGCGTGCGCCACCATGCCTGGCTTATTATTTTTATTTTATGTGCATGAGTATATAGCCTGCATGTAAGTGCACCCATGTCATGCAGTGCCCATGGTGGACAGAAGAGGCATAGGATCCCCTGGAACTGGATCCCCATGTGGCTGCTGGGAATCGAACCCAGGTCCTCTGCAAGATCAGTCAGTGCTCTTAACTGCTGAGGTATCTCTCCAGTCCTTATTTATTTATTTTTACTTTATGTATATGAGTGTTTTGGGTGCATGTATGTAAGTGCATCATGTGCATGGCAGGTGCCTGCAGAGGCCAGAAGAGGGTGTCAGATCTCCTGAAACTGGAGTTACGAACAGCTGTCAGCCGCCATGTGGTGCTGGGAACCAAATCCGGGTCCTTTGGAAGAGCAGTCAGTGGTCTTAACCACTGAGCCATCTCCCTAACCCCTAGAGAACCAATAATAAAAGGAAAACCCAACATGACGGCTCACACCTGTGATCTTGGAACACGGAAGGGAGAGGTAGCGGGATGGCCAAGCCTTTGAGGCCAGCGGAGGTATGGAGTAAGATCCAGGTCAGTTTGTGCTGGAACTTAAACTAAACCAAACCAAACACCCCTCACCCTCATAAGAAAAAGAAAGAAAAAAAAAATGGCCCAGAACAAAGAGGATGGGCTCTTCCGTTTAGCTAGTATGTGTTTTGGAGACTGGGTCACACTTTGTAGACTAGGCTGGCCTTGAACTCACAGAGATTCACCAGCCTCTGCCTCCAGAGTGCTGGAATTAAGGGCTGCGCCACCATGGCAGGCTCTTAAATTTGTCTTGTAAGAGTTAAAGTCAAACTCCAAGATAGGAGTGGTGGCTCATGCCTGTAATCCTAGTACTCACGAGGCTTGGAAGTTTGAGGCTAGCCTGATGTATAGAGTAAGTTTCAGTCCAGCCTGGGCAACAGAGTGAGATTCTGTTTCAAAATGATCATTTTGTTTTGTTTGTTTGATAGGAGTCCAGCCTGGTTTGAACTGAGCTCTTGCCTTTAGTCTCCCACGTCCTGGGATTAGAGGAGTGCAGCACCGCACCCCGCTAAAATGACAGAAATAAGCAAAATGAAATACTGGAAATCAACGAGTTAACCTTCTGCCTCCAAGAATTAAAAAAAAAAAAAGACAACTCTTAATAAGAAGTCGAATCAGTAACAAAAAGAATGGAAGACTGCAGGGCTTCCAACAACAACAAGAAGCAGGACCAGATGCTTTCACTGGGGAATTCTATCAGTTATTTGAATAAGAAGCATTTACATCAGTCCTTCCCAACCTCTCTCATAAATAGACACATTTCCTGGCCATTTGATGAGGCCAATGTTACCCAGAAACCAAAGCAGGATGTGTTAGAAGGGAAAAACAGCAAAAAGCCAGGCACTGTGGGGCTAGCCTGTAATCCCAGCACTAAGAATGGAGTGGCCAGAGGATCAGGAGTTCAAGGTCATCCCCAGCTATGTATGCGACTTGAGTTCAGCCTGGGCCACATCAGACCCTGTCTCTAAAACAACAGCAAAAAAAAAAAGGACCAATATCCTTTATATATAAATAAGGATGCAGAAATACTCAAGTAGGACACAGATATAGCTCAGTGGTAGAGTGCTTGCCTAATATACATAAGGCCCTGGGTCTACAGTACGAGAGAGAGAGAGAGAGAGAGAGAGAGAGAGAGAGAGAGAGAGAGAGAGAAGAGAGAGAGAGGACAGAGACAGAGATTGAGAGATTGCCTCAACTAAAGACAAAGCAAATATACCAACATATTTAAAGGACTCCACAGATGACCCAGTGGGATTTACTCGGGAATGTGAGGATGTTCAACAAATTAAAATTAACCAGTGTTGTGCTGAGTGTGGAGGCAGAGGCAGGTGTATCTCTGTGAGATCCAGGCCAGCCTGGTCTACATAGTGAGTTCCAAGCCTTCTGGGGTTCTAGGAAGACCCTGTCTCAACAAAGAAATAGTGAGGTGGGTGGGGGAGCCCAAAACCAAACCAAGTGTGGCCACATGCACCTGTAACCCAACCCACGTTCTATGGACAGAGACAGGAGGAATGATGGGGCTTGCTGCCTGCCAGCCTAGCTCCAGGTTCAGTGAACGACTTGTCTCAACTCTGTTCTATCCTAGCTTGTTAGATGTTACAATGAAAAGTTTTGGATTTTGCCAAATACTCTTTTTGATTGTATTATTTTGGTGAGGCCCCTGTGGCGAACCAGGCGTCTCAAACATGGAAGTTCATTCTCAGTTCTGAGAGTCTGAGAACAGGGACTCAGCGGGCCAGGCTCCTCCCGGGCCGCCCTCTTTGGCTGTGGAGTCTTCTCTCTGTCCTTATGTGGTCTTCCCATTGTAAATGTCTATCCAAAATTTTCTTCTTATAAAGACACAAGTCAGAATAGATTAGTGCTCACCCAGATGTTCTCATTTGTGTGTGTATGGCGGGGGGGTAGTGTATGTGCATGTGGGTGTGCAGGGGAACAGGTCCAAGCATGAGCATGTGGAGGTCATCAGACGTAGGGTATGCTGTTCTAGCTCACCCTGATTTTAGAACATTATATATTTTAAAAATATGTATTTATGCTGGGCCTGGTGCCACATGCCTTTAATCCCAGCACTCAGGAGGCAGAGGCACAGGTATCTCTGTGAGGTCAAGGCCAGTCTGGTCTACATAGTGAGTTCCAGGCCAGCTAGGGCTTTAGGGAGACCCTGTCTCAAAAAGTAAAAATAAAAATACATATTTATTTTTAAATGAATGAATATTTTGCTTGCATGGATATAAGTGCACCACATCTGTGCAGTGCCCGTGGAGGCCAGAAGAGGGTTGTTAGAACTCCTGGAACTCAAATTACAGGCAGTTGTGAGTCACCATGTGGGTGCTGGGAATCTAACCTGAGTCCTCTGTCAGAGCAGCAATTACTCTGAACTGCTGAGCCACCTCCCCAGCCCCAGTTGGCAGCTTTTCATAAATAGCATTTGTTAAGCCCAGAGAATTTACTCATTTCTAAATTGTTGTGACTTTTTATGAACAAAGTTGGATTTTGACAAATGCTTTTCTTGCATGTGCTGAGGTACCTAACTGGTTTTATCTTTCATGCTGTTCATGTGGTAGATAACATTCACTGATTTGCATATGTTGAACTGACCTAGCACCACAGGGATCAATCTCTTTGGGATGTGACACTTGAACTGATTTCAAATTATATCATAGAGTTAATAATGTTCAAAACAAAGACACACAGACCACTAGAACAGAACAGCAAGTTCAGAAATAAACCCTAACATGGCCACTGTGGTGGTTTGAACTAGAAATGTTCCTCCCAGGCTCGTTCAAACACCTGGTTAGTTGGTGGCCTGTTTGGGAGAGGCTCGCTGAGCCTTTAAGAGGTACGGCCTTGCCATAGCCTAACCCACTTCCAGTTTGCCCTCTCTGCTTGTGTTTGCCATTGAAAACGTGAGCTCTCATCTTCCTGCCCTTGCCACTGTGCCAGCCACGTGCTGCTGCACGGCCCCACCATGATGGACTCTTGCCCCTTTGGAACCATAAGCCAAATCAATGCTTCCTTCTATAAGTTGCCTTGGTCAAGGTGTTTTATCACAGCAACAGAAAAGTGACTAACAGGGACTGGAGAGATGGCTCAGTGGTTAAGAGCAGTGGCTGCTCTTGCAGAGGAGCCAGGTTCAATTCCCAGCAGCCACATGGTGGCCAACAATTGTCCATAACTGCAGTTCCAGGGGAAGCTGATACCTTCTCTGACCTCTGGGGCCATTGCAGGACATGGGTGCACTTACACACACGCAGGCAATATACTCATGCACATAAAATAAAAATAAAGTGACTAGTTCAGTCATCCACAAATGATGTTGGGAAATCTAGAATTCCACAGTGCACATGAACTTTGTCCCTCCCCTTACACCATGTGCAAAACTCAACTTGAACAGAGACGTAAGACCTAAGGCTAAAATCAAAACAAAAGAAAACGTGGGGAATAGGAAAAAAGCTCCATTGACCTTGGCATCAGTATTTTGGACATCACACCAAAGGCTCAGGGAACAAAAGCCAGGGAGACCGTGTCAGCCTCGAAGAGTTCAGCTGAGCAAAGGAGACCAGAACAGCCAGCTGACTGACTGGAGGAGGCATTGGCAAGCCACAGGTTTAGTGAGAGAGTAATCTGGCCGGGCGTGGTGGCACACGCCTTTGATCCCAGCACTCGGGAGGCAGAGGCAGGCGGATCTCTGTGAGCTCAAGGCCAGCCTGGTCTATGTAGTGAGTTCCAGGACAGCTGGGGCTACAGGGAGACCCTCAAGACCAAAAATAAATAAATAAATAAATAACAGCCCTGTCCTCCCAGCCCTCAGGAAGGTGGGAAGATCAAAATTTCAAGGTCATTGACAGTCTGAGGTCAGCCTGGGCTATAAGAGATGCCAGAAATTGACTTACAGCAAATTGTAAGTGCTTATTCCACAAAGAAGAGGGGGTGGCTGTGCAGTATGATGAGTGATTTGTTTGGCTATAGTAACCATTTCACTATGTGGGGCAAAATATCATGTTGATGGACAGAGAGAAGGGTTCTCGGGTACAGGGTGCAGGTGGACAGGAGCAATAATTTCTGCTGTTCTATATCACAGCTTAGCAACTGTGGCTGACAAGTTAGTTGTACATTTCAAATTAGCTCGTAGAGAGAATCTGATTGTTCCCAATACAAAGAGCTAGTCAAAGTACGGTGTTAGATATGCCAGTTACCCTGATCTGGCCAGACACACTGTATACATGAACTGAAATACCACCTGCACCTCAGAAATGTGCAATTAGAGGTTGGGGAGGTGGCTCAGTGGGTAAAAGGTTTGGTACATAAGCATTAAAATGGCAAAACTCACTCCACATCTTGTCCGCTGGCTTTTGCTCTATCCTTGTTTTTGCCCAGCCATTCCCACTGTGGCCAGCCAGGCAGATGGCTCCTGCGGGCAGTTCTCCGGGAGTACAATGTTTCTATAATACTGAGAAACTTATGAGTTGCCAGGTAGGAGGTCCAGATAGCATGTCCCCCCTCTCAGCTCTACCTGCATCTCTATGGAGCTGACTGTTTCTGCATTCTGAGAAACTGTTTTTTTCAAAACCAAAATATTTTATTAATTGTATATCTCTGTTTACTGACCTGCTCCTGGTCTGCTGTAACTATGTTGATCTGAAGTAACTATGATTATTGGCTTTACCCCTGTTATGACATAATTGTGGTTTTAAGCTTTATAAGCCCTGCCCTGTTTATCCCTT
>NW_008347322.1:686764-691215 GCF_000622305.1 Nannospalax galili
GTCTCTAAGGGAGCATCTCTAAGGGAGCGTCTCTAAGGGAGTGTCTTGTCTTCCCATTTGTTCCGTGTTTTTGAGACAGAACCTCCCATGGCCTGGGCTGACTTCCAACTCCCTACGTAGCAGAGGATGACCATGAACTTCTGATCTCCTTGCCTCTACCTCCCCAGTGCTGGGATTGACAGGCCTCTACGGCCACGCCCGATCGATCACGCATTGTTTTTGGTCTGCTTTATGCTTTGGGTTGTAGGTCCTATACTAGTCTAATCCTACTTTCCTCAGATCAGCCTGGCCGTTGGGTACTTGGTCATCCTGGCCCTGTTTTCCGCGGCTGCCTCCACATTTTGGGTTCTGAATTTTGGATTCCTTGCTTACTAGCCCTACATAATGCTCTGGGCTTTGTGAGGCAGCCGCGGTGTGTCTGTCTTAGCTTTCTGTTACTGTAACAAAACACTGGAGACTGGCTTATTTATAAAGGGAAGAAGTTTATTTGGCTCTGAATTTTGGAGCTAGAAGTTCAAGATCAAGTTGTGGCAATTTACCACTGACTTCTGCTGCTTCAAGTCAGAGTGGGCTATGAGGAGGGCAAGTGGGTACAGGTAGCGGAGAGAAAACACAAGGGCAGCCATGCCCTCTAGCCACCTGCTCTGAGACTTAGCAGCTAATCCAGGTTTATGAAAACTGTTAACCCTCTTAATGACCTAACCATCTCTTTGGTTTGGTTTGGTTAGGTTTTTTTTTTTGTTTGTTTGTTTGGGATTTTTGAGATAGGGTCTCCCTATAGCCCCAGCTGGCCTGGAACTTGATATAGGTGGACCAGATTGGCCTCAGTCTCACACTAATCAGCCTGCCTTTGCCTCCCAAGTGCTGGGATGAAAGCTGTGTGCCACCACGCCTGGCCTAACCATGTCTTAAAGGTCCCACCATCTCCCCACACTGTTAGCAAATGTCAACATGACTTTAGAGGGGATGAGCCCTGTCCAAATCATAGAACTCCCCCCCGCCCCGCTCCTGCCATGGCTCTGGGAATATAGCCATGTTTATAAAACATCCTCCACCTGTTCTTCATCAAATGATAGTCCGTGGAGCTGGGCAAGGTGCTGTGCACCTGTAACCCCAGCTATTTGGGAGGCTGAGGCAAGAGGATCACTTAAGCTCAGGACTTCAAGATATGCCTGGGCAACACAGTGAGACCCTCATCTTTAAAAAACAAAACAAAGGGGACTGGGGAGATGGCTTAGAGGTTAAGGACTGGAGTTAGGTTCCCAGCACCCATGTAGGTGGCTCACAACCACGTGGAACTCCAGCTCTGTGGGATCCAATGGCTCTGGCTTCTGTGGGTACCCTCACTCATGTGCACAAGCACATACACACATATACATAATTAAAAATAAAATATCAGGGCTGGAGAGACGCTCAGCAGTGAGGAGCTGGAGAGACGGTCAGCAGTGAGGAGCTGGAGAGACGCTCAGCAGTGAGGAGCTGGAGACGCTCAGCAGTGAGGAGCTGGCTACTCTTTTTCTTTAAATTTTTTTTTTGCCTTTTTTTTCAGGCAGGGTCTCCTTGTAGCCCCAGCTGTCCTGGAACTCACTATGTAGACCAGGCTGGCCTCGAATTCACAAAGATCCTCCTGCCTCTGCCTACCAAGTGCTGGGATTAAAGGCGTGCGCCACCACGCCCGGCTACTGGCTACTCTTAAAGAGGATTGGGTTCAGTTCCCAGTACCTGTATGGTAGCTAACCAACCATAACTACAGTTCCAAGGGATCCAATATTCTCTTCTGGTCTCTGAGGGCATTGTATGAAACAGGTGCACTTAAATACATTCAAGCAAAACACTCATACACATAAAAATAAATAAATAATTTTTTTTAATTTTGAAAAATGGCTGGAGAAACGATGTAATGGTCAGGGGCACCGGCTGCTTCTGCAGAGAACCCAGGTTCAGTTCCCAGCACCCACATGGCAGCTAACAACTGTCCATTAACTCCAGTTCCAAGGCATCCCATTCTCTCTTCTGACCTCTAGGGCACTGCAAAATATGGGTGCACTTACCTACATGCAGGTGAGACACTCATACACATAAAATAAAAATAATAAATTAAGAGAATTTAAAAATAAATAAAATAAATCTTTAAAAATCTATTTATTATATTTATGTGTATGAATGTATCACCTGCATGTGTGTACGTGCACCCGTGTCCTACAAAGACTTTGGAAGCCAGAAGAGGGTGTCTGATTCCCTGGAACTGGACTTATTGGAGCTGTTAGGCACCATGTAGGTGCTGGGAATTGAACCCGGGTCTTCTGGAAGAACAGCAAGTGTTCTTAAGCACTAGGCCATCTCTCCAGGCCCAAAATAAAATAAATCCTAGGGGCTGGAGAGGGCTCAGCAGTTAAGAGCACTGACTCCTCTTGCAGAGGAGCAGGGTTCGATGCCCAGCACCCACATGGCGGCTGCGAACCGTCCTTAACTCCAGTTCCAGGGGAATCCGAAGCCCTCTTCTGACCTCCATGGCATTGCATGACACGGGTGCATGCAAGCAATACACTCATACACATAAAAAAATAATAATAAAATATTTTAAAAAATAAATCTTAGAGAAAATTAATAACAGCCTGATGTGGTGACACACGCCTTTAGTCCCAGCACTTGGGAGGCAGAGGCAGGCAGATCTCTGTGAGTTGGAGGACAGCCTGGTCTACATAGTGAGTTCCAGGCCAGGTGGGGCTATAGGAAGATCCTGTCTCAAAAAAGAAAAAAATAAATAGATAAATAAATAAATAAAAACAAATTAAAGGGCCAGGCATGGGGGTGTGCACCTTTAAGCTTAGCACTCAGGAGGCGGAGGCAGGTGGATCTCTGAGTTTTACACCAGGCTCTGCTACAGTCACACAGATACATACACATAGATATAACTTCTTAAGACAGCAATTTAAGGGAGAATGGGTTTGGGGCTGGAGAGATGGCTCAGCAGTTAAGAACACTGTTCTTGCAGAAGACCTGGGTTCGAATCCCACACCCACATGGCAGCTGACAACTGTCCGTACCTCCAGTCCCAGGGGATCTGAAAGCCTCTTCTGACCTCTGCAGGTGCTGCATGACATGGGTGCACCTACCTACATGCAGGAAATACATACAAACACATAAAATAAAAATAATAAATAAGCTGGTCCTGCCCTGACCCCCCTTTGCTTCCTGGGCTGCACAGCCGCTGTTGTCAGCACCTTTCTTGGGGCTTATACTGAGCTCAATATTGTATGACTGTATTAATTCAACTGTGAACCTAAAAATTTACAGCCGCTTTTGAAAGAGATGTATCCTTGATCTGGAAATTGTTACTGAATATGTTAAAGCTGTAATGGAATGCTTCTTCTAATCATGCGGTTATTAAGTTAAAAAAAATTTAGTCTGAAACACACACACACACACACACACACACACAAAGAAAGAAAGAAAGAAAGAAAGAAAGAAAGAAAGAAAGAAAGAAAGAAAGAAAGAAAGAAAGAAAGAAAGAGAGAGAGAGAGACTCAGCCTCTCCAGTGTGGTACAGCTATTGTTGGGCTACTCGGAATCTATCCTGTGAGCTAAGCAGATAAATCCGTATATATATATATATTCATTTTACCAGTTCTGTTTCTTTGAAGAACTCAAACTAGGACAGAAATTGGTACCAGGAGTTGGGGTATTGCTGTGACAGACCTGACCTTGGTGTTTTGGGAAGGACTGTGGAAGTGTTTGGAACTTTGGACTGGAAAAGCCACTTGAGTGCTTAGAGTTTGTTGCTGTGCAGCTTGGAATAGTTATGCTGAAAGAGTGGTAGACAGTGGAGGCCTGGCTTGTGAATCTTCAAAGGGAAGCAGAGACTATCATGGCTTTTTGCTTAATATCTTGAATTGAAACTGTGGCTTTTGGATGGCTGGAGCTGAAGAATCAGCTGTTTTTAAGATGAGACTAGAACCACTGAAGTGAAACCTTTGCTTTACTGGAACAATTGATGCTGGTTAAATGGGCTGAAAAATCAGCTGTAAGTAACAAGAGAGCAGCATCACTGTGGCAAAATCTTCTGGGAAGTATTTCCTCAGGGTGAGCTCACAGAAGCTGTGTAGTTCAAAGGGGGCCCAAGCCTTCACCTCAATCTGGAAACAGGATTTGTAAGAGTCTCCTGCATCGTTCTGGTGTCACAGACAGCAACTGAAGCTTGGCACTCTGGTAGGCCATGAAAGGCCACTGGTGAAAGTGCAGCTTCAATTGCACTGAAGACCCCAGGATTGAAAGGGTCATAGAATCTGAGGCTTTGCACCCCAAGAAGCGTTGCACCCCGAGAGGCCAGAAGACGTTATTAGTGAGGTTGTGGCCTCAGTTTCAGTGGAGACCCCAGCTCTTTGGAGATGCCAGGACCGTAGGACGACCACCAAGGACAGCAGTAGGTGTGGAATGGAGCTGGCCTGGGT
>NW_008347322.1:691451-692193 GCF_000622305.1 Nannospalax galili
AAACCAAGAGGAGATCAATGCCTAAAAGGACCCATAACAAATAAGGAAATTGAAACAGTAATACAAAATCTCCAAACCAAAAAATGCCCAGGCCCAGATGGATTCACAGCAGAATTCTACCAGATATTCAAAGAAAATCTGCAACCAATTTGACTGCTTAAATTATTTGTGCTGGATAGCTTTAGTGTAAACTTGACACACCTGGGTTGAGGGAGCCTCAATTGGGGAATTGCCTTCATTGGACTGGCCTGTGGCTATGTCCATGGGGTACCTTCTTGATTGTTGAGTGACATGGGAGGGCCCAGCCCACTGTGGGTGGTAGCAGCCCTGGGCAGGTGGGCCTGTGTTGCATAAGAAAGCAGGCTGAGCAGGGGCCAGGAGAGCAAGCCAGTAAGCAGCGTTCTTCCATGGCCTGTGCTCCAGCTCCTGCCTGCAGGTTCCTGCCCTGAGTTCCTGCCTTGGGCTCCTGGATGAACTGTGACCTGGGAGATGTCAGCCAAATAAACCCTTTCCTCACCACCACTACCACCCCCAAAAATAGTGTGAAAAACTCTTTAAAAAACTAAAAATAAAAAAATAAAAATAAATAAAATAAAAATGAACCTACCATATGACTCGGTTAGACCACTCCTTGGCATATACCCAAAGGACTCAACCTATTGTAGAGACACTTGTACAACCACGTTTGTTGCTGCTCTTTTCACAACAGCTAAGAGATGGAAGCAACCTAAGTGCCCCTCAA
>NW_008347322.1:692678-693043 GCF_000622305.1 Nannospalax galili
TATCTCAGTAAGTAAGCTCAGTCAATTCATTGGCTCCCCAGTAAAACTTTAATCAAACATTGGCTTGACACTAGAATCTTAAAAGGGAATAAGCATTGCTTAACATCCTTAGGAAAAGAAGTCTCACGACAAATGGAAAATGTATTTGTTAATGCTATTTTGTCTCATAATTATTAAAAAAAGAGAGAGAGAATGTAAAAGATGTTAAAAAGATTTTGGAATGGAGATATTTTCCAAAATAGAAAGAAAAAATGAGAAAGCCTAAGCACGAGACAGAAATAATATACACATTATCTTAAAATTTCTAAGGTCATAGTTTAGTCAACTAGTTTAAGGAACAAAATATATGTCTAATCAAGGTTTAT
>NW_008347322.1:693100-698043 GCF_000622305.1 Nannospalax galili
ATCTAGTCAAGGTTTGTCTGAGAATGTTTGTTTTTTTACCCAAGTCTTATCTACTATGTACATAATAATTAAAAGTACCAGACTGGTGGAACTTACCTTATTGGATGTCTAACAGCCATAGTTTGAGGCCTATACAATGTGGTCAGAGGAACTTAAAGGACAGTTTTTGCCCCTTGCCCTCCAAGGTCAACTAAGTTCCAGAGGACTATGGAACATCTCTCAAAATGTCTGTGGTGGGTCACCTGTCCTCTTGATCAAAGAGGCCAAGGAGACCCCATGAGATGGACTTGAACCAGTATCCAGTCTACAAAGAGGAGGGTCAGCACAGAGGAATCATTTCCTCTGTGCTTCCAAGCAAAGCCAGCCATGGTCGAACAGGACCTTTGACTTATCTTCATATAGATGGAACTGGTAAAAGAAAGGGGGCAGGGGCTCCTCCGAAGCCCATGTGACCCCTGAGGGACAGATCATCAAATGACTTTAAATGTAAATATAAATTGATTTAGGCTAACTGTATGGTCTTAAACACCCAGAAGCAAAGTATAACCAAAGAGTAAAGTCATCAGTATTTTTCTTTAAGCGCTCAAGGGATTACATTTCTGAGATATTAGGCTTAAGTCCATATAAAAAGTTATTTAGATAAGTATTTCTCATTGATGATTTTGTTCCTAATCAGAAAGTGTTGCTCAGATGTAAGACTTCAAATCTTGGTCTGCAATACTGTAGTGCCCACCTGTAACTAAGGGAGACAACCTGCTATTGTTCTAACATGATGGATAAACTTGTTTTCTCCCCCTATCTAGAAGACTTTGAGAAGGAACAGACACTCCAACAGCTATCAAAATACCTGAAAGCAAATCCTGAATCCATCACTCTCGAGTCCAGCCTTGGAAGACAAAAGAAAAATGAGGAAGAACCCAGTAGAGGGATGCTTTTGGAAGCCCTTGTCAAGAAACTCCAATGGACTCTCATATGAACATTTGAAAACTGCCATATTCTGACCTTTTTCTAGTTCCCTGTCTAGAACTTAAAATGCTAATTACTCTTGCCTTTACTTCTCCTTCACATCTCCTATTCACCAGTCAAGGACTTTCTTTTCCCTCTACAGATAAGAGTTACACAATTTGGGAGTCTTAGATAGACCCACTGAAGGGGTACCCCAACTGCCTCACCCTGCATCCTTCTTCAGCATGGAAGAGGCCAGTGTGGTCTGTGTCCTGATTACCTATTGGCAATTTGGGTAACCTCTTCAGAGGATGCTGTGATAAGAATAGGAGGTAGGAATTGGCTAGGAAGTTAGGGTAAAAAGACCCCAAAGAGAAGTAGCCAGTTTCTTGGCTAAAACTCACAATGTTCTTGGGCCTCATAGCAACCTACTCCATTCCAAAGGCCAAAAACGTCAAAAATATTTAGAAGCTTAAAAAATAAATCAATCAAAGAAGAAGAAAGAGTACATGAAGTTATCAGAGAAAAGTGGTGGGGAGATATGGGAGAAGTTGGAGGGGAGGGAGTGGGCACGGATTTGATCAAAACGCCTTATACGCATGTATGAAATTCTCAATAAATTATTTTTAAAAATAATAAATAGACCCACAGGCCTCTCTCTGGGGGTTTATACTGAGTTCATTATTGTATGACTATTAATTCAACTGTGAACCTAAAAATTTACAGCCACCTTTGAAAGAGATGTATCCTTGCTCTGGAATGTGTTACTGAATATATTAAAGCTGTAACGAAATGCTTCTTCTAAAAAAAAAAACTTGAAAATAAAATTTGATAAACAAAACAAAAAATAATAAATATTTTTTTAAAAAGAGGGATAGAGCTGGGCGTGGTGGCGCACTCCTTTAATCCCAGCACTTGGGAGGCAGAGGCAGGCGGATCTTTGTGAGTTCAAGGCTAGCCTGGTCTACATAGTGAATTCCAGGACAGCAGGGGCTACAAGGAGACCCTGTCTCAAAAAGACAAAAAAAAGGGAGAGCGGGTTTATACTGGCTCACATTTCAAAGTGTAAGCCACCATGACAGAGAGACCAAGGCAGCACTCGAAGCATCTAGTCACATCACATCCATGGGCCACCGCAGCGAGGAGAGCGCTGTTGCTCAGCCCCTTTTCCACTCACACAGCCCAGGATCCCAGCCAGGTACCTGCAAGGCTTTTAACAGTGCACAGAGCACTTCCTCGAGATCTCTCCTCCCGCAGAGCCTGCTGTGGGGACAGGGCATCTATCTCCACATCACAGGGGCAGAGAAACAGGCTGTGTCCAGGACATCAGAACCCTGACCTGGGACCAATCAGCAGCTCAGATGCAGAGCCTGACCATAACCTTGCAAGGACCTTGGGGGTCAGAGCAGCCAAGATGACCAGCCTCCCCAAGCCTCAGCTTTCCAAAGTAGAATCTGCCTTGGAGGTTGACTGAGATTATCTTTTCTTTTTCTGTTTTCACACGTGTGTTATACATGTTTCACATGTGTGGGCACACATGTAAGAGGATGCATGTTGGGAATCATCTTTCCCCCTATTCCCCGAAGCTGGGTCTCAGTTACAACAGAGCTTGCTCATTGATGTGGCTAATCGCACTAGCCCGCTTGCTCTGGGGATCTGGTTTCCACCTTCTGAGTCTAGGATTACAAACCGGCTGCCGTGTTCACCCAGCATGTATGTGGGTTCTGGGGATGGGAACTCTGGCCCTCAGGCTTGTGCAGCAAGTGCTTAAACCACTGAGCCATCTCCCCAGGCCCTTGGCTGGGAGGTTGAGACTTCGGACCTGGCTTGAGGGCAGCCCAGGGCACACTGCATCGGTACACCGGATGGTCTTTGGCCTAGTGATGCTCCTGGACACTGAGGTAAAGGAAACCCGCCAGGCTGAATCTCCTTCCCATTGCAGGACAGCTAAGCCGCTGGAAAGGCGTAACCATGGCAACCAGCCTCCAAGCAAGCTCCAACCTGTAGCACCTGCGTGAGCAGCAGGTTCCACTCAGCAAAGCCACCGGAAGCGAGCTGGTGTTCTATGCAAGGCAAACAGGACAGCCAGGCCTCGATTTCTGGGCGTCCACACAGGTGGGGGAGTCTGGGATCAGCAAGGGACAGGCAGGCTGTCTCCCCCAAATGAGCAGAAGACATGGAGCCCAGCCAGGAGTGTTGCACACAATTTTGTGTGTGTGTGTGTGTGTGTTTTTAGACAGAATCTCACTGTGTAATCCTAGCTGGCCTGGAACTCCCTATGTAGACCAGGCTGGCCTTGAACTCACAGAGATCTGCCTGCTTCTGCCTCCCAAGTGCTGGGATTACAAGTGTGTATCACCACACCTCGCCATTTACAGCTTTATGTGAATGCCCTTACATTAGGTTAAGTTTGTGTCTATCCGCTGCTTTGAGATGCTTTGTGAGTGTCTGTTCTGTCATGAGCAGGGGCTGATTTCATGTAGCTACATTAACAGTGTAGGGTCCAAGACAGGGTGCTTTCTTCTTCTTTGGTGAGGGTTAGGGCAAGGCAGTGCAGTTTCACTTTTCGACTTGACCTTCAAGTTTCTTGGAATAAGGCAAAAAAAAAGCAGAACAAATCAGCTGGGCATGATGGCACACACCTGTGATCCCAGTACTTGGGTGGCTGAGGCAGGAGGCTCACCAGTCTGAAGACTTCCTCTGCTAAGTAAGAAAGTTACTTCAAATAGGACACAAGTATTTTAAGAGCATAAAGATAGAAAAAGATACAGGAAATGACAACCGGCCTTCTGTTACTGTGACAACATACCTGAGGTAATTAACTTCAAGAAGGAAAGCTTTCTTTGGAATCATGGTTTCAAAGCTTTCAACCTCTGGGCACTTGGGCAGAGGCCTGTTCACCTCATGGAAACCAGGAAGGAGAAACAGGAGGTGCTGGGGTCCCCATATCCCCTTCAAGGGCATGGCCCCAATGACCTAGCTTCACCACAGTATGTGCACCTTGCAGTAGCCCCAGAGGCTGGCAGTGGAGCCTCCAGGCAACCCTCCAGAGCTACATTGTAGCCCCAGCCAGCACTAACAAAGGAACCAAGGGCAGCTGAATCAACATCAGGCAGTAAGCTTTGAGAAATTAGCCGAGATAAAGAGGGACATTTATGATGACTGAGACGTCAACTCACCAGGAAGGTGTAATAACCTCGAATATCTATACAGGAAAGAAATGGCTTTGAGGCCAGTTAAAGGTGTGCCAGCACCCCGGAGGCAGAGGCAGGCGGATCTCTGTGAGTTTAAGACCAGCCTGGCCTACATAGTGAGTGCCATGCCAGTTGGGGCTACCGGGAGACACTGTTTCAAAACAAAAAACTGAAGGAGGGAAGGGAGGGAGAGAAGGAAGGAAGGAAGGAAGGGCTTTGGATGTGTAATGACACACATTAAAGGAGACGGGTGTATTGAACTTGAATTAAACATCACACAGATTATACATGTATCAAGACATCACACAGAACCTCACTGCATTAAGTTTTTGTCACCGTGACAATGTCACTAACAAAACAACTGAAAGCGGAGGGTTTGTGTTGCCTTCTGGTTTTCAAGGCCTTGAGGGCTCAGGTGAACAGAGCAGCTCAGAAAAGCAGAGGGGGGTTTAGGGGGGCAGGGACGGAGAAGGAGGAGGGAGAGATGGAGGTGGGGAGGGAGGAGAGGGAATGCGCTGTGTTCCCAGATCCCCCCTTTTTCTCTTACATATGTGCAGGCAATACACTCATACCCATTATGTAGGTCCTGGGTCATTGGACTTGGTGGTAAGCACCTTTACCTGCTGAACTCTCCCTCCAAGCCCTTTGTTTTTTCAAACAGGTCTTGATATGTAGGCCAAACTCGCCTCAAATTTGTGGTCATCTTCCTGCCTCAGTCTTATGAGTGCTAGGATTATGGGTGTGCCCCAGATATCCAATAATTTTTATATTTTAATTAAATTAATTATTTTTTTATTTTATTTG
>NW_008347322.1:698057-704195 GCF_000622305.1 Nannospalax galili
ATTCATGGGTATATTCCCATACATGCAGACAAAACATTCATAAATATAGAGTAAAAACAAATAATTAAAAGACAAAATAGCTGGGCGTGGTAGCGCACACCTGTAGTCCCAGAACTTGGGAGGCAGAGGCAGGCGGATCTCTGTGAGTTCAAGGCCAGCCTGGTCTACATAGTGAGTTCCAGGACAGCTGGGGCTACAGGGAGACCCTGCTTCAAAACAAAAAAATTAAAAAATTAAAAAAATAAAATAAAATAATAAAATTGGCTGGGCATGGTGGCACGTGCCTTTAATCTCAGCATTCAGGAGGCAGAGGCAGGTGGATCTCTTAAGAGCTCAAGGCCAGCCTGGTCTACACAGTGATTTCCAGGCCAGCTGGGGCTACAGGGAGACCCTGTCTCCAAAAAAATAAATAAATAAAATAAAATAAGCCAGTGGGCTGGAGAGACAGCTCAGCAGTTAAAAGCACTGGCTGCTCTTCCAGAAGATCCAGGTTCAAGTCCCAGCACCTACAAGGCAGCTAACTACCATCTGTAACTCCAGTTCCAGGGAATCTTATGCCCTCTTCCAACCTCCATGGGCATTACATGATATGGATGCACTTACATACATGCAGGCAAAACACTCATACACATAAAATTAAGATAAGTAATGTGTGTGTGTTTGTGTATATGTGTGTACAAATGTATGTAGCAAAGATTTAAGCAGGTACTTTACCAAAGGAGACACACGGAGAGAAATGAGTAGACCATCAGCTAATAGAGAAACAAAAATTAAAAGCACTTTGAAAGCCAGGCGTGGTGGCACACGCCTGTAGTCCCAGCACTTGGGAGGCAGAGGCTGGCGGATCTCTGTGAGTTCAGGCCAGCCTGGTCTATATAGTAAGTTCCAGGACAGCTGGGGCTACAGGGAGACCCTGTCTCAAAAAGACCAAAAAAAAAAAGAAAAGTACTTTGAAGTCCCGCCAAAGAATTAGGAACGCAAGCTCCAGCAGATACTTGGAACCCATGTTTGTGTGATTCACCTCAGTTAAAGGACACGAACAGCCTGTGCACAGATGAACGGATTAGAAACCAAGGTGGTTCATACCTACAACATCCTATTATTCAGTCAAGAAAGAGGGTCCAAATTGTGCTACCATCTGACGGAGAGATGGACCTGGACGACATGTTAAACCACATGACATAAGCCAAACACAAAAGGAAAGATCCCAACTACTCCACTTATGTGAGGTACCTAGACAGAGGATGATGCTTGGAGGAGGAGGAAGAGGAAGCTAGTGGTTCACAAGACACAGCGTCTGTCTGCAGCTCTGAAGGTGGCCAGGGGCATTGAACACACTAATGCTGCTGATCACACGCTTCGAGGGAGCTAAAATGGGGGCTGGAGACGTGGCTCAGTTGGTAGAGAGCTTGCCTGGCATGTACAGGCCCTAGGTTCCATCCCAGTGCCTCATACACTGGGTGTGGTGGTCAGACATTCCAGGTCCTCCTCAGCTACACAGAGACTTTGAGGCCAGCTTGGAATACACAAGTCCCTGTCTCAGAAAAAGAAGACAAAGCAGCTAACATGGTGGTGCGTTTACTAGAAGAGGAAACGCTGGATCCCGAGAGCTGGCCAGTGGCTGAAGCACTTGCTTCACAAGCAAGAGGACTGAAGTTCTGATCCCCGGAACCCACATAAATCCCCAGGTAGGCACGGCAACTTGCCTGTAGTTCCAGCCTCGGAAGGTAGAGCAAGCAGGCTACTGTATTAGCGAGCTCTGGGTTTGACTGAGATTCCCTGTCTCAATGACTAAGGTGGGAGAGGGATTGAAGATTTCTGACTTCAACCTCTGGCCTCCATGTGTGTACACACACACATGCACACACACACCATACACACATACACACATGCACACATACACCCCTCCACACACACACCATACACACATACACAAAGAAAAGAAAAGACAGAGAAAGACTGGGAAAAACCCTTAAGTCATGGCCCCTGCCCCAACCATCCTTCCTTCTAAGTGCGGGATGTGAGAATGCAGAATGTGTTTGCTGCTGGTGGGCACACGAAATGCCGCTCTACTCTGGAAAACAGTTGTGAGACTTCTTACACAGTTAAACACACTCTTTCCCAAGACCCAACAGCCCCACCCCTGTGAATGGCCTAGAGAGCAATGCACGTCTATCTCTGCACCAAAACCCTCCGTGCAGATGTTTACAGCAGCTCTGCTCCTGAGCCATAAAAACTGGAAAGGACCCTCCTGTCCTTCAGTGGGAAGGCAAACATGCCCTGTTGCCGTTAATGCAACCTGCGGACTCCTCAGCCAGGAGACTGACAGGCCCTGAGGGCGGGACACAGGAAAAGAAGCCAGTTCCCAAGGTTTGCAGGCTGTGCAACTGTGTTTTTCTGTTAGTGTGGAGAGCGGGTTCCATCCAGACTACAGGGGTTCAGGACAGGGAGGGACAGAGGAGGGAGCCATGGGGCTGGCCTTCTTCCACAGTCTCCAGGGTAGTGGCAGCGCTGATCTACACGTGTGTAAGACTCAGAATTGTGTGGTCCTCATTCGACTTTACAGCTCCTTTTCTTTTTTAATTTTAATGTTATTACTTTTTTGGGACAGGGTCCCACTGTGGCTCCAGTTGCCCTGGAACTCCCTATGTAGACCAGGCTGGCCTTGAACTCACAGGGCTCCATCTGCCTCTGCCTCCCGAGTGCTGGGATTAAAGGTGTGCACCAGCACACCTGACAAGGCTCTTCTTTATTTTTAAAAAATTAATTAGTAGCTGGGCGTGGTGGCGCACGCCTGTAGTCCCAGCATTTGGGAGGCAGAGGCAGGCAGATATCTGTGAGTTCAAGGCCAGCCTGGTCTACATAGTGAGTTCCAGGACAGCTAGGGCTACAGGGAGACCCTGTCTCAAAAAAAAAAAAAAAAAAAATTAATCAGTTTTATTTTATTAGTGTTTTGCCTGTACTTATGTGTGCAGTGCCCATGGAGGCCAGAAGAGAGCACTGGATCCCCTGGAACTGGAGTGACAGCTAATTGTTAGCTGCCATGTGGGTGCTGGGAACTAAGTTGGGGTCCTTTGCAAGAGCAGCCCGTGCTGTTAACTATTGAGCCATCACTCCAGCCTATATTTTCTTTATCTTAATTTCAAAGTGCTGGGGATGGAACCAGGTCCATGTTAGGCAAATGCTCTACCACTGGGCCACACTCCCAGCCCTGAAATTTATATTTAAGAAGAGAAAAGAAAAATAATTTTTTTGTGAAAACCTGAACCTTTTGAATGTTTGCTGAGTTCTGGCATGTCACTTTCTAAAATATTTATCTTTCTTTTAAAATTTATTTATTTATTTATTTTTTGGTCTTTTTGAGACAGGGTCTCCCTGTGGTCCCAGCTGTCCTGGAACTCACTATGTAGACCTGGCTGGTCTTGAACTCACAGAGATCCGCCAGCCTCTGCCTCCCAAGTGCTGGGATTAAAGGCGTGCACCACCATGCCTGGCTATTTACTTTTTATTTTATGTGTATGCATGTATTGCCTGCATGTAGGTAAGTGCACCTGTGTCGTACAATGCCTGCTGAGGACAGAAGACGCTGATCCCCTAGGATTGGAGTTAAGGACAGTTGTTATCTGCCATGTGGGTGCTGGGATGAACCCGGGTCTTCTGCAAGAAAAACCAGTGTTCTTAACCACTGAGCCATTTCTCCAGCCCCATCTTCCTTTTTAATTATGTCTATGTGCAGTGCCAGAGCGGAGGCCAGAGGAGGGCGTTGGATTCCCTGGAGCCTGAGTAAAGTGCAGATGTGACATGAATCTCCTAATGGGCAAAGGTCTGATCTTACCAGCTGAGCCGCCTCCCCACCAGACCTGTTTGTGGGTTGTTCGTTTGGGTTTCTGTCATCGTCGTCGTTGTTGTTTAGTAAGAGTCTTGTAACTCAGGCTGACATTGAACTCCACACACAGGGTGATTCCTCTTGCCTCTATCTCCCAGGTGCTAGGATTACAAGCATGCTGGGCCAAGCTCTGTTTTGTTGTTGATTTTTGTTTTGAACCCAGTTCTTCATACAACTTAAGCAAGCACTCTACCAACTAAGCCACATCCCTAGCCCACTGGACCATAGTTTGTATTATTTGAACCATCTAGCCTGCTGTCCCTACCCCTCTGGTTCCCAAAAGCTTAGACAGGAGGCCCCGAGGCTCATGAAGAAATCAGCGCCTTGGTCCCTAAGGAAGCCTCCTCTGCTCCAATTTTGGGTCTGCCCACTCCACACAGCAGGGAGCTGGGTTCCAGCAGCCATGAGGCTCTGGCCACTGGGCTGGGTGTGGTAGGGTGGCCTCTCTCCACTTCTGGGGCTACTCCCCCACCCCCCACGGCCAGGCTGCCCCAGGCAGACAGCTGACCGAGGCCCTCCCTGACATTCCAGCAGATGCTCCAGCCTGAGCTGTTGGGGGTGGGGAGGGCAACCCCAGAAGATGGAAGGAAGGGATAGGAAGACAGAGGGGCCACCCTAGAGGAGTCAGGGACGGAGAGAACTTGCTTGCAGCTCGGCCCCCACGTCCAGCAAAGGCCTGTGCGGTTCCTGTGTCAGCACTTCTATTTTAGGTCGCTTGATCCTCCCTGGGGACTCTCTGTGGGAAACCCAGCATGGCCAGCCCTGAATCCACTGCCTGCTCCACGTTCTTCCATGCCCGGAGCTTCCTCGTCTGTATGTACGGGAGGGGCACCGACCAGCATTCCCTAAACACAGGTGACCCCTCTCAGATCAGAATGTTCCTGCCTCTGCCTGGCAGGGTGACACAATCCTGGGTTTTATCTTGGGGTACCATCTACCACTGTGAAATCCCAGAGAGAATGGAATCTTGAAGCCAAAGGGGAGGAAGTGAGGCGGGGGAGGGACTGCCCCTGTGAAGGGCAGCCTTCGAAAATGCTGCAGGAAGAGTCCTACCAGAAAGCCATCTGTCCCCTGTCCCACAAGGGCTGCGGTGATCCCAGAATATACAGTGCGTGTAAGGAGGCCAGAAGAGCAGAGCTGGGCCTGCTATTCTCCGCTGTGTGACCATGGGTAAGCCACCGAGGCTCTCTGGGCCTCATTCGCAATCATCACGGCATCAGCACAACCGAAGTCCTCATAGGAGTGAAAGGCACACAGTAGGAGCTTGGAAAAAAAGAGCAGCTGTGATGGTTTTAGAAACAGCGACAGATGGAAGGAAATGCCTCAGCGTGATGGGCAAGCACAGGCAGAACATTGGCTGCCAAGTTCATAGGTCATAAAAGACAAACTTGTGTTCTGGGGAGGCAGCTCAGTAAGTAGAGCACACACCCCACAGGGCTGAGGACCCAGGTTTGGCACCTCAACGCCCATGTAAAAGCAGGACACCATGGTGTGCATCTGTAACCTGGGGGCAGGGAGATGCAGACAGATTCCAGGAACTCCCTGGTTGGTCAGTCTAGCCAGGTTCAGTGAGAGATCCTGCCTCAAAGAGTAAGGTGGAGTCAGGCTCCATGGAGCGCCTTTAATTTCAGGCCTTGGGAGGCAGAGGCAGGTGGATCTCTGTGAGATCAAGGCCAGCCTAGTCTACATAGCAAGTTCCAGGCCAGCTGGGGCTACAGGGAGACCCTGTCTCAAACAAACAAACAAACAAACAAAAGGTGGAGAGGGCCTGAGGTGGCTCAGCTGTCCTGAGCCTGCCTTCCAAACCCGAAGACTTGAGTTTAACCCTGTGACCTGCGTGGTAGAGAATCCATTCCCACTAGATGTCATCTGACCTCCACATGCATGCTGTGGTGTGTTAGCCCACATACATTCATACATGCTCACAAAATAAATAAAATGTAAAATATATATATAAAGTAAAATGGAGATCAATAGAGAAAGTACTTGATGCCTACCTCTGGCCTCCACAGACGTGCATGCACACATACACAGAGTATTAATTAAGGAAAGAAAGATGTGGGGCTGGAGAGATGGCTCAGCGGTTAAGAACACTGGTTGTTCTTGCAGAAGACCTGGGTTTGAATCCCAGCACCTACATGGCAGCTAACTGTCTGTAACTCCAGTTCCAGAGGATCCAACAGACTCTTCTGTCTTCTGAGGGCATTGCATGACATGGGTGCACTTATCTACATGCAGGCAATATACATATA
>NW_008347322.1:705225-713912 GCF_000622305.1 Nannospalax galili
TTAAAAAAAAAAAAGAGGAAAGAAAGTCTGGAGAGATGCTCAGTGGTTAAGAGCACTGGCTGCTTCTGCAGAGGACCTGAATTAAGTTCCCAGTGCCCACATGGAGGCTAATAACTATGTGATTCCAGTTCCAGGGGAATCCAACATCCTCTTCTGACATCCTTGGGCATTGTATGACATGAGTGCATAACATACATGCAGACAGGACACTCAACTACATAAAATAAAAAATAAATTGAAATTAAAAAGGAAAGACGACCTTGTAACCTATTGTCTCCTCAGAATCGAAAGCCTTGGGGAACCGCTCTTGGCCTTCGGGCCTCTGGGCTCCCTCTCAGTGTTCTGTCATGCCCACCCCACCTTTCTCCCTGGTCTTTGTCAGGCCCTCTCTAAGATGGGAGCAGTACCAGAGCTGAGGTGGGAGGGGCTTTGAAGATCAGGTGCGGCCCGGGTTTTGGAGGCCAAGCCACATTCCTGGGATTCCTGCTCTGAGACCGCCCTGCCTGGTCCGGGGCCAGACTGTCACCCTGACTTGGGAAACTGTGGCTGGGCTCTTTGTACCCTGGAGGCAGAGCAGGGCCCCATCCCAGGGCCTGCCCAGTATGCGCGAGAGAGCGGGTAGATGGATGAGAGCTGCGGTTTGAAGCACACGTTTAAACCCAGAAGGCAGTGAAAACGGACACCCCATGGTTATGTATTGAGCACTCACTGTCCCAGGCACCACCGTGGTGAGATATCCCTGACAGGGGGCTGACAAGTAGATGGACCCTAGATGTCGAAGGGTTGGGGTGTCTTGAGGAGGGTATAGTCCAGATGACCAACATCTAAGTTTCCATTGGTCAGGAACTTTCTCATCTGAACTTGGGTGAGTGCCAGGCAACTGGGTTAGGGTCACCCTAGAAAGGATCACCATAGCAGGAGGGCACAGAGGGGGTGTGATGAAAAGTAGGTGAGGCTGAGGGTGGGACAGAGCAGGAGAGCGCAGTAAATACATGGGAGAAGGCCCAAAATCCCAGTGGAGAGCCAGGAACAAGAAAAACAGGCTACAGGGGAGAGAGAAATGCTGGAAATAGCTTTCAGCAAGGCAGGATAGAAAGATGAGGACGGCCCAGTGTGGTGGCACACGCCTTTAGTCCCAGCACTCGGGAGGCGGAGGCAGGTGGATCTCTGTGAGTTCAAGGCCAGCCTGGTCTACATAGCGAGTTGCAGGCCATCCAGGGCTACAAAGGGAGACCTGGTCTAAAAAAATCCGAAGAAGACAGGGAAGATGATGGGGCTATGAAAGGGGCCTCTCGCTGCACCGTGGTTGACGCCTCGGGCCAACAGAAAAGCAAGAATTCCAGTGTGATTAACAACATCCACAATGAACAAGTATCATCTCCATGCCTGCCGAAAGACTGTTAAAAATTTGTTTGTAGCAGAGATATCTCAATTTCCTCCATCCTTGTGATCTAGACTCCTTTATCACTGTAAACCTGTCAGGTGTCCCTCAGGAACCACCCTGTGATCTCATTTAGGTTCCTTAGCTGCCCTTTGAAGATATTCAACAACCCTTACCAACATCCTATATAGGAGTACTACAAAGCCAATTAAGTATGCTTCTCCTTGGGAAACCTACATCCGGGCTCTCAGGTGAGTCCTGTTCTGTTTTTGATGGCTTCTTTTTCTCTTAACCCTCATGTTGTAAAATCTGTGTTAAAAAAAAAAATTCTTTTTTCTTTGTCTTTTTGAATTGGCCTATAGCCCCAGCTGGCCTGAAACTCACTATGTAGACCAGGCTGGCCTTGAACTCATAGACATCCGCCTGCCTCTGCCTCCCAGTGCTGGGACTGCAGGTGTGTGCTATCATACCTGGCTTTTAAAAATATCTTTAGGGGGCATGTAGAGATACCTCAGTGGTGTTAGAAATACAATCTGAGGTCCAAGGACCCCCATCAATACCGCACAAGAACATGGGGCAAAGTGAGAGTAACTCAAGGCAGAGTTTACTTTTGCAAAAGGGTGGATTGTGTGGTCTGTCAGATCCACAAGCACACAGGACCCGGAAGCTTGGAGGGCTTTTATCCCTAACACAGGAGAACTGTGTCTTTTCCCCATTGGCTGGGGTCCGACCTCATAGTCTTTCCTGGTTGGGTTGGCTAGTTTAAAATAATCAGTGGAAACGGAGAAGAGCTTCATTGTCCTAGGCCATCAGGGCCTTTCCTTACAAACATCTTACAGGGGATGTTGGGATTAAAAGATTAGAATTCCTTGTCATAAACCAAGTTCCAAGTTTTACAGGGTTTAAAAAAAAAGTGTAATATATATTTAATGTTTTGATTTTTTTTTTTTTTTTGTCTTTTTGAGACAGGGTCTCTCTGTAGTTCCAACTGTCCTGGAACTCACTATGTAGACCATGCTGGTCTCACAAAGATCTGCCCGCCTCTGCCTCCCAAATGCTGGGATTAAAGGCGTGCACCACCACGCCCAGCCCTGTTTTTATTTTTATTTTTTTCACAGGGGTTAAGAGCATTGGCTGTTCTGGCAGAGGACCCAGTTCCTAGCACCCACCTGACAGTTTCAGGGGATCTAACACCCTCTTCTGACCTCTACAGGCACTGCATGTACATGGTACACTTACATACATGTAGACAAAACACTCATACATATAAAACAAAAATAAAAATTTCTTTTTGTCTTTTTGAGACAGGGTCTCGGCCTTGAGCTCACAGAGATCTGCCTGCCTCTGCCTCCTAAGTGCTGGGACTAAAGGCGTGTACTACCATGCCCAGTAATAAAATGTTTTTATAAATATCTTTAGTAAACCCCATCTCTGCTTCATACCGGCTAGTTCTGAAATTGTTTTTTGTGTTGAAGCCAAGGACCCAGTTTTACCTGAGTTGATATCTCTCAATGTTTAAGGGAACCCCTCAGGCTGTCTGTGGTGACAGCACAGAGCTGTGTCTCTGTCCCAGTCGCCACTGATATCTGGACACTTGAACTGACAGGGCCAACCTGAGGCAGAGCCAGTCCGGCAGCCAAGCACCCACCCGCACCCAGGGAACAGCTAGGCACAGTGTCAGGGAGGTGTGGGGACAGGAGAGGAACCCAAGACTGTGGCACAAATCCCCCAAACCTGCTGACTGACTGTCCTGGCAGAGTTGCCAGGGGAAAAGAATTCACACACAATTCACTCCCCTACCTGGGCTGGCACCAAACATCAGCATCTTCTGGCAGAGGCTGCAGATTCTGGAATGGTGGCTGAGTGGAGCCTGCTGTCCAGTCAGGTAATCTGGGCAGCAGTTCCTGGAACCCCTGCACCCTGGGGTCCTCTTGGTTTCCAGACTCACCCTTTTCAGTTGCTATCCATTAGAATCTACCCACACCTCAAAGCTCTGGCCTTCCATTAAAGGGCCAGAGCTGTCTCTGCTCCCACCGCATCAGCCACTGGACTGCTCCTCAGCTACCACCCAGCACTCCCTCTCTGAGCTGCGTACTCCACTGTTTCTAAGGAATACTCACTAGGTAACAAAATGAGGTTTTCCAAGTTTTAACTCCTGTAGTAGTTGGGTCATAATTTCAGCTCTGCCACAACTACTCCTCTTCCTACTTCCGTTCACCTGGGACGCTTTCTTCCTGAAGATCGAAACACTTTCTTATCACCATCCATCTATCCACCAATCCATCCATCCATCTACCCACCCACACACCCACCTACCAGTCCATCATCCATCCATTCACACATCCACCCATCCGTCCACCCAGCTATCCAACTATTCAGATACCCATCCACCTACCCATCTTTCCATCTACCTACCCACCTATCCAGATATCCATCCATTCATTCACCCAATCTATTCATCCAGGCACCCACCCACCCACACATCCACCCATACATTCACCTGCCCACTCATCTGTCCATCTATTCAAATATCCACCCATCCACCCACCCACCCACCCATCCACTTGACAAGCACCATTGAGTGGTACTGTGTGCTGTGGGAGGATGGAGCAAATACTTGGTCTTCAGCCAGCTGTGGCCTCAATGGTCATGTCCACTGACTGTGGTGCCTCAGGCAGCTTCTCAGCCTCTGAGTCCTGTTTTCCTCAATGTGAAAGGGATAATAAAGGCACATGCTTCACCCTGTGGCTTGTTATGAAGATGCAGGGACATACTGAATGCAGCAAACTGATAATCGGACTTTTTGCCATGACAAAGCCCTGAGGGAAGCAACTTATAGGAACAGGAATTTGTCTCAGCTCATAGTTCTAGAGCTTCCCACCTGTGTTGTTTCTGGGCCTGGGGTGTGGCACAGCACCACAGTGGTGGTGGCAATGTGTGGCAGAGGTTATTTATCTCATGGCAGACAGGAAGTAGAGGAAGCCTAGATTTTGATTATCTTCTCTCATTCCATGTAGGCTCATGCCTTCCCCACCTTAGTTAATCCTTTCTGGAAAGGCCCCCACTGACACAACCAGGGGTGTGCTTCTATTTTTTAAATTTTAATTTTATGTGTATGAGTGTATTGCCCCCATGCCTGTACGTGCAGTGCCTTTGGAGGTCAGAAGAGGGCATCAGATCCCCTGGAACTAGAGTTATGGATGGTTGTGTGGGGCCCCCCCCCCCCCCCCCCCGTGTGGGTACTGGAGATTGAATCCCCGTCCTCTGTGAACAGCCAGTGCTCTTAACTGCTGAGTCATCTCTTCAGCCCGTTTTGTTTTTGTTTTTGTTGTTGTTGTTTTTCTGGTATTTTTTGAGACAGGGTCTCCCTGCAGCCCCAGCTGTCCTGGAACTCACTATGTACACCAGGCTGGCCTTGAACTCACAGAGATCCACCTGCCTCTGCCTCCTGAGTGCTGGGTTTAAAGGTGTGCGCCACCATACCCAGCCTTCGTTTTGGTTTTTTGAGACAGGATCTCTCTGTCTCAGCTGGCCTGGAACTCGATAAGTAGACCAGGCTGCTCTCCAACTCACAGAGATCTGCCTCTGCCTCCCGAGTGCTGGGATCAAAGATGTGGACCACCAATATTTTGATAGGTGTGTTTTTCTAATCGCCTAGACACTTCTCAATCCTTCAAGTTAACAATCAAGACTAACCCTCAGAGGGCCATCCAGATGGCTTATTGGTCAAAGGTGCTTGCTACCAGGCCTGAAAACCTGAGTTCAATCTCTGGGACCCACATGGTAGAAGAGAACTTACTCCTACAAGTTATCCTCTGACTATCACACACAACGCATTCCTGTGTCGTTGTCCCCCCCTCACCCCAGTAAATGAATGTGATAAAAATAATTTAAAAATATCAACCTTCACATCAACTTAACCTATAAGTGCTCAGTACTTAACAGATGTCACCCCTCCACCTCCCTTTCCTTGCAAACTGTCATGTCTGCTGTGTGAGGGTCCTGGTCTACCTCAGCCAAGCTTAGGGGACACTGACCCAGGAACTACAATGGAAGAGGGCGTGCTGGATGCTTTAGTGTCAGCTTGACACAGCTGGGTGGAGGGGCCTCAACTGGGAAATTGCCTCCATTGGACTGGCCTGTGGCCACATCTGTGGGGCATCTTCTTGATCGTTGAGTGATGTGGGAGGCCCAACCCACTGTGGGTGGTGCCATCCCTGGGCAGGTGGGCCTGTGTTGCCTAAGAAAGCAGGCTGAGCAGGGGCCAGGGGAGCAAGGCAGTAAGCAGCATTCCTCCATGGCCTGTGCTCCAGCTTCTGCCTCCAGGTTCCTGCCCTGAGTTCCTGCCTTGGGCTCCCTGATGAACTGTGACCCGGAAGATGTAAGATAAAATAAACCCTCTCCTCCCCAAGTTGGTAGTGGTCAGAGTGTTTTGTCACAGCAATGGAGAACAAACTATAACAAGGGGAAGTTCCACTGGGTAGAATCTACCAGCTGTGGAGACACGCCGTGAGTCTCACCTGTTTTGGATCCACATGGAAGCCTGAGTGGATGTTGGCTGTTGGGGGTTTTCTACGGGGAACAGTCTGTGGAGGGACCTCAGAAAATGAAGGTGCCCCAGGTTAGCGGATACTGCTTGGCAGGCAGGGAAGCCTTGAGTGAGAGTGGAGAGGAACTTTCTAGAAACAGTTCACCAGTTTGCTCCTGGGGGTCAAAGTCCAGTTAATGTTGTGAAACAATACTTTCCATCACATGCTCCCTCTTCTGTGGCCTTCATTCTTCCGTGAGGACAGTGACAGTGAGACATGTACTCCATGAACCCCAAGATGTTCTCAAATTCTCCTTGAAGCTAAGGAGGATCTCGATCTTCAATCTACCTGCTAAGTGCTAGGATCACAGGAATGCCCCACCACTCCCAGTTTATGTGGTATGGGGGATTGAACCCAGGGCTCTGGCATGCTAGGCAAGCACTCTACCAGCTGAGCTATATCCCTGGCCTTGGCTGACTTCTTTTTTGAATGGTTCTACCTCTGGTATTACTTGGTTTCAGGGCTTGTGCTGTGACTACAAGGAAGAATTGCCAGTGCTACTCCTCACTTGTAGGATTTTTTCCAACTTATATGGAAAGGCTGGACTGGAGAGATGGCTAGTGGTTAAGGGCTCTAGTTGCACTTGCAGAGGACCCGAATTCAGTTCCTAGGACCTAAATAGTGGCTAACAACTATAACTCCAGTTCCAGGGGATCCATTGTGCTCTTCTGGTCTCTGGGGAGCACTGCATGACACAGGTGCACTTACATACATACATGCAGGCACAACAGTCATACACCTAAAATAACAAATCAAAAGAATGGGGGAGGGCTGGAGAGATAACTCAATGGTTAAGAGCACTTGACCTGAGTTCAATTCCCAACACCCACAGTGGACAGCTTGCGACCATTTGCAATTCTGATCCAGAGATCCAACTCCTCTGGTCTCTACATGCAATAGCAACAGCATTCACATGCACATAGCAACACACACACACACACACAAAAAAAAAACAAAACAAAACAAAAAAAAACAGAAGAACTGGAGGTCTGTCTCCTGTAGGGAGAGGGGAACCAGTTCCGATCCAGAGAGATCCAACTCCTCTGGTCTCTACATGCAATAGCAACAGCACTCACATGCACATAGCAACACACACACACACACACACTAAAAAACAAAAACAGAAGAACTGGAGGTCTGTCTCCTGTAGGGAGAGGGGAACCAGTTCAACTAAGAGTGTAAGTTGGAAACCTGCAGCTTCTGGGTCTAGACTCCTATCCTGGGGCTTCCCAAGCTGGCCCTGAACTTGCTGTGTAGCCAAGAATGGTCTTCAAACTTCTGATTTTTCTGCCTCTACCTCCCCAGTGCTGGGACTGCAGTGTGTGCCACTACACCTGGTTTATGAGTGCTGGGGGTCAACCCTGGGCCTCATGCATGCTAAGCATGCATTCTACCACCTGAGCTACATTCCCAGCCAGAGCCAGAGCTGGATTTTTTAGCAGTTCCTCTGGCTGGAGAGGTTTGGAAAAGGCCATGGCTGAGGTAAAGCAAGGGTGAAGACAGGAGAATGGGTCTAAATGTCGTGTGTGAGCTGGCAGACAGAAGCCCCGGATTCCTGGGTTTGGTCGCAGGTCCAGGAAGCGAAGTGTCGTGAATGAAAGATGCTGTTCTTCAGCAGCAAGTCATGCTCCATCCGGGGCATCTGGCATAGAGATTAGACCTCTTGGCACACAGATCCAGGTAGAGCTGTTTATGTGTCCTACCTGGAAGGGGATTCCAGACCAACTGCCAGTCTTCTCCCACTCCTGTAGCTATGGCAACCATAGCACCTCACATCTACCATTTCAAAGGATCGGTCCTTTGTTTGCACAGGCTCCCGTATCCTATCTGGTGTCCTTACTTTTAATTGGAGGATAATAGGCTCTAGGTTACTCTACACAGGGCCACAGACACTCCAAGATTCTAAGGCCACATGAGGAGCAACTTGACAAGGTGCAGACCTGGCTCCGGGGTCCTCTGGGAGTATCCTTGTCCGTTAGTGACATGGCTGTGAACTCCTTTGCCAGTTGTAGGGACTGCCTTGGGAAAATGAGAATTGAGTATCATGGTGAGTCTACAAAGTGCAACTGGGGCCATTTGGGAGCCAGACCCATGCAGGACTCTACTGTCCCGTGCTAGGGACACTTGCTGCCCTGTTTATCTTCTAGCTCCAGCTCCTTTGGGCGTGGAAGCCCCCACTGTTTCGGCCTTCCCAGGACACCGTTGCAGAGCTTTCGGAGCCCGGCCTGAAGCGGCAGTTCCTAAAACCTGAAACGAAGCCCTTTTTTCTGAGTTTGAACTGGTGCACAGACATCCTCTTCATCGCAAGGCGCAGAGCAGAGGCAGGGGGTGTCCAACGTGAGCTACTGCTTGCAAAGGCGGGAAGCGCGCGCCCTGCAGAAGGCTGGGGAGGCCTAGGAGCTCCGGGCTTCCGGACCTCGTAGGATGCCGGGATATCAGCGCCCGACCCCCGCGTAGGCTCGGGCCGCGCGGTGACTGCCGGCTCTCGATGCCTCCTGCGACAAGACAAGCACATTACTACATAGTAGCGCATCCACATGGCGGACAGTGAAGGCCGGACTCCGCTGAGCCACAGGAAGCCGCCTTCCAGCCGGAATCGAGCGCCGCGCGCGGCCGCTTTAAGGCGCTCCGCTGCCTCAGTCTTTTTGACCCTCGTCGCCTCCCGTTGCCCCGCCCCCGGCACCGCCCCGCCCCCCGCGCATGCGCGTCTCCCCTCC
>NW_008347322.1:714218-725102 GCF_000622305.1 Nannospalax galili
CGCTCCTTCCCGCCGGCCGCTCCATTGCACCCCTGGACCCGCGGGGCCGGGGCTCCCCGACCGCCTGTCCAGGCCAGGCCTAGCTCGGGCTGGCGGCCCCCGGGCGTGGGAACCACCGTCTCCCTGGGGCGCTTGCCCGACCTGCCGGTCCCCGGTGCTGCCCACACCCCCCTGCCTCGCGTCTTCCACCTGGCCAGGCCGCACTCTGGTCAAGGGGTTTGCAGGCGTTGGCTGGGGCAGGTACTGCCGTGCCGTAGTGAAGTCAGGTGGGTGAGCGCCACAGCGGGGTGAGGCCAGAGATGCCCAGGACGGGTGTCCCGGAGTCCAGGCAGGACCGGTAGGAGCTCGCGTGGGTTGACTACCTTTGCTCTCTTAGCTGTCTTCCCACACCTGTGCCCTCCCACCATAGGGTGGGAACCTGGAATCGGCACCCCTGAGAACTTCCGGTGGTCTCTCACTCTAGTGGAAAGCTGTGGCTCTGCCAGTGTTACCCGTGGCCACCCTCTTTGTGGGCTGTGGAGGCCAACCCCAAACCGCTTGTCCTGCAGCCTGAGCGTCCTGCACCCTGAGCGTCCTGCTTACCTTGCTTCCCAGGGCTGGATTCCACCCCCTGCTTTCCTTAAAACCAAAACACCTGCGTGTCCACCCTTCACTGTACCCAGTGGAGTAGAAGTTAGTGTTTCCTCTTCATTTTAAGAAATTATTTTATTTTTATCTTCTATGTTTATGTGTGTATTGCCTGCATTTGTATAAGTGCACCTGTGTCCTGCAATGCTCACGGAGGTCAGAAGAGGATGTTGAATCCCCTGGAACTGGAGTGGTGCTGGGTGCAGGGAATTGAACCCGGGTCCTCTGCAAGAGCAGCTAGTGCCCTTAACTGCTGAGCCATTTCCAGTCCCGTTTTTGAAACAGGGTCTCCTGCAGCCCTGGTGGCCTCAAAGCTGTAGGGCTCCTGATCTTCCGGAGTGCTGAGGGTGGTTGATGTTTTCATATGTTAATATGTGGCTTCTTAGCTGGGTGTGGTGGCCCACGCCTTTACTCCCTGCACTTGGGAGGCAGAGGCAGGGAAGTTTCAGGCCAGTTGGGGCTGCTTTTTGAAAGACAGCCTTCCCCCTGGAGGAATTCCTCTGGGCGGCCACTTACTTGCGTAGTCAAGTCACCTCGTCCACCCCCTGCCCTGTCACCCTGTTGTTTCTCTGGCTGGGATATCTGTGCCTTTGAAACAGATTCTCCAGCTCTCTTTCAGCTCCCCTCTACAAAGAAGGTGGCAGTGCGAACTCATTGTATGGCCAGGTTGTATTAAGAATAAGCTTCAGGCCCAGCCTAGTTGTTGGTGTGTGCCTGTAACATCAGCTGGACTCAAGAGACTGAGGCAGGAGGGAGGGTCAGCGAGTACCAGGCCAGTCTAAAAACATCAAGCAGGTGGCATTTCCTGGGTACTAGAACTTTGTTTCCTGGAGAGGCCTATGGGGCCTGCCCTCTTCCCTCTCTGTACCTGGGCTTGAGGTACAGCATGAGAAGGCCTTGGCAGGAGTCTGCTGCAGGTAAAACAGCTGCACTTGTGCCCTGCATGGTGCGTTGTGATGTTCCCTTTAGGGTTGAGCATTTGAGACACTGTCTTGGCGGTCTTTGTCCTCCTACGTGGGTTCTGTGGGGTTTCAGTGCAAAGCTAGAGTCGATATCGGGCACACTGGTAGGTTGATGACTGGCTAATTGACGAATGGCCAGTGACATTTGCAAGTGTGTCTTTGTGGTTCTCCTTTGAGGAGTGTGCCTCTCCCTTGCCAGGTATGCTTTGAGACTCATTCAGGTGATGGGCTCTGTCGCCGTAGTGGAAGGAGCAGTGGCTGCTGCCCCGGCTTGCGGCTGTGCTGCCCAGCTGAGCGGATTAGCTGCCTTCTTTGCCTCTGCAGCCTGAATCTTGGCAGTTTCACTCCTGCCCTTCAGGGTGCTGCTCCAGAGGGCGAGACTCGGAACCCCTGGAGGCAGAGGCTACTCTGATTTGCTCCTGTGGTCCTTTTGTGCCCTGCACCGAAGAGCCCTGCAAGCCAGCCTTCTAGAAGGCAGCTTTACACCTGCAGCCTGTGGGGCTGTCTGGAAGCCAGCACGCACCAGGCGCATGCTCCCCTCCTTTCCCGTGGGGCTGCTAGCATGGTTGCATCCTTTCGGGTGCATTTTGGGATTTTGATAAGCACCCACACTTGTGGATCCTGAAGGTCCATCTCCTGTCCCTGTGTTCTGTCAGAGCCTTTTCTGTAAACTGTGTCAGGGACTCCGGAGCAAATCACTCATGCCTGTGATATCAGAACACTGCAGTGGGAAGCCTTCTTGGAGGAGAGGTCTTTCTTAGGGTCACAAAAGTGTGAGGAGCAGGTTATCTCAGCAGAGCATCCGAAGAGAAGAGTGAGCCTGGGGTCAGGGTGACTGTGATGCCCCAGCTTGGGTCAGTGTCTTTGCTGCGGGGCTCAACGCCAGCTCATGTTTTTATTTTTTTGGTCTTTTTGAGACAGGGTCTCCCTGTAGCCCCAGCTGCCCTGGAACTTGCTATGTAGACCATGCTGGCCTTGAACTCCCAGAGATCCACCTGCCTCTGCCTCCCGAGTGCTGGGATTAAAGGCATGTGCCACCACACCCGGCTTGTGTTTTTTTTTTTTTTTTTTTTTAAATCATCCTTTTCCCTAGAAAATTATTACATTTAAATTTTTTGGTTTTGTGCATGCCAGGTGAGTGCTCTCCTAATGAGCAGTTACACCCCAGCCCAAACTCTTTTTTTGTCTTTTTGAGACAGAGTCTCCCTGTAGCCCCAGCTGGCCTGGAACTCACTATGTAGACCAGGCTGGCCTTGAACTCACAGAGAGTGCCTCTGCCTCCTGGGTGATGGGATCAAAGGCCGCAAAGGCGGCGACACCATGCCCAGCTCTAACAACTCTGAAAGGAAGAATTTGTTTATAGGCCCCACACTGCAGTTTGGTTAGTTGATAGCCTCTTCACTGATTCCCACGGAGCCTGGTGGGCCTCAGCACCATGGCCACGGAGGAGAAGAAGCCAGAAACAGAGGCGGCAAGAGCACAGCCCACCCCCTCCTCATCGGCTACACAGAGTAAGGTATGTTCCTGGAGGCCTCTGGGTCAGAGATACTTGGGAGATTCTTGGGGATATTGTTTCCAGGCCGATAGTCCTGGCACCTCAGTCTCCTAGGTTTGTTGCCGTTTGATTTCCTGACCTCAGTGCAGCAACTGCCCAGCAACTCGGGATTCCAGGCCTATTACCTAGATTGTGGGGCAGGGCGATATATAAAATACAGATTCCTGTGCCGGCTCTGTTGGCGCATGCCTTTAATCCCAGCAATCGGAAGGCAGAGGCAGGCGGATCTCTGAGTTTGAGGCCAGCCTGGCCTCTATAGCGAATCTCTCTCTCTATAGGGAGACCCTGTCTCAAAAACACCAAAAAAAAAAAAAAATGCAGATTCCTGGTCCTGATTGTAACATGGGGTGTGTGTGTGTCTGGTAGGGACTCCAGGGAAAGAGGGCTTTGACGGGAGTGAGGGCAGGCTCACGCAGGGTGACACCAGATGGAGCTCTGGGGGTTCTTCGTGTGAGTTTGGAGCTAGCTAGTACTGGATCACATTTTGGGAATCGAGTGAGGTGACTGGGCAGTGGTGGTGCTTCTGGCTGAGCTGTACTGTCTCCCACAGCCCACACCTGTTAAACCGAACTACGCACTGAAGTTCACCCTGGCTGGCCACACCAAAGCCGTGTCCTCTGTGAAGTTCAGTCCGAACGGGGAGTGGCTGGCGAGTTCGTGTGCGTATCCTCCAGCTCCTGGGCAGTGAACGGGTGGTCTGGGCTGTGTTTAGCATTTGCCATGTCCCCTCCATGAGGCCTGTCCCTTCACATGCCATTGCCACTCTGAAGTGAAGAGCTGGGAGGTTGGAGGGGGGCGTACCTCCATGTGTCACACCTAGTCCACGCAGCCACGGTGCTGGTTCCTTGGGCTGAGTTGGGAGACCCTGAGTGCTGGGGGTTGGGTGGCTGCCACCTGTTCTGAGCCCCAGCTCCTCTTCCTGCCTTTCAGCTGCTGATAAACTCATTAAAATTTGGGGAGCCTATGATGGAAAGTTTGAGAAAACCATATCTGGTCACAAATTGGTAGGTGTCCTGTGAGGTGCGCTGGCTGTTGAGCAGGGTGGCTGGGTGCTGGTGTGTCAGGCCTGTCTAGGACTTGTGGGTCCAAGGTCTCGCTACATAGCCCAGGCAGGTCTAGAGTTTGCAAGCCTCCTGCCTCTGTCTCAGGCTTGTGCTACCACCCTGGCTGCCGCTCAGGTTTTCTATGCAAGCACTCTGAACCTCCAGGTGGGCAACGGCCCATCCAAAGCATAGGTAGTCTTCAGGGTCCTGCTGGTTGGAGGATTTCCTGGGGTCCTGGTGCATGTGTGTGTTTGATCTTTTACTGGTCAGTTGGATTTTGTCATACAAGGTGGTAACCAACAGTGTTTTCCTCCCCAAGGGAATATCTGACGTAGCCTGGTCATCAGATTCTAACCTCCTTGTGTCTGCCTCTGATGACAAAACTTTGAAGATATGGGACGTGAGCTCGGTAACTGACAGTGGTCCTTTCCCAGCGAGGCCTTGCAGCTGATGAGTTGGGTGTGGGGATGGCTGGTCTCTGGGAGGTCGTCAGATGTGCTGGCTGTGTCTGGGGACAGCCTCTGGGAGTCACAGGGCTTGTGTGCTGTGCTCTAGGGAAAGTGTCTGAAGACCCTGAAAGGCCACAGTAACTACGTCTTCTGCTGCAACTTCAACCCCCAGTCCAACCTCATCGTCTCAGGGTCTGTAAGTGCGCGGGGCTCTCCTCCGGGGTGCTGTGCTATGTGCTGTCACATATTGGTGTTCAGCATGGGGAGGGCAGGCTGGCTTCCATGAGGGGCTGGTTTTGGGTTTCAGGGACCCCACCTTTGGCACTCAACTGTCCTGTAGTCACTTTAGTGTCCTGTCACCTTTAGTTTGATGAGAGTGTGAGGATATGGGACGTTAAGACGGGGAAGTGCCTCAAGACCTTACCTGCACACTCGGACCCCGTCTCAGCTGTAAGTCTCCTGCCGCGACGTACCGTGCCTTACTGTGATGCCCAGCAGCGGTCCCTCTAGATGGTGGACTTGATGTGTTTGCATGCTGTGGCTGGCGAGTGGGTGGGGTGGGGGAGCATCCTGGGGCACTTTGTGTGGGCTGGGAGGTAGAGGGCCAGGGATTTTCAGGGGTCGTCCTGGAATGACCTTTCCCAGGAGGGGGACCAGGCCTACAAGGGTGTATTTGGAGAAGAGGGAGTGCCCACACCTTGGGCACTGAACACAGGTAAGGTGACCGGGTGGAGTAGCTTTGATTGGGGCAGGGTGTGACCCAGCTGTGAGGACCCTCAGTGAGCTAGTGCTGTATGGCCCAGTCCTCCTGCATGGCCGCGGTCCCTATGCAAAACAGGCGACAAGCCTTGGAGACAAGCCTCAGACCACACATTTCAAATGCAGCAGTGTTGTGTACGAGCCCAGGCTGGTCTCAGACTTACTGTGTAGCTGAGGATAACCTTGACTATTTGATCATCCTACATCATCTTCTGAGTTCAGGGTTATAGGTGTGCACCACCACGTCTCATACGTGTGCGTATGTGTCTATATATGCACGTATGTTTGTATACATATTTATATGGTGCTGGGAATTGACCCTAGTGCCTCATACATGGTAGACTAGTGTTGTGCCACAGCCCCAGCCCCAGCCCAAATTGTCCATTTCAAAAAGTAGCATCGAGGGTGAGACTTAATCTCAGAACAAAGCTCAGGACTACGGAGATAGCCCAGTGGGGCAGCATTTGCTTAGAATTCTTGAGTTCACAGGCTTAGTCTGTGACCCTCGAAAACGTAGGGGCCTGAAGGTCCCTAGCACAGGGACCTTCATAGCCTCTGCTCTGATGGCAGGATTGGGTGTCTGTTGTGACCAGGTACAGTGCTTGCTAAAGCCCTGGCAGTGTAGTACCTTAAGTGTCTCAGCCTTAGATGTCCTGGTGTGCACGAGTCTTCCCTGTGCCAGTGCTAGTGTGAGGCCCCACTGCTGCTGAGGTGACGCGTGCAGGAGTCACACTGGCCCAGCCTGATCCCTGCTGGCAGCTCCAGTCCTAGGGCCACGTGCGGTCATCGTGAGGTAGATCTGATTTTTATACCGGGGCACCACTGGTAGAAAAGCAAGCTAGACTAAGAGCCGTCGTGAGCACAGAGAAGGCGGTGGTTGGGGCAGCTGCAGGGTAAGGAAAAAAGGGGGTTCAATCAGTGTCGTAGGAATTGGTGTGTGCTCCACCCTGGAAGGCAGCAGGTGTAGGAAGCGCAGTGTCTGCCCGCGGTCAGCTAGGAACACCCCCCGCCCCCCCAAGCCTTCCTGCACTGCCTTGATCCTGAGTGATGGGCTGTCCCTGCTGCTGCTTCCCTTCCAGTTCACAAAGGCGCCCTGGGGTCTGTACACTCACACTTCCTGGGACCCACAGTGGGCTGACACTTGACTAAGGACTTTCTTTTTGGAGGCAGGGTCTTCCTGTAGTCACTTGCTGGCTTGGCTATGTAGACCAGTTTGGGCTTGATCTCACAGAGATCCACCTACCTTTGTCCCTGAGTGCTGGGACTAAAGGTGTGCACCGTCATGCCTGGTGTATGGCCAGTTACTCGTTTTTTTTTTTTTTTTTTGAGCTGTGGCCTCAGCTGGCCTGGTGCTCGCTATGTAGATCAGGTTGGTCTCAAACTCACAGAGATCTACCTGCCTCTGCCTCCCAAGTGCTGGGATTAAAGGTGGTACCACCACACCTGGCTGTCTGGGTAGTCTTGAAGAAAGTTTTCTAACTGCTTCTATCAAAGAGGAGCCTGTTGGCACTGCTGAGCACACTCACAGGATACTTGAACCTGTGGTGCTGGGACTGGACAGCCCCCTCTGCTGCTGCTTAGAGTTTGTGATGAGCCAGGACTGACCTCCACTGAAGGCACAGCCTGCAGCGTGAGTTGTCTCCATCTACTGGACTCTCACTGCAGTCGAGTCTACAGAGAGCCTTTGTTGGTGAGATCCCAGCGGGGCCGCTGCCCCAGGGTTCACTCGATGTTTCTCTTACATGCCACCTCAAGCCTCAGCATGGGCTGCATGGAAAAGCCGGGCAGCTTGGCTCGTCACCCTGTGGGGTGGTGACCTTGATGAGAGTGTTTTGCACACTAGAGACAGGATGGACGTGGGTCAATAGATGGAGCAGAGGAAAGGAGCTCTGAGCGGCCACAGTTGAGTGGCTGCTGCTTCTGGATTCAGCGTGTGGCTGGCTGCAACAGAAAGTGACCCCTGTGGACCTGTGCTCTATAGAGTCCAGCCTGGTGGGCTCTAGGCAAGGTCCACAGGCCACTGATGACAGCGTCTCTGGGAATCTGTGAGGTGGGGGCTACAAGTGTTTGTGCACACCTGTGAGCCCAGCCCTTAGGAGTCCAGATGACTGTATAGTGAGACCCTGTCTTGGGCCCTACAGCAGACCCCCAAATCGGAATTTAGAAACCAGAGTCCAGGTAGTCCTCCAGGGGCCTCTGGCAGTGTGTATGGCAACTTTTGGAGACATAACATGTGATTGTCACAGTTAGATGCTACTGGCACTTTGTGAGTAAGGGACGTGGTTGCACTGCACAGGACATGTCCAACATGGGCCCTCCCAGATGTCACCAGTGCTGGTCTGGGTGGTGGAGGAAGTGGCCTGAGCCTCATTCCTGGGCTGTGGCACCAGGGGCTTCCTGTTCACAGAGGAACTGTGTCCCCATACCATGCAGTAAGACAGTTTTATTTGTAAAAGGGCTTATCTTGGGTCATACCTGCCCAAGACACAAATAGAAGTGACAGAATTTGTGATGGACTCTTAATTCCTGGCTCTAAAATTCCCTTGGATGAAGAATGAGAAAGCAAGTCTGGAGATGATGCCTGGTGGACAGAGGGCTTGCCTAGCACGCACCACGTCTCACGTGCTGTCCCGTCCTGCACAGAACCCTGTGCATGTAGGTTGAGTGCTTGCCTAGCACGCACCACGTCTCACGTGCTGTCCCGTCCTGCACAGAACCCTGTGCATGTAGGTTGAGTGCTTGCCTAGCACGCACCAGGTCTCACGTGCTGTCCCGTCCTGCACAGAACCCTGTGCATGTACGTTGAGGGCTTGCCTAGCATGCACCAGGCCTGAGTTCCATCCACAGTACTGTAGAACCCAGGCATGATGGTGCACGCCTGTGGTCTTGGCACTTAGGAGGCAGTAGGTTGAGTGCTTGCCTAGCACGCACCAGGCCTGAGTTCCATCCACAGTACTGTATAGAACCCAGGCATGATGGTGCACGCCTGTGGTCTTGGCACTTAGGAGGCAGAAGCAGGAGGTGGCTAGGTGAGCCTGAGCCACATAGTGAGTTCAGGGTCAGTCTGGGCTGCATGAGACCTGCCTCAAAAAGGTAAACAGCTGGGCATGGGGAGGCACAGGCAGGCAGATCTCTGTGAGTTCAAGGCCAGCCTGGTCTACATAGTGAGTTCAGGCCAGCTGGGACTACAGGGAGACCCTTCTCAAAAAGATGAAAAAATGAAACGTAAACAGTGAACTTGTAAGTTACAAGAGGGCCTGGAGTCACCTCAAGACCACCGGGGGCTCACAGTGATGGGTTTAGAGTGGCCTGTGTCTCATGGCTGCTCCCTCAAAGCCAGGGGTCCATCCCGCTTATCCTGTGGCAGTGGCCACGACCCAGGTGTCAGACTCAGATTGTGGGGGCTCAGTGACACAGGCTGAGTGGGGGGCACAGAATCCCTGGCCTTTGGACCATTACAGGAGGCCTGGATGCTCTTGACTTCTCTCTTGACTTTTATCTCTTGTTTTTTTGTGGTAAGTAAGGGAAGTTTTAAGGCATATTATCATGTCAGGTTGTGCCCACAGCAGGGCAGATGGTCACTTAGACCGGGGTGGTGCTGCCCAGGGGGCTGGGAATGGAGGCTGTTGCAGCACAAAGCCGGGTGCAGGTGACTAGGACATCAGCTTCTCTTTCCTCTAAATTGTAGGTACACTTTAATCGTGATGGATCGTTAATTGTTTCCAGTAGCTATGATGGCCTCTGGTGAGTGAGTCTTCCTTTGAATCGTGAGTAAATGTCCAAGGCCTGTTCTTGTCACTCCAGCTCTGGAGTGCAGTGCAGCAGGGACACATGCCCCACTGGTTGCAGGAATACTGACAGACACGTGGCATGAAGTCCAGGGGGGTGAAACGTTACCAAAGGAGATGGCCAGAGTTGGTGGGGCTGAGGCGAGCTCTCCCAAGGCAGAGTGAGCTCTTAGCAGACTCTCCATTGTGCCCTTCCTGTGCTGCAGAGTGAGCGACTAGCTCTTGGGTAAGTACAGAAGGCTGATGGGAACCTTCAGGAACGCCCCTTGTGGGCCTCAGGAACCCTGCAATCCGATGGAAGCGAGGTGGTGCCTGGGGATGGGGGTGCTGTGGATCTGAGTGCCAGGGCCTCCAGGAGGGAAGAGCACAGTGTGGGCGTTTACCTTTAACTTAGGCAAGTCCCGCACAGAGGCAGGCATGAGGTAAAGCAGTCCTTGCATCCTGGGCTTCCAGGCAGCCTCTAGTCTCCAAGAGCGGTTGGTGGAGAGGAGGGATGATGGCAGCAGCCACTGTGGAGTATGCCAGTAGGACTTGGCGGTTAGTGACCTTCCATGTTGAGCAGAGAGGCCAGCAAAGGGTGAGGTGAATGATAGGTGTGAGTGGGACACAGTGCAGGTGTGGCAGGAGCCATGGGGTGGCGGAGTGCCCTCCTTAGAGGCTGTTGGCTTTAGGCTAGAAACGCCTGGCTTCATGCTGCTTTTGTCTTTGAGACAGGGTCTCCCTAGAGCTTCAGTCCATGCTCCTGTTAAGGACCCTATAATGGAGTGTTTGAGGTGGATTTGAAGGGCAGGGCAGGGCAGTCAGGTGACCTGGTAGATTGCAAACCAAGGAGCTAGAGATCTTTGTACCCAAGCAGCACAGCAACAAGGCCAGAGTAAAGTCACATACAGCAAGAGCTTGGGGGTGGGGTGGGGGGGCTGTGTGTGTGTGTGTGTGCACGCGCGCACGCGCGCGCTGGGGATGGAACCCAGGGCCTCAGATGTGCCCAGCAGGAGCTTTGCCATCAAGCCCCACCGTAGCCCTGAGAGTGCTTTATTTTTATTTTTTATTTCATTTATTTAAATTTTTATTTTCATTTTATGTGTATGCGTGTATTGCCTGCATGTAGGTAAGTGCAACCATGTTGTGCAACGCGGTGGAGGACAGAAGAGGTTGTCGGATCCCCTGGAACTGGAGTTATGGACAGTTGTTAGCTGCCATGTGGGTCTTAGGATTCGAACCCAGGTCTTCTGCAAGAACAACCAGTGTTCTTAACTGCTGAGCCATCTCTCCAGCCCCGAGTGCTTTGTTTCTTATTTTTACTTTTTGGTCTTTCTGTGACAGGGTTTCCCTGCAGCCCCAGCTGGCTTGGAACTCACAGAGATCTGCCTGCCTTTGCCTCTTAAGTGCTGGGATTAAAGGTGTGTGCCACCATGCCTGGCTGATTGCTTTTTAAAAAAAAAAATTTATTTTTTTTAACTTTTGCAAAAGCTTTATTGAGAATTTCATACATGCATATAAGGTGTTTGGATCAAATCCATGCCCACTCCCTTCCCTCCAACATTCCCCCCTCTGAAGAGCTAACCCTAAAATCTTTTAGGGATTAGATAAAGACATTAAAATACTTTTGACGTTTTTGGCCTTTGGAACAGAGTATGTTGCTAAGAGGCCCAAGGACATTTTGACTTTTAGCCCAGAAACTAGCTACTTTTCTTTGGTGTC
>NW_008347322.1:725132-824807 GCF_000622305.1 Nannospalax galili
TAGGAATGCAGATTGCTCTGGCTTCTTCCATGCTGAACAGAGATGCAGGGTGAGGCAATTGGAGTACCCCTTCAGTGGGTCTATCTAAAAGACTCCCAAATTGCATAACTCTTATCTCTAAAGGGAAAAGAAAGACCTTGAATTGTTAATAGGAGCTGTGAAGGAGAAGTAAAGCCAAGAGCAATTATAGCATTAATACCTTAGACAGGGTATTTTTATTTTATGTGTATGAGTCTATTGCCTGTGTGTATGTAAGTGCCCCCTGATCATGCAGTGCCCACTGAGGTCAGACAAGAGTGGTGGATCCCCTGGAACTGGAGTTATGGACGGTTGTTAGCCACCATGTGGGTGCTGGGAATCAACCCCAGGTCCTCTTCAAGAGCAGCCAGTGCTCTTACCTGCTGGGCCATCTCTCCAGCCTCCCTGTGAGCACTTTAAATACAGTGCTTAAACTTTGGCAGAAGAGGGCCCGCACTTAGCAAAGGCTCTGGGCAGCATTTGTTTCCACAGAGTGTTGTGTGCTGTAAACAAAATTTTTTCCTTTTTTCCCTTTTTTGGGGCACAGGCTTGGTCAAAAAGACAAGTTCTTTCAAGATGAGCCTTTCAAAGCATTTGTTTCATAGTGGGTGCCCTGCAGTGTGTGTTGTCACCGGCACAGGCAGGGCAGCCCCCAGGGGCCCCTCAGTGGAAGCACTTGTGAAACTTTCCAGTCTGAGTCCTGGGCATGGGGCGGGGTGAGAACAGAGCTGACTTGTGAGGGCCAGTCTGCATGTCCTTCCTGGGTTGGATGCACCTGGTGGGAGATGAGCACCTGCGCTCTGGGCCTCTCCTGCAGGGTGCACCTTCAGTGCCCAGGTGGTCATGGCCTTTTGGGACTGTGGTCACTGGGGTGTGCTATAGCACAGAGACATTTCCTCAGGCCCTGTGTTGACCACTAGTAGTAAAGTAAAAGCCGTAATCCACACAGATTTATCAGTTTGTTACAAAGGATTAACACCAGATGGCAGACATGCTGGTAGGAGGTCTGGCGGCGCAGGGCCTTGAACGTCTCTAGGCATCCTGTCCTAGCACCTGAGTGTGCTGACCAGCCTGGGGTGCTAAACAGTGGCTTAGAGCCTGGGATAGTCTTCAGGACACATGTGAACTTGACTGTAAGAAGCCCTCCAAAAACTTAGAAAAAGTTTAGGAAAGAAGCCAGCAGTAGGGAGCTTAGAAAGCTGCAGGTGGTAGAATAGAGGGTGGAAGCCTTTACCCGAGGTGCTCAAGGCCAGGGTCTGATACCTGTGAGCTCAGTTAAGGCAAAGTAAAACAAGATGAGCAGTATGGGGATGCGGGGGGCTGTATCTAAGTTCAGGGAGGACTGGCCTACCCAAACCATGTGCTGCCCTAGTACCTGCTGTCTAGCCCACTGCCTCCCGAATGGGCCCAGGAGATGGAGCTGGAGGTGTGGTACCCTGAAGAACTAGATGTGATTGATGGCCTGAAGGACTATTGGTCTCTTAATTCTCTTTGTTTGAGACAGGGTCTTACTATATATAGTGAGTTCCTGGCTGGCCTGGAACTAAAGGATCTGCCAGCCTCTGACTCTGCCAGGATTAAAGGCACACACTACCATGTCTGACCTCCAGATTTTTACCCGAATTCAGTTAAATAGCAAACTCGAAAGCTACTAAATGCTTCCAGACCTCTCCCACTGGCTGGAACACCCTCAACATTTAGCAGACTGGCCCAGCAGCACACAAAATGCTCAGCTGAAGGCACAAGCTTGAGGCGGGCAGTGGGTGGCGTTCCTAGGAGTTAGAAGGTGCCTGAGGTCATCCAACAACTAGTCCCAAACTCAGCAGGACAGGCTCGTGTTACCAGCCATGATCCGACAGCCTCCTGTGGCTTCCTGCTTCTCAGTGCTGGCATTATAGGCATGTTCCACAATGCCCTCTAGCTCCAGTTGTCCTGGAACTCACTATGTAGACAAGGCTGGCCTTGAATTCACAGAGATCCGCCTGCCTCTGCCTCCCGAGTGCTGGGATTAAAGGCGTGCGCCACCACACCTGGCCAGATCTGGCTTTTTAAGACAGTGTCTCAAAAGTACCCCTGCATACTCTCCCTTCCCCCACCGAGCTGAGGGTGAAATTGGACTGCTGATGCTCCTGCCTCTGCCTCACTAGAGCTAGGGTTACAGGTGTGAAGAATTCCTATGTGCTAGGCCAGCATTCCACCAGCTGAGCTATGTCCCTGGCCTGTTGATGTGTTTCAATACTAAAAAGTCACCTACTTGGTCCTTTACCAAGTTACCCATTTAACCCCTGATGTATATAATTCTTGCCATAACCATTTTTGCTTGGGAAATGGAGTTATTCCTCAGCTAGTGAGTGACAGACCAGGATCCAGCCCATGAGTCCTCTGCATAGCTTGGGATCTGAACCCCAGGCTCTGCTGGCTGTGATGTATGTTTATCAGGGTTTAAGATATTTGCCTTTCTTTGCTAAGAGTTACCAGGTAGGTAATGGGAAAAGATCTCTGTGTTGGTGACAGAATGTTCAGGAATGCATTTGGCAGGGATGGTAGAAGAATGGACTGCCTGAGCACAGCCCTGGGGCATTGAGGAGGGGTGGGTCATGGTGGTAGGCATCAGTCTGGGTGCTGGAAGGCAGTTGGTTTCACTTCTCATGGCACTTTTGCTTTTGTATAAAGTGAATTTAAAATCCATAGAGGACTGAACTTGGTGGTTTATGCCTATCACCTTGGCCCTCAGGAGGCTGAGACAGGAGGATCAAGAAAGAAAATAAGAACCTGCAGAGACGGGGATGCAGGGAGGACCGAGCAGGGAGGAGGAAGGAAGGGGCGACCCATTCTGGGTCAGACCTGAGAAGCTGTGATACGTAGGCCAGCTTGTGTTCCAAGGTAGTGGAAGCCTTGGAGCAGCCTTGGGCACTGAGACCCGGTGTAGAGGGCTCTGCTGGCGTGGTGGTGGAGAGTGTGCTCCGGAGCAGCAGCTGTCGGGCCCCTCACCCCCTCACCTTGGGTAGTGACGAGTGGGGTCCAGCCTGGTTAAGGTGCAGGTGCAGTGGGAGCATAGGGAGGTCAGGTTGGGAGGATGCAGTGAAGAGCTGCTATCCCTGTTGCTGGGAGTCTGCCCAAGAAGTCTGGGTGCTGGCAGTGCATGGTAGGGCAGCTTCCTGTGTGCATAGCAGCCACGAGCTGGAACCACGTCAAACCTGGCAGTCCATTCTGAGAGGACCTGGTGTTCGTCCCGTCTTCATAAGCCCAAAGGGATGTCCAGGGAATTGCATACAGCTGCTGTTTTCTTAACTAGGCCTTGCTGTGGGAGTGCGTGCTCGTGTAGAGAGCAAGCCGCGGGGACATGCTGCCCATTGGTGCTCGTGTGCGGGGAGGGTGGGGAGGAGGACAGACCTTAGTGCCAGGGTGGGAGACCGTCTGGACCAGGTGCAGCCGCTCCTGTTTGCAGGTGCAGTGCGCTCTCGACCTTAGAATGACAGAGTGACTGCCAACCTGTGGACGCAGCACAGTGCGAAGTGAGCCAAGGGACGGTCCTCCAGTGCCCGTGTGGGGTCAGCTTTCTCATGTGTGTTCTTGCTTGGCAGCCGCATCTGGGACACCGCCTCCGGCCAGTGTCTGAAAACACTCATCGGTGAGTGCTCTGCTCTGGGTTCTGGGTCTCGGGCGTGGTCGGGGCACACCTGCCCCTCCAGAACATCCGTCCTCAGGTCGTCTTTCCCTCTGTCCTGGGCCTGTTTCCCCTGCAGACCTCACTGCTTGTCCACACTGCTCTTCCTGACTAACTTAACCTCTACCTACCTCTCATGCTAGTGAGGCCCTTGGCCGGCTGTCTGCCTGATGTTGCTGAATGGTGTTCTGCTCTCTTAGCACGCCAGGACCTGTGCCTTCCCCTCTACCTGTGCTCAGCATCTCCAGCCTATCCTGGCCTCCTCCCTGGTGTTGGCATGTCTACATGTTGGGGTGTTGCAAGGTGGACAGAATGCCTAGAGTGGGGGACCAGACAGGTCTGACTGCTCTTCTGGGGGATGAGAGGGAAGGAAGTCTTGTGTGGATGAGTGGGTTGGGGTGGGGGTTTGTGGGGGCGCAATTAGCTGGCTGGCCTGAAGGGTTGGAGCTTCATGTCAGATGTAAAGGACTGGGCAGGTCTGCTGCTTCCCTGCTAGTCCAGCTTCAAGAGGGGGCCAGGCCCGCTGGGGAAGGTTCCCTTCCAAGGCTGTCAGGGGAACCAGTGTGCTGTGAGGACAGAACACAGACTGACAGAAACTTTTTTTGAGACGGTCTCCCTGTAGCCCCAACTGTCCTGGAACTCACTGGTAGACCAAGCTGGCCTCGAACTCACGGAGATCCACCTGCCTCTGCCTCCCACGTGCTGAGATTAAAGGTGTGTGCCACCACACCAACCCAGAAGCTCATTCTTAGTTGCAGGCTACACAGCCAGGCCCATGGTGAGGATAGGGTAGCTTCTGGTCTCTCTCTGGCCTGCAGATGTGGTATCATTCTTAAGTTTCTCTGTGAAATGTCCCTTTCTCAGGGACACATGCAGATGGAATAAGAGTCCACTCCTCTTCACCTGCTCACCTGAAAGGCCCTCTCCAGAGCAGCACTGTAGCTTGGGTTGGGGCTTCATGAGTTTGGAATGCTCACCTTGGAATACTGTTGTTTATATAGGATAGTCACAAATGTCAGGCAGTGGTTCCCCCCGTCCCTGGTCCCCCTCAACCCCAGCACTTGGAAAGCAGAAGTGGGAGGATCTCTTGAGTTCTAGGCCAGTCTGGTCTACATAGTAAGTTCCAGGCCAGCCAGGGCTATATAATGAGACCTTATCTCAAAAAATATTATTTCCATTTGTTATTTTCATGTGTGTGCCTGCATGAGCTTGTGTGCCCCCACCGCATGCAGGAGCCTATAGAGACCAGAAAAGGGCATCAGATCCCCCTGGAAGTTGAGTTCCAGGCGGTTGTTAGCTGCTATGTAGGTGTTGGGAACTGAACCCAGGTCCTTTGCAAGAGCAGTCAGTGCTCTTAACATCTTAAGTTCTTTCTTAAACTTTTTTTTGGTGATGGGATTTATGTGACTGGGCTCTTGGGTACCAAGCACACATGTGGAGGTTTGAGGATAAGTTTTGGGAGTCAGTTCTCTCCTTCCACTGTGGGTTCTGGGTATCGAACTGGGGTTGTCAGGCCTGCATACCAAGCACTTTAACCTGCAGAGCCATCTCACCAGCCCTGGGTTTTGAAACTTTATAGAATGCTTTGTTTTGTAATATTGTCCATCTGCATTGACTGAACCCTGGTCTGTGATGGGCAGCTAGTTGTAGGGCCAAGGTTTAAATCCAGCCAGGCAATGGGCATTGCACCCCGGGGCTACAGGGTGTGGGCAGAGGAAGGCAGGCCCAGCCCGGGCCGCTTTCTTCTCCTTGGGTCTCGGGTATAGAAATTAAGGCTCTTAGGGCTTGCCCCAGACCAGGAATTTGTTACAGAGGTGACCTGGGTAAGGAGCACCAGGTGCTGCTCCAAGTCAGCCGAATTAACAACCTCATGTGTTCTCAGCTGGCCTTCTGTCTCCTGTACCTTTCAGTGTGTGTGACCAGCCCCAGGGAACGGAACCCCCTGCGAACCCTCAGTGGTAACGCATGTGTCAGGACACATAGCCTGCGCATGCACACCTTAGGGCCTGGTGGGAAAGCCTCACTGCCAGGCTTTTCCCCCCTGGGGAGCCAGGGCCTGGGCTACCCGGGCAGGCCCAGTATAGGACACACCCTCCTCACCCAGGGGAGGGGCAGACCCTATGGGCCCACTGTGAGGGCTATAGTATCATTGCGACCTAGAAGTAGCTGTTAATGGGCACAATTTCTGGGAGCCCAGACTCCTCAGCGGTGGGTCGGGCCACTCATCTCACCCCCCCAGGGCAGAAGCCAGACTCGGGAGCTAGAACTTGAGGAGCAGAGGCATGCTGGTCACCAGGGAGGGCTTGCTGGGCCAGAGAATGAGAAGCTGTCTTGGCCAGGCAGCTTTCTCCAGGGGAGCAGCTGCTCAGCCTAAGTCTCCTTTCACGTGTGGTGGGGCTGGTGTTGGGCCTGTGATCACAGTGACCTGCTTCAGGCCCTTTGTCCTTTGAGTCCTGGTGACTAGGGCCTTGGGGCATTAGGGAGATTATGCAAGTATAGGGCAGGTGGTGGGAGGTGGCCTGTCGGGCTTGTCCTGCCCTTAAGGGTAGTGGTTGTGCTGCCGGTGGCAGGGACCTCACACAGATGTCCTGCATGGGTGACGGGGAGCTGTCCTGCCTCTCTATTCTGCCAAGGCTCAGCCTGTGCCTGTTCTTTGTAGATGATGACAACCCCCCAGTGTCCTTCGTAAAGTTCTCTCCAAATGGCAAATACATCCTGGCAGCAACCTTGGACAAGTGAGTGCTTTGACCCCTGAGGGGTTAGCATGCAACCTCCATGGAGGGTCCTTTCCTGTCATGGTGGGTACTGACCACCCCCATCCCACCCCATCCCCCAGTGGCCCAGTTAGAGGTGTTCTACCCTTGCATATGGTCCAGAGCTCCATGGAAGCTCATCCCTAGACTGAGAACTGAAGGGCTGGAGAAAGGCCCTGTCCCTGGAGGCTCTAGGTGGCTCTGGTGTGAGGATTTGAGGCCTAGGCTGATGCATGATTAATGAACAGACCCGGCCAAAGCTTTCCTGCAGGGAAGTGGGGCAGGGCCGGGTCTCTCAGGGCTTTCTGGGTCTGACCTTCAAGCACTGTGGTTTTTGTCGTTTCCTTGTAGTGCTGGGGTCTAGGTTTTGGGCGCTGGCCATAGCTGCCAGCATCTTGATTTGATCAGAACCAGGAGCTGAGTCTTGCTGCCAGGCTTTCCCCTCCTGGGTGGTCATTTAAGGTGGTTTCTGCACACGCTTTGTATGTACCTGCCAGCATCTTGATTTGATCAGAACCAGGAGCTGAGTCTCGCTGCCAGGCTTCCCCTCCTGGGTGGTCATTTAAGGTGGTTTCTGCACACGCTTTGTATGTAATGTGCTCCGGCTTTTAAAAAATTTTTGCTCTTTTTGAGACAGGGTCTCCCTGTAGCCCTAGCTGGCCTGGAGCTCACTATGTAGACCAGGCTGGCCTCGAACTCACCACGTGCTTCTGCTTCCGAAGTGCTGGGACTAAAGGTGTGCGCCACCAGTCCCGGCTTGGTCCCAGCCCTTAAGGGATGCGTGGCTGGCATTCTCTTGGTCAGCCTGCCACTTCTCCCCTGTGGTTGACACGGAATGAGCACAGAGTGCTTCCTGTGAAACCTGTTCCCGAGCTCCTGGAACCCGCATGACCTTGGATGTTCTTCTGAGGCTAACGCTGATGGAGGGGGGATAGTAGCCAGCAGCTTCCTTTCAGCCTGCCTTTGAACTAGTACTTGGGGTCCTTATGTCAGCTGAACTTGACCCACCTGAAGGCCCTCCCATGGTATCGCGGCATCAGATGGGCTGTGGTGATTGGCAGCCCCTCACTTCAGTCTTGTCTTTCAGCACGCTGAAGCTCTGGGACTACAGCAAGGGGAAGGTGAGCTCCGGGCGCGGCACTGCATTGGGGTGACACAGCAGACCCAGGAGCCGAAGCAGGAGGATCTCAGAACTTCCTTTGGTTTGGGTGAAAGTCTCTTAAAGACATGGGGTTTGTGGATGACCAGTCTGCAAGTCCAGCTTGGACCTGTGGGCTTTGCCCTTGTATGTGCCTAGAATATTTTTAGAATTAAGTTCAGGTGGTGGTCAGAGGTCTGTAGCCAGAACTTGGGATTCTCTGGAAGCAAGAGAAACACAGGTGCTGATGGCCCGTGCCCCCCTTTCAGTGCCTGAAAACGTACACCGGTCACAAGAACGAGAAGTACTGCATATTCGCCAATTTCTCCGTGACCGGTGGGAAGGTGAGTCCACTGCTTGTGCCCTGCTGACTCTGTGCCGAGGGCTGCCGCAGGGGCCTCCGTGTCTTTATCTTCTTGAGGCAGGGTCTCCTTGTGGCCCCAGCTGGCCTGGCACTTGGTGTGTTCCACCCTGTTGGGACCGTGATACAGTGAAGGGTCTGCAAGTAGGTGGTGACTTTGGGTAGAAACTCAGACCCACTCTGGGGGTGGCACGGAAGTGTTTGGCTGGTCCCTGAGGTCAGGGAAGGAGAGGTCAGGGTGGTGCCAGGCCCTGCCTCTAACTGGAAACTTTCATGGTTTTTTGAAGTTGAGCATGGCACGTGTTGGGATGAGTGTGGGTGGTGGTGAGGTGGCCGGAAGCTTGCCTGTTGCTTCCTACTCAACACTCAACCTGGTGTCTTGTTTGTCCGCACTGCCTGCCCGCTGCTGCATCACAGTGGATTGTGTCTGGCTCTGAAGATAACCTGGTGTATATCTGGAACCTGCAGACCAAGGAGATTGTCCAGAAGCTGCAGGGCCACACAGGTGGGCCGTCATCTGGGGGTGGGCCGCCATCTGGGGGTGGGCCGCCATCTGGGGGTGGGCCGTCATCTGGGGGTGGGCCGCAGGGTAGGTGCAGTTGCCTGGGGAGGGGCCCAAGGTGGGCGATGTGTCTGGGCTTTTGGGGCACACGGGTGGGTGCTACCATTCTGTTCTGCCTGGTTGTTGAGGGAAGTGCCTGTCAAGCTGGGCGCTCTGCAGTTCCGAGAGGGCTTGGAAGCAGCCATCAGGTGGTCTGTTCTGGGGGGCCATACATGTGGGGAAGTTTCTAGCCCAGAAGGTGACCACATTTCCTGGGGGCTTCAGTGGCAGTCAGGGACACTGGTTTTCCAGTTCTAGGCAGAACTCGGCCTTGTGCATGTGTAGCTCCTGACAGAGGGTGTCCCTGGGGTACCCTCGGTCCTGACTGGCCCTGACCTCTTTTTGTCTAGGGAGCCAAGGATGTCCTGTGCCCCTTTACGACCCTGAGGAGTGCTCATGTCCCTGATAGAGCAGCTGCCCCTGGCTGGGAGTGGGCTTGGCCACACTTGTCAGATGGCTTTTTTGTCCTTCCCCAGCAGCTGGCGTGGCTGTAGAAGCCACCCTGGGAACAGAGTGGTGGGCAGTGCCACCTCACGTGCCCCTCCTCGGTGCCACAGTGTGGCCTCCCTTGCTTGGGCAGAGCAGCTCTATGAAGGTTGGGGCTGGTGGAGGAGGCAGTGAGAGTGTTCAGCCCTGGGGCCAGTGAGGAGGGTGTATGGCCAGGAGTAAGGACCCCGCTGACCGCACACCAGTTTCCCTGTGTCCGGCCGGCCTGCATGGCAGTGTTTACTCTGTCCCCAGCACCTTGAGCACTTGTCTCCCAGCCCCTGTGATCAGTGGTCAGGACTAGGGCATGCAGTGGCCTAAGGCACTGCCACTGCCCAGCCGGGGATGGCACCCGACGGTCTCTATTTTCAGATGTGGTGATTTCCACGGCTTGCCACCCGACGGAGAACATCATCGCCTCTGCAGCATTAGAGAATGACAAGACCATCAAGCTGTGGAAGAGCGACTGCTGAGTCCTGCCCTCCCTGACTGCAGGCAGCTGCCCAGACTGGCCAGAAGAAACATGTGGAGGAGGGGCCAGCCAGACTGGCCAGGGTGGACAGGCCTGGTGCTCCTCCCCTCTGAAGATGTTGACTGGGGGGTGTGGAGTCTCACAGCCATTGTGACATTTCTTGCCAATTCTGTCCCCACCCAGGGAGTCTGGTCTGTTCTGTGCTCAGAGACAACACAAATTTTTAACTTTTTATTACAGAAGAGTGAGTTGAACTCGTCATGGGTTGTGTTTTCCCAGTAATTGTTGTGTATCTTTTTGATATCACCCAGTGTGGTCACTGGGACAGGCCCCGCCCAGCCCTGGTGACCTACAGCCCCAGTCCCGCCATGTGCCTCGGGAACTTTGTCCTGCGGGGCCTGCTGTTCACGTCCCCTGCCTGTAGTAGGTCCCAGGACTTTCTAAGACAGAAAGGGTGTGAGTTGTTTCCTTGTCAAGTCCCTGTGTGTTTCTGGAGTTGGTAGGTCGGCACCAACCTGGGTGGTGGCAGCTCCTTGTCTCACTGGCGTCACCAGGCAAGCTGTAGAGTCTGTGATGGAAGGTGGGATTCCGCACCTTCTCTGCCGGAGTTCTGATGGGAGCTCTCTCCACCTGGCTTTTAGAAAGTTCCCCAGGGTGGGGCTGAGAGGTCTCTACAAAGTGGGATCCCTGTGCCTCTTCTGCCCAGGTGGTTGGTGTGAGCTCTGTGCTCCAGAGGAACACCATTCTAGGGCAGGCAAGGGGTGGGACTCTAGACAGCCGTCAGTCAAGTAGGAGGTTCTGGCTCTGGTTTGTCCATTCCGCGTCAGACTCAGGATGACCTGTGCGGGAAGGAGGGACTGCTTGGTCCTGCCTCAGCAGGCACAGCCTCCTGTCTTGGCCTCTGGACCCATCTTTGGGCTTGGGTTTGCTCACCAGCCTCTCCTAGTCCCTGCCCATCAGATTCTCTGCTGTTCTGGCTTCTGGGTGACCAGGGCTGGGGAGAGGAGGTAGTCAAGCTCACCTGCACAGTCTCACGACTGTTCTGGCTGCATCAGGTGCAGAAGGTATGGAGTACAACAGAAGGTTGCTGGGCACAGAGGTGGGAGGTGTGGGCTGTGGGCCCTGGGTGGGCCCTGGCTGTGACAGCCCTCGGAGTTATTTGGTGTGTATGAAACCAGGTCACCTCGCTCTGCAGCTGTTGTGGACCTGGACCAAGCAGCCCCACCTTTGCTGAGGCCCAGCACCCCAGCTAAAGCCTGCTGGGCCTGTCCCCAGCCTGTGGCCCTGATAGTCCTCCAGAGACTGCTTCCCAGCAGGGGAAAATGTCCCACCCCCCTCTCCTGGCTGAAGAGGCCATCTTAGTATGAAGGCAGCGGCTTGTCTTTGGCACAGGGACTGGGGCTCCTGATGTCTGTTGGGAAGATGTGCCAGGGTTCGGGTCAGCATCAGGGACATGTTGCTGTGGGGTTTCTGGAGGGGTGTTGAGGTCCTTGCTGTGGGCTGGTGTGCGGCCCCTCCTGAGGGAGGGAGCTTGCTTGCCGTGCTGAGCACAGTATCTCCAAGTATAGTTTATTTTTTCTACAGTTGAACTCTGTTGTAGATTTATGTAAAAATACATTCTTTTTTTGAAAATAAAGATTTTCATGTCTTGTAATTCAGTCCCTTACAATTTCTTTTTTAAAGTGTTTATTCCTTTAGAGAAAGAGGTGTGGAGGTCAAAAGCTCTCTACCTGTGGGTCCTGGGGATGGAACTCAGGGCAGCAGGGTTGGTGGCAAAGCGTGGACACCAGTTGAGCTAGGTGCACCCTGCAACATCGAGAGTTCAAGACCAACCTGGGTTACGTGGTGACACCTGGTCTCCAAACTTTTAAAGGAGTACAATGTGGACTGGGCATGGTGGTGCAAGCCTTTAATCCCAGCACTCGAGGCAGAGGCAGGCGGATCTCTGTGAGTTCAAGGCCAGCTACAGGGAGACGTGTCTCAAAAAGACCAAAAAAAAAAAAGTACAATGTGTTTTTTTGAGTGGGTGTGGGTGTAGAGGTCCCTTGATAGCTCCACCCAGTAGCCCTCCCAATTTGGCCAGTCTTTATGCGCATGAATGAACTGGAGTTACCAGTTACCAGGATTCGAACCCTGGTCCTCTGCCAATGCTCTTGACTGCTGAGCCATGATCTCTACAGCCCACATATGACTAGTCTTTCTGGCTAGTTTAGTCTGGGGATCTTGCTGGGATTGAAGATGGGCCCACATTCCTACCCCTCAGAGGTCAGAGGAGGCTGGCTGATGGATTCCCCCCAGAACCAGAGTTAGTTGTTAGTTGCTGTGTAGGTGCTGGGATTCGAACCCGGGTCTTCTGCAAGACCAACCAGTGTTCTCAACCGCTGAGCCATCTCTCCAGCCCCGCTGTCTGTTTTGGTACACATGGACTATTCTCTGAACTTTTCCTTGGTAGACATGAACACGTTGACTTACCCCAGGTAGACCGAAGTAACATTTCACTCCTCCAGCTTAGTGAACCAGTAAGTCTATTTGGGCCTCAGGGAAAAGCCCCCTGGCCTGAGTGACAGCATAGAAGCTGCAGCCCTGGAGGTCCCTGTACAACCTGAGTCCTAGCGGTAGGTCTGAGTCCCCTCTCCCGAGTGGTGGTTTTCTGCTTCTGTAATCTTGGGGCGGAGCCTTAAGAATCCCAAGTCTCCCGTTTTCTGGGACTTGGAGGCTTTATTTCCTGAGCCTCACGAGCCTCCAAGGAGGAAGGCTGCAGTTTGGAGTAGGGTGCTGGCCGGCACGGCCTGTTCCATTGGAGGAAGAGCCGCCATCTAGAACCAGCATACATGGCCTTGAGTGCCAACCTTCCACACTGGTCTGCCTTTTAGTTGCCCCACCAAGTGCTGTGGACCCAAGGAGGCCAAGTATCCTACCGCTTACCGTGGGGAAGGGTGCTGTCCCAGTCACTTTACCTCATGGGTGGGCCAGTGTCCCTGGGGTGTTCCTTTGAAAGTTTGTTTGTTTGTTTGTTTTTTAATTAAATAACCTCAGCCAGGTGTCCTGGTACACACATTTAATCTCAGCACTTGGGAGGCAGAGGCAGGTGGGTCTCTCTCTGAGATCGAGGCTAGCGTGGTCTACATGGTGTTTCAGGTCAGCTGGGGCTACAGAATGACCATCTCAAAAACCAAAAAAAAAACCAAAAAAAAACCCAACCCTCAGAACTTGTATATTCAACTTTAGGCAAAGATGCTATTCTGCAACTTGGAGAATATTGACGTTTAGTCATTACAGCAGCAGACAGGGACATAGTGGTGCAGGACTGTGATAGCTGCTCCAGACAACCAGGAGGGGATTGAAAGTACTAGGCCTGCGGGGCTGCAGACCAAGTTCAAGGCCAGTCTGGACAACAGAAAACCTGCTTCAAGAAGAAAGAGGGCTGGGCGCATAGTTCAGTGGTAGAGCTCTTAATGTCCTTTGTTTGAGGCCCTGGTTTTCATCCCCAGTAAGAAAACAATTGAGAACAGTTTGGTGGTGGTACTAGTTTGTTTCTTCATTGCTGTGACAAAACGGGAGGAAAGGGTTTACTTGTTTTACTTCTCCCTGGTCATAGTTCATCAGGGAGCCCAAGGAACAGGGAGGCAAGAGCTGGAGCAGAGGCCATGGAGGAACGCTGCTTACTGGCTTGCTCCCCTGGCCCCTGCTCAGCCTACTTTCTTATGCAACACAGGCCCACCTGCCCATGGGTGGCACCACCCACAGTGGGCTGGGCCCTCCCACATCACTCAGCAATCAAGCAGGCGCCCTCACTGAAATGACCATAGGCCAGTCCAATGAAGGTAATTCCCCAATTGAGGCTCCCTCAACCCAGGTCTATCAAGTTGACACTAAAGCTGTCCAGCACAGTGGCACACACCTGTAATCCCAGCACTTGGGAGGTAGATGCAGGAGATTCAGGAGTTCAAAGTCATCCTGGGCTACATGTGAATCTTCCTAACAAAAGAGAAATGACGCGCCTTTTATGATGTTTCTTAGCCCCCCCCCCCACGTGCCCTGCGTATCCACCAATCCTAGGCTTTCCATGTAGGCTGTGAGCTCAGTGTCCCTTAGGGCATGGTGCCTAAGGAACATTCTCATCATAGAAAAACTAAGCAAGAATAGCTGCCTTAGGGGCTGGAGATATGGCTCAGTGGTTAAGAGCACTGACTGCTCTTGCAAAGGACCCAGGTTTGATTCTCAGCATCCACATGGCAGCTTAACTCCAGTTCCAGGGGAATCCAGAACCCTCTTCTGACCTCTGAGGCACTGCATGACATGGGTGCACGCTCATGCAGGCAATATACTCATACAAAAAATAAAAATTTTAAATAAAATATTAAAAAAAGAATACCTGCCTTAATATTTAAAAAATGTATGTGCTTGTGTGAACACTTATATGTGTATTTGTTCACATGAGCACAGGCCCACAAAGATTACATACAGTACATAGAAAGATTACATACAAATGATGTGCGCTGTAGCACACTACATGTTTCCCTTGACACCACTCCACAGGTTAAGCTAAATCCTGCCACGTGTCCTGTTTAAGGAAACTAGCTTGGGAACCACCTCTCAGCACAACCTGCCCTTGAACATTCGGGATTGTCTATTGCGCAAAGGCGGGCCCATGCCACAGTGGGAGCTACCTTAGGGCCTGTGCAGCCCACTGCTGAGGAAGGTCAAGTTCTGCTGCTAGAGGAACACGGGACGCCCAGGGCCCCATCGGACGATGCCTGCTGGCAGCAGGTCCAGGCCTTGGGAGCAGACCATTAGCTGTCACCACTAGCCCCTCACCTGCAAAGTGGTCTCTTGGCACAGGTGGTAGAGCACCTGGGCTGGCCCACGGGCTTGAGTCCAGAGATCTGAAGCAGGGCAGGACGGTCAGACCACCGGGATTTCCTGCCCAGTGGAGTTGCCAAGCAGCAAAGGACTCAAGGCCTGCTTCCTTAGAACCAGAGCTTGGACATGATTTCAAGGCCTCTCAGTAGGTGGTTGGTGTTGGAGGAAGGAGGGAGGGGACCAGTTCGCAGGCCAGAGGGAGGAAAGCTTCCCAGATGTGGCCTAAGTGGAGGCTCTGCATAGTGATCAGACCTGGCAAAGCTGCAGGCAATGCAGCACTGCGCTGTGTTCCTGAGTCTGTCCGAGTCTTGGGGTCACACACACACACCTGAGTCCGTGCATATCTTGGGGTCTCACACACATCCCGTAGTCTGTGCATATCTTGGGGGTCACACACATCCCTGAGTCTACATATCTTGGGTGTTACAGACATACAGCCCTGAGTCGGTGCATACCTTGGGATCTCACACACATTCCTGAGTCTGCATATCTTGGGTGTTACACGCATACCCCCAGAGTCCATGCACATCTTGGGGTCTCACACACACACCCCTGAGTCCATGCATATCTTGGGGTCTCACACACACACCCGAGTCCATGCACATCTTGGGGTCACACACACACCCCTGAGTCCATGCACATCGTGGGGTCACACACACACCCCTGAGTCCATGCACATCGTGGGGTCACACACACACCCCTGAGTCCATGCACATCGTGGGGTCACACACACACCCCTGAGTCCATGCACATCGTGGGGTCACACACACACCCCTGAGTCCATGCACATCGTGGGGTCACACACACACCCCTGAGTCCATGCACATCGTGGGGTCACACACACACCCCTGAGTCCATGCACATCGTGGGGTCACACACACACCCCTGAGTCCATGCACATCGTGGGGTCACACACACACCCCTGAGTCCATGCACATCGTGGGGTCACACACACACCCCTGAGTCCATGCACATCGTGGGGTCACACACACACCCCTGAGTCCATGCACATCGTGGGGTCACACACACACCCCTGAGTCCATGCACATCGTGGGGTCACACACACACCCCTGAGTCCATGCACATCGTGGGGTCACACACACACCCCTGAGTCCATGCACATCGTGGGGTCACACACACACCCCTGAGTCCATGCACATCGTGGGGTCACACACACACCCCTGAGTCCATGCACATCGTGGGGTCACACACACACCCCTGAGTCCATGCACATCGTGGGGTCACACACACACCCCTGAGTCCATGCACATCGTGGGGTCACACACACACCCCTGAGTCCATGCACATCGTGGGGTCACACACACACCCCTGAGTCCATGCACATCGTGGGGTCACACACACACCCCTGAGTCCATGCACATCGTGGGGTCACACACACACCCCTGAGTCCATGCACATCGTGGGGTCACACACACACCCCTGAGTCCATGCACATCGTGGGGTCACACACACACCCCTGAGTCCATGCACATCGTGGGGTCACACACACACCCCTGAGTCCATGCACATCGTGGGGTCACACACACACCCCTGAGTCCATGCACATCGTGGGGTCACACACACACCCCTGAGTCCATGCACATCGTGGGGTCACACACACACCCCTGAGTCCATGCACATCGTGGGGTCACACACACACCCCTGAGTCCATGCACATCGTGGGGTCACACACACACCCCTGAGTCCATGCACATCGTGGGGTCACACACACACCCCTGAGTCCATGCACATCGTGGGGTCACACACACACCCCTGAGTCCATGCACATCGTGGGGTCACACACACACCCCTGAGTCCATGCACATCGTGGGGTCACACACACACCCCTGAGTCCATGCACATCGTGGGGTCACACACACACCCCTGAGTCCATGCACATCTTGGGGTCTCACACACACACCCCTGAGTCCATGCATATCTTGGGGTCTCACACACACACCCGAGTCCATGCACATCTTGGGGTCACACACACACACCCCAGAGTCCATGCACATCTTGGGGTCACACACACACACCCCTGAGTCCATGCACATCTTGGGGTCACACACACACCCCTGAGTCCATGCACATCTTGGGGTCACACACACACACCCCTGAGTCCATGCACATCTTGGGGTCTCACACACACACCCGAGTCCATGCACATCTTGGGGACTCACACACACACCCCTGAGTCCATGCACATCTTGGGGTCACACACACACACCCCTGAGTCCATGCACATCTTGGGGTCTCACACACACACCCGAATCCATGCACATCTTGGGGTCTCACACACACCCGAGTCCATGCACATCTTGGGGTCACACACACACACCCCTGAGTCCATGCACATCTTGGGGTCACACACACACACCCCTGAGTCCATGCACATCTTGGGGTCTCACACACACACCCGAATCCATGCACATCTTCGGGTCTCACACACACCCGAGTCCATGCACATCTTGGGGTCACACACACACACCCCTGAGTCCATGCACATCTTGGGGTCTCACACACACACCCGAATCCATGCACATCTTCGGGTCTCACACACACCCGAGTCCATGCACATCTTGGGGTCACACACACACACCCCTGAGTCCATGCACATCTTGGGGTCTCACACACACACCCGAATCCATGCACATCTTCGGGTCTCACACACACCCGAGTCCATGCACATCTTGGGGTCACACCTCACACTGGGGGGAAGAATAAAAACAGTGGTTAGATGCCACGAAGTAGGTGGCAATGCCTTAACCGTATGCGTGTTGTTAGGCCCAAGGGCCTCTTCCATCCTTGTCAAGGGGAGTGCTAACCTTCTCTCCTTTCATACAACACGCTAGCCTGCTGCACCCGTTACCTATTTATAGGCCGACTCCTCCCCGACCTTTCAGTGATGGCGACTTTCCGCTCGCCGTCCACAGCCGCAGACCGACACGAAGTGCAAAGCCGCCATGGTTTGCACTCGACTGCTTCTGTCTACCTGGAAGCCGCTGTTCTCCGAAGGAAAACATCGCGTCTTCTTCGCCACGCTGTAATCAATTCATAAAACCAGCCAATCAGAGACGAGGGAACACCGGAAGTCCTGAGCGTTCATCGCTAAGCAGATTCCCCCGGAAACAAAACAGGGCGGCCGCGCACTTCCTCTGGTGACAGCGCACGGTTCGCAGGAAGAGGAACGGAAGTGCCTGCGGAAACGGAAGTGGAAGTGGCGGGAAACGAATCGGGACAGCGCCGGAGGATCCTTCCGGCCACGTCCGGACCTCGGCTACGCGGACGGAGGCTGCGCATGCTCTGCGGCGACGCCAAGGTGCGCGCATGCGCAGCTCCCGTCTGGGCCGCGGGTTCCAGCGCCTGACCGCTGCACGCAGTCCTGGGTCCGGGGCTGTAACGTCCGCATTGCGTCATGTCCCGGCCCCTGATCTGGCGCTCAAGTCCTTGGTTAAGTACTTTACGAGGCTGGAGAGCTGGCTCAGCGGCGAAGAGCACCCGCTGCTCTTGCAGAGGACCCGGGTTCGAATCCCAGCGCCCACATGGTGGGTAACGCCCTCTTCTGACCGTGACACGGTGCACTTACATACAGACAGACAATAAACATAAAACAAAGCAAGACAAAACCAGTCCTTTCCAGATAAAAAGCGAGCGAGCTAGCGAGTGTGTACATGCGCATTTCTACACGTGCGTAGGCCTCCGCGCACGTGTGCACACGTTGCCTAGAACTGCTGTTTATTTCTCTTGTATTATGTACTTCGGTGGACTAGTTCATTAGCGAACACAAAAGCTCCTGGGTCTGCTGGTGCAAGCCTGTAGACTCAGTACGGGGGAGGTGGGGATTGAGTTCTGGCTAGGCCAGCCTGGTCTACATCAAAACAGACACACAGGATTCAATTTGGTAAGGCAAGTTCTTGGGGGCCTGTGGCTGAGTCCTGGAGGGCATCGAGGCATTGACAGGTATGGTCTCCTGGGCTCTGCGAGGGACTGGTGTGCACACTTCCTGCAGAAGACCAGCCCTGTTGAGTCAAGTTTTCTACGGAGAAGTTTCAGGACACAGATGGGGAAGTGATCAAAGGTAGAAAGACCCAGTGACCCTGCAGATCATGTATGTGAGAAATGAACATGGCCCATTGTGGGGCCAGGGCCACAGGGTCAGCGTACAGGAGCTGATCCCGAGTCACCTGGGACTGGAGTCTGGGAATGGCTTCATGGGTGACCTTGGGTGGGTCTGCAGGGCAGTGAGAGATCTAGGTGGAACTTGGAGCTAGGACAATGGATAGGCAGTTTGGGTTTGGCACCTACCAGACTCTATCCACTTTACGGTTGCTGTGGGTCAGCAAGTTCCTGGCCCTGGTGGGAGGATGGAGCTGCTGGTTCCACAGGAACACCAAAGTAAGCTTCTGAAGTTCCCTCCCTCCCTCCTCCCTTCCTGCCTTCCTTCCCTCTATCCTTTCCTTTCCTCTCTCTCTTTTAAAATATGTTTTTGTGCATGTGCCATGATGTGTGCAGGTCAGAGGATTACTTTTCATTAGTCTGTCGGTTCTACCATGTCGGGCACAGGGATCAAACTGTCAGGCTTGCCAGCAGACACCATGAGCCACTGAGCCAGCCCTGGGCCTCTTAAGTTTTCAGATGAATCAGAGCAGGTGGGATTTGTTAAAAGGCGTACTCCTGCTGGCCAGTCTGAAGTCTGAGTCTTCGATTGGCATTCGTGAAACCTGTGTTTTCCGCCATCACGGCCTGTCTTTTCTTTAGGATGATGGAGGTAGGAGGCTCTCACCTCATTTGGGGACTTAGCTGTAGTGACTCAGATTAAGGAAAGATGGCCAGAGGGGCTTCACAGGGTCAGGACCAGGCTGGGATGGGTCAAAGGAAGAGCTAGCTTCATTCTATGTGCCCTGAGTCCAGAGCAGGAAGATGGACAGTACAATCACAGTGATCATCTCTGGATCAATGGCTGTCCTTAAAGGTTGCATCAGGGACTACTTGCAGAGAAAGTTCTAGAAGCAAGAAAAGTTCAGGTCACCTCGCTGACTAGAAACAAGTGGAGATGAGGGGGTGGTGCTTGCCTTTTGGGACCCAGGAACCTGGCAGATTGTCACTAGAGTGATTGGAACAGGGTGGAACCAGGAACTGGGAATGCGGGAGGGGTTGCGTGGGTTGCCCTCAAGCCATGTGCTGACATAGGCGGGAGTTCAACTTTCCTGTCAAGCGTCATGGTGCAGTTGTTGGGCGAACACACCACCCACAACTACACTGGACTCTCAGGTACACAATGTTAGATTTGGGAGAGTAGGAAAAGGAAGGAGTTTAAGAAATAAGAACCAGAGCCAGACCTGCAACAGGAAAGGAATGTGCTCCCTTTATTCAGAACGTAGCAAAGGGCCTCTGCTGTCCGTGGAAACAGGCATCAGCCAACATAAGCAAAGCAATCTGTACTTACATACGGACCCTGCTGAAGGAAGCTATAGGAATTCGCTTGGTTGTCAGGCGGGGGTCCTCGGGGTACCTGAGGGTCTCCTTGCTGAGGCTATTTTCTCAAGATGAGCAGGCATGTTATCTTTTGGCACAGCGGATTGACTGCAAACAGTCTCTGTAGTGATCAGTTGATAAAAGTCCGATTGAAGGCCAAGCCAGGCTATTTGCCTACCTTGAGAAATTTATGTAAGGAAACTTATGACTCCTGCAGTTTACACATTCTGTCACACAGTGATTTGTATGTACATGTCCTAAATATTTCAGTAAAATGTGATTCTTCTTTTTTTTTTTTTTTTAATTGTCTTTTTGAGACAGGGTCTCCCTGTAGCCCCAGCTGTCCTGGAACTCACTATGTAGACCAGGTTGGCCTCGAACTCACAGAGATCTGCCTGCTCTGCCTCCCTAGTGCTGGGATTACAGGCGTGTGCCACCATGCCCGGCTAAAACATAACTTTTTACCTGAGATGCACATTTACCTGAGTTTCCTGCATTTCAATTTGCTGAGCCTGGTAACCCTAGTAACAGGGTGGGGCACTTTTGTCATGTGCCCATGAAGCAGCTGGTGACTTTGTCTCTTGAGATTTCGTGACTCAAGGGAAGAATACTAGCGAGCCCATGTTAAATACAGTTGTAGGACTCATTCTGGTCAAGTAGCTTTTTCCTCCGGGCTGGACATGACTGTCACCATTTTGAACAGCAGCTGTGGTGACCAAGAGACCCTCTCAAGGTGCTGGAGAGATGGCTCAGTGGTTAAGAGCACTGGCTGCTCTTGCAGAGGACCCGGGTTTGATTCCCAGCACCCACATGGTGGCTAACAACCATCTATAACTCCAGTTCCAGGGGATCCAATGCCTTCTTCTGACCTCCTTGGGCATTGCAACACATGGGTGCACTTACGTACGTGCAGGGCAGTACAGTCATACACATAAAATAAAAATAATAACAAAAGAAAGACCCTCCCAGGACTGGGCCTACTGACGTTTCTTCATTGGGGGGTAATGCTCATGAGACCCTCACAAAGCCCCAGTCCCTCCCCTCCCCGAGGTTATATAAGTGAGCTATTGACCAAGGTAGGACTTCTGAGTGGTTTGTGAGTTGTCCTTGCTGAGATGGGACTCCTTGGTGACACAGCTGGTGAGAGTCAACCATGCCGGTAAGGAACCCTGGTAAACTCCTAAAATGGACTTGGATAGTGTCCTAGATTCATTTTGGGGGCTGTGATAAAACACCCTGACCAAAGGTAACTTAGGGGAGGAAAGATAGAAACCAGGTCACAGTCCATCACTGAGAGAAGTCAAGGTAGGAACTCATACAGCTAATCCCAGCACATCCACACTCAAAGGCAGATGAGCAGATGAACCACACTGCCTACTTGCTTGCTCAGCTTGATTTCTTCCTCCTCATACAATTCAGGTCCCCCTGCCTAGGGAATGGCACTGCCCACAGTGGACTGGGTCTTCCTACATCAATCCCACAGACTGGCCCATAAGCCAACCTGATTTACACAATTCCTCCATGGAGGCCCTTCCCCTTCCCCACCAGGTGATTCTAGGCTGTGGCAAAGCGACATTTAAAACTAGCCGGCCCAGGTGGAACCCTTTCTTTGACCTCTCTATCTGCAGTGAGTACAGCTTTCTTTACATCTCCCCAGGAAGTCAGGTAGCACTTGGTGTCTGAACAGGGATTGGCAGAATGAACCAGGGCTGAGTTGGGCTGGAGTGTCTAGGGAAAAATCCTTGGTGACCATCTTCCTGTATGTGGTTTGGGATGGAGTGCCTCCTTGGTGGCAGCCGTGTGGCCCCTGCTGTGTGAGATAAAACGTAACTTATGCTGAGCTATCTGCCCAGAGGGAGAGTCGGGTGGAACCTCCACAGAGGAGATCGTGTGGCCATCTTCCCCTAGGTGGTATGGAGTGGTCCACCCTGCGGGTATGGGGACATTAGAGATGGAGGCGCTGGCTCACCATCCCTCATTGCTGGTGAGGGACATAAGGGAAAGAGAATACAAATTAGATCTGAGCTAAGGAGCCCCTCCCGGGACGAATTGAATGAGGGAGAGAATGAAGTGGGAAAGATGGGAATTGGGCTGTAGGACCCTGAGACCCTCTTCATTCACCCGCTACCCCCCAATCCCTCCAGATCCCCACTAATTGCTTTTAGCTTCTGCAAAATGCTTGGCTGCTGCTTTAGACATGCCTAGACATACCCTGGCATGCCCTGACCCCCGCCTGCTATTCCCCTCCACTTCCAGGAAACTATAGATTAAGCACCACAGGTAACAGTCAGCACATTCCACAGCCCTGAGAATAGCACCTACCAATAAGAAACTTCCAGGGCTGCATCTTATACTTCCAATCAGTTTAAAATTATGTTGGCACGCGCGGGCTCCTTGAACCAACCAAAATGTATCTTCGGTATCCCCCTCCTCTCTTTGTCTAAAACCTATAAAAGGCTCCACTCTCCCTTACTCTGGGCTCTCAGCACGGATCCGTTGAGTTGGTGAGGTCTGAGAGCCCGAGCTTAAGCCCAAATAAACCATAAACCTTTGCTTTTGCATTTTGGTGTGTTGGGTCCTTGGTGGTCTTCTTGGGGTCCAGTGGATGGGGTACAACAGGGCATGGGGAGGTGGAGCCCCAGTTCACCAGGCCAGATGCTACTGTGGTGATTGAACAGGTAAGGGAGCGAATTCAGCATGAACCTCAGTGCTGGTGTTAAGATTTTGTGGCTTTGCCGAGTGCCATGGCAGTTAAGAACTTTAAAAAAATTCATTTGTGGGGCTGGAGAGATGGCTCAGCGGTTAAGAGCACTGACTGCTCTTACAGAGGACCTGGGATTGATTCCCAGCACCCACATGGCTGCTACGAACCGTCCTTAACTCCAGTTCCAGGGGAATCCGAAGCCCTTTTCTGACCTCCATGGCATTGCACGACATGGGTGCACTCACATACATGCAGGCAATACACTTGTACACATAAATTGATTTGTATTTTATGAGTGTATAAGTGTATTGCTCACATGTATGTTAAGTGCACCCATGTCGTGCAAAGCCTGCAGAGGCCAGAAGAGGGCATCAGATCCCCTGGAACGGGCATTACAAATGGTTGTTATCCGCCATGTAGGTGATGGGTCCTCTGGAGGAACAGCCAGTGCTCTGAACTGCTGAGCCATTTCTCCAGTCCCAGTAGTTATGAACTTTACAAGATAGAACACAGGTGGGTGTTGTGGTGCAGGCCTTTAATCCCATAACTCTGGAGGCGGAGGCAGGTGGATCTCTGTGAGATGTGGGGCAATCTGGTCTATATAGCGAGTTCCACGCCAGCTGGGGCTACAGGGAGACCCTGTCTCAAAAAGACCAGAAAGAAAAGGTAGGTCTGGCTTACATCTGGGGTGGGTGGTGATGGGTCCCGCGGGTTCCTGTAGCTCTCTGGCCAATCAGTCTAGATGAAACATTGAGTTCCAGGTTCAGTGCGAGACCCCATCTCAAAAATTAAAGTGGAGTGTGATTGAGGAAGACATTCAGTATCAACTTCTGATCTTTGGATCTGCATGCACAGGCAGTCACACTTGCACACACACAGGCATACATATGTGACACATACACCATACATGTTTTTAGAAAAAGCAAATATGGCAAGATTCGTGTTAAGCCAAAGTTCTTGGGGAAAAGATGACAAAAAGCCAAATTCTGGAAAGCTTTAACCCTGAGGGACACTTGACTGGGGGGTGTCAGGGAGGCACAGGTAATGCCCACTGTACCCCCTTCTAGGGAAGAAGAACGTCTACCAGGTGTGGGAACTTCCCCTGACAGGATGGCCCAGGTTGTCTGCAGCCGATGGCTATGTGATGCAAACGGAAGACACATGTTCAGTTGTGGGATTCTTGGTCCCTTACTGGTATGAAAAACATCTGGGTTTTAGCGGATGGTACTCCTTCCCACCAAGTTCAGGGCAGTGGGTAGCAGCTGATGTATATGGACATAAAATGGAGCAGATGGTAAAGATTAAGCTTGTTCCCCAGAGCATACCAGGTACATTTCTCATCTGCAAGAAAACACTCTGGTGAGGGGTGTACTCCCAGAACATATCTTGCATATCACCACTGGAGAGTTTTTGCCTGAGGATGCAAAGTATAAAGACAATCATGTGTGACTGGGCAAAATGGAAGCCAGTAAAGTTGAGAGATTACTCACTGAGCCCAAAGGCCTTTCAGTGGTCAGGTGTGGCTTGTGAGGAGGCTGGATGGCTCATGGAGAACGACTGAATTATAGAGGATATGGAGGGCTGGTGCCCCTTCATGCCTCTGCATCCAACATAGCTCTCTTTAAAACAATATTTTATTATCTTTTTTATATTATGTGTATGAGTGTATTGCCTGTATGTATGTAACTACATTCATGTGTATGAGTGTATTACCTGTATGTATGTAAGTGCACCCATGTTGTGGAGGCAGAAGACAGTGTCGGATCCCCTGGAACTGGAGTTACAGACGGTTGTTAGCTGCCATGTGGGTGTTGAGAATCGAACCCGGGTCCTCTGGCAAGATCAGCCAGTGCTCTTAACTGCTGAGCCATCTCTCCAGCCCCCCAACATTGCTCTCTGGACAGAACAATTGACACAAGGGTTGGGGTCTTGTCATGCTGCAGTTAATGTTGGTGCCTTCTCTCTCCTTTAGTTGCCGAATCTTGAGACCGACTAGCACTTGCTTGGACCAGATGGCAGTAGAATTTAGAGATCCTACCACCTTCTGTAAAGATGTCTCATTATATAATGCTACCTCTGTCTTAAAGATCTAGAAACGTATTTGAAAGGACATCAAAAACTACAGCTGAAGAGTTTGAACAAAGATGGCCTGTGGAGTTGGGGAAAAGCATACCCTGAGACTGTGAGGTTAGGGGATGAAAATCTGGATGCCAGGGTAAGCTACCTCCCTGTGAGTTGTTCGCCAGGGAGGCCCTAAAATCCCTCCCCCATAATACAGGCTGTTAGCACTGCTGTTGATTGTATGGGTGGAACTGGATGGTAAGTCCCCATTTCTGGATACCACGTGCTTTGATTGCAGGACATTGAGAAATCAGGCTGGGTCTGGGCTGGAAGCTCCCTTGCTGATGGCTGGTTTTCATAGTGCGGGAAGGTGTTATGCATGCTACTGGGAGAGACTCACCACCAACAGTCCTGCTTGGCTACGGGCCCTGTGTGTTACACTCTTAGCATGCTGGTGCAGCTATCAGGGGTGTTACCTCTTCTGAATAGACTTAAAGCCTGCTCCACAGAAGGGAACCCATGTTTGGTACAGTTGTAATGGTCCCAAAGGGAGCCCCCCAAATTGTAATAGCCAAAGTAACTTCATTTTGTATAAAGCAGCCACTTTAAACTTCAAAAGCTAGAAAAAATGTCCAGCTTTAAGGTCAGGTCTGAACTTAGTTGCTTTCCCTTAGAAGAGTGTTTCCCTTGAAGTAGCTGCCCTCAGAAAGGAGCTGACCCCAGACCTTGAAGCTGTGCTTCTGCCTAGCCGCGAGAACTAACCAAAACAATAGCCTGTCTGTCTTGGTAAAATGCTGAAATAATAATAACAATCAGAAAGTTCCTTACTGTCAGGGTCTCTGTACATCTGTTACGAAAAGGACTAACAAACGTCTGTCTTGGCTTCTATAGCTTCCTTACCTGCTAACTTGGGCCATCCTGACCCTACTCAGGACCACTTGATATTACTTATGTGTGAAGAAATTCTTGTGGTTTTGGCCTTTATAAGCTAGTTTCACCCTCCCCTCAGGGCTGTGGGTCCTGAATCTGACTAGGGGACCATGGACAGCTATAGCCCTAATAAATTTGAGCAATGAAAATTTGAGTTGGGTCTGGTGGTCTTTTCTTGGGGGTTTCAAACTCTGTAACACTGTAAGCCCAGGTAAAACTCTGTGGCTGGGGGATAATAGACCCCCAGTGGGTAACAACTGCTGTTGTTTTGTTAACTGAGTATGATATACTTGTCAGTTGCCCTACACATTTGTGGTTTTTTGCCCATGGATCACTGCTGCTGTCAGCTGTAGTTGAAGGAAACTTTTTTTTTTTTTTTTTTTTTTTTTTTGGAAGGAATCTTTTTATAGTGGAAAACAGTTACTGTGGAGATTCATAGCTGGTTGAACTGGTGGGAATAAGTATCCGTTGTTGCACGGTGGCCTAGTGCTTAGCACTAAATGGAAAGAGATAATCTTACATCTCTATCACTCTCTCCAAAGTTCAGGGAACGTTGCAGAGGTAGTGGGAGGAGCTGGAGAAGGGTGTCGTGTAGAACTGCTTTGTCCTCTGGGGTGGACAAGACTATTGCTATCATAAGCGGAGCAGCTGTGAGATAGTCCATGAATTCCCTCCTGGAGTGAGATGAGGACCACAAGTCTTCATGAGCTCCTCATAAGCACCACACAAGATTATACCGGTAAACAATTGGTTTGGCTGGGATTCTTAAATGGTGCAGATTTTTTTGTTCACATTGAGGCAAGACTTCTCAGTGATGCCCAAATCACCCACACACCTGTAAGAAACCCTAATAAACTCATCAGTTTACCAAGCTGGACTTGGGTAGAATCTTTCCTTTGGTCTGTTGACTCTGTCTGAGGTTAATAGATGTTTCTTTACAACACCTGGGGAAAAGTCATGCAAAAACTTCCTCTCTCTCCTCTTCCCTCCTGAATCCCCTATTCTTGTTTGATTTCTGTGGTGATGATCCATTGAACAAAAGTGACTTAGGGGAGGGAAGGCTCATTTGGTTACAGGTTCCAGTCCATCATCAAGGGAGGCCAAGGCAGGGGCTGAGGAAGAGACTTCGGAGGAATGCTGCTTGCTGGCTTGCTCAGCTGCCTTTTTTTTTTTTTTTTGGTCTTTTTGAGACAGGGTCTCCCTGTAGCCCCAGCTGGCCTGGAACTCACTATGTAGAACAGGCTGGTCTTGAACTCACAGAGATCTGCCTGCCTCTGCCTTCCAAGTGCTGGGATTAAAAATGTGTACCACCACACCCGACTTCAGCTGACTTTCTCATACAGCCATACAGCCGAGACTGACCTGCACAGGGATGACACCACCCCTGCTAGGCCTTCCCAGATCAATCTGTAGTCAAGAACATGTCCCACAGATATTCCCACATGCCAGCCTGATGGAGGAATTTCCTTAGTTGAGATTCCCTTACCCAAGTTTGTCGAGTCCAACCAAGATTAGCCGTCACACCTCCTTTTCCCTCCTCTACCCTCCCTTTTAAAAAGAAAAGTCTTAGGACTGAATGGCTCAGTGGTTCAGAGCCCTGGCTGCTCTTGCAGAAGACCTAGGTTCAGTTCCCAGTACCCACATGGTGGCTAACAACCATCCATAACTCCAGTTCCAGGGGGTTCAAAGCTCTCTTCTGAATTCCTAGGGCATTGCATTAACATGGGTGTACTTACATGCAGGCAATATATTCATACACATAAAATGAAATAATTGAGCCAGGCGTGGTGGCGCACACCTTTATTCCCGGCACTCGGGAGGCAGAGGCAGGCAGACAGACCTCTGTGAGTTCAAGGCCAGCCTGGTCTACATAGGGAGTTCCAGGCCAGCTGGGGCTACAGGGAGACCCTGTCTCAAAGAAACAAACAAAACAAAACAGGAGAGAAAAGTCTTTGTGTGTGGGTGTGGGTTTGTGACAAGCAGGACTTGGGGGTCAGCATCATGAATCATCTGTCTTTGCTAGTGGGATCCTAGACTGGTAAAACTGAGTATGTGTTCTTGGGTGCATTGCTGGGGGAGGAAAGGGCCCAGGGAAGGGAAGAGGTTAGAAAGGAAGAAGTCAGGGGCTGGAGAGATGCTCAGTGGTTAAGAGCACTTGCTGCTCTTGCAGTGGACCCAGGTTCAGCTCCCTGAATCCACATGACACTTCATAACCATCTATAGCTCCAGTTCCAGGATATCCAACATCTTCTGGTCTCCTTGGGAACCAGGCACACATGTGCTACACTTACATACATGCACTGATACTCATAAGATAATAAAATGAGGGGCTGGAGAGATGGCTCAGCAGTTAAGAACACTGTTCTTGCAGAAGACCTGGGTTCGAATCCTAGCACCCACATGGCAGCTAACAACTGTCTGTAACTCCAGTCCCAGGGGATCCAATGGCCTCTTCTGACCTTCTCGGGCATTGCACAACACAGGTGCACTTACCTACATGCAGGCAATACACTCATACACATAAAAATAATAAAATATTTTAAAAAAGAACAAACCTTTAAAATTTTATTATTATTTTTTAAAATTTTATTTTATGTGTATCAGTGTTATGCCTGCATGTAGGTAAGTGCACCTGTGTTGTGCAATGCCCGAGAAGGTCAGAAGAGGCCATCGGATCCCCTGGGACTGGAGTTACAGATAGTTGTTAGCTGCCATGTGGGTGCTGAGATTTGAACCCGGGTCTTCTGCAAGAACAACCAGTGTTCTTAATCGCTGAACCATCTCTCCAGCCCCTAAAATGAACAAACTTTTTTTTTGTTTTTTTTGAGACAGGGTCTCCCTGTAGCCCCAGCTGTCCTAGAACTCACTATGTAGACCAGGCTGGCTTTGAACTCATTGAGATCAGCCTGCCTCTGCCTCCCAAGTGCTGGGATTAAAGGCGTGCGCCACGACGCCTGGCCATGAACAAACCTTTAAAAAATAAAAAGGAAGAGGTCAGAAAGGAAAGGGTAGCAGGTAGGCCCCACGGTTTGATGTTCCTTTGGCCTAATCCCACCAGAATTTACTTTGCACCCCCTGGTGGCAGCTACCAGATTTGCAGGCGCAGGCAGAGAGACCAGCACTCCAAGTTCAGCCCCTCTGGTCCCAGGAAGCCATCAGTAGGGTGCCCTGAAGTTTAAATGCAGATGAGGGCCATATTACTGACAAGAAAGATGCTTCAACCTCTTACAACACTTACCACCAGGCTTTGGGGAGCCTGAATGTCCCAGACCTGGGAAACCATTTCTGTGGACCTGGGGAACTAGAGGGAGGAGACTAGAGCCAGCGTGGGCCTGGAGGGAAGAGGCTGGGCCACACGACAGATGGCCCAGGTGTGCCTGCTCTTTTGAACTTGAGAATCTGGGTGCCTCCTAGGAAGGAGGGCGGAGCCAGAGCACTGTGGGAAGCATTTCCAGTGGGATGAAGGCTAGTCTTGGGGGATTGCTCTGGGGGACGTAGATTCCTGGCAGTGCTCGTGAGCTGCGTGGGTGAGGCAGAGAGCCCTGGCCTGTAGCTCACAGCCCTCCACCGCCAGCCAGCCTCAGACCTCCCGGCGCTCCCGACAGGCTCCTGGGAGAAGTAGAGTGAGGGTGACATTCCCAGGGTTAGAGACAGACCCTAAGGACTCGGTGCCTCTTCAAACGGAAGGCCTCGGTGACCTGGGACCCTCCTGGGGCTGTCATGAGCCCTTCAGAATGGCCACTGAGGCCCAGAGGATGAGCTTCTAGGCCACTGTTAAAGCTGTCCAGTGGCTTTTGGAATGGGGAGGGTTCCAGTGTTAGGCAGCTGAGTCCTAAGATGAGGGGGTCCACCCTATTTGCCTCTGTAGATGGAGACTACAGACCTCTCCTGGGGCTCCTGGCTGGGCAGTTCCAGATGTCTCCACTAGGGGGTGGACTCGCACCACTCGGTGCAGAGGAGCAGGCAAAACCCAAGCTAGTTCTGCTCCGAAGCTCCGTACTTCCCAAGCAGGGTCCCTGGGCAGGGTGGAGTCTATGAGCTTCTGCCTGGTCTTGGGCTAGGTGCCTACCCATCGTGTGCCTCAGTTTCTTCCCCAAAGGGACTGACCATAGAACTATAAAATGCTGACCTCAGGTTTGATTCTGAGGGTTCAGAAGGGATAGCTGTTTTATTTTCCAGAAGGAGAAACAAAGGCTTAGAGTTTCCAGGGTCCCTGAAAGAGACACCAGCCGCCTCTCAAGCATCCTCCTCCTGGACCAAGCGGAGTCCAGAGCTCCAGAGGTTGGTCCGAAGGATGCTGGGAAATGCCGTAGGCTTGTTGTGGTTTGCCACATGGTAGCATGTGTAGGGTGTCCGGTAAGTGCTGGCTGGTGGAAGACCAGCAGCAGGCCAGTCACCTCTCTCAACTTGTTCTTTCAGAATTTATTGTTTTTCTAGGTCTGGCTGTGCACACCTTTAACCCCAGCACCTGGGAGGCAGAGGCCAGAAAGACCTCTGTGAGATCAAGGCCTGGTGCTGGGACCTTAGGGATACCCTGTCTCAAAAACCAGAAAAGGGGCTAGAGAGATGACTCAGTAGTTAAGAGCACTGGCTGCCCTTTCAGAGGACCCAGATTCAGATCCCAGCACCCACATTGCCACTAACAACCATCCTTAACTCCAGTTCCAGGGGATCCAATGTTCTCTTCTGTCCCCCGTGGGCTTTGCGTGCATGTGGTACTTACATACGTGCAGACAAAACACTCATGCACATGAAAGTAAATCAAATTTAATAAGGTGGGGGCTGGAGCGATGGCTAATCTGTAAAGAGCACTGGTTGCTCTTCCAGAGGACCTGGGTTTGGTTCTCAGTACCCACATAGTGGTCAACAAACCATTCAGAACTCCAGTTCCAAGGGATCCAGCACCTTCTTCTGACCTCCCGGGCATTACACACAAAGGCGGACCTTACTGTTCCGCTGCTGTGCACATATGCATTTTCCATGTGCATGGTCAGTGCTGATTGTCAACCCAACAGGATCTAGTGTTAGCCAGGAGACAAATGTCTGGGCATGTCTGTGAGGAGTTTTCTAGACTGGGCTGATGGATGTGGGAGGACCCACCCCAAATGTAGTCAGCACCATTCCGTGGGTTGGGGTTCTGGACTGAATAAAGAGACAGTGAGTTGGGCACCAGCATTTACCTGTCTTCTTCCTGACTGGGGATACCTCGTGACCAGCTGTCTCCCGCTCCCGCCACCATGCTGTCCCTCCACGATCACTGCACTCTCAAACCGTGAGCCAGAATAAGCCCTCCTCCCTTAGGGTGCTTTTGTTAGGTGTTTTGTATAGCAAAAAGAGAAGTAACTGCTATCCTGCATAGCGATGGCTTTTCACGTGGCCTGCGGCAGCGATGCAACCGCAAACCAGAGGGCCCTTCACAGGCCTCAGGGCCTTTCTGAGGGACACGGTTTGCATTTTTATAAAGCTGATGGCCCAAGCCACTGCTGTTTCCTTCTGTCACTACTAGTGAGTGGAATGGCTCGAGAGGCCCTGGAAAGGCACCGCCGAGGGGGACAATGGACCTGCGCTTTGTCTGCTTAAGGCTCAGACCTCAGCTGGTGTCTGTGATAGTGTGAGGGGTATGGGGGACAGGTTAAGCACTTTTTACTGTGTCTTACAGGCCAGAAGGCTTAACAGGCCCCTGTTACCAGATACCTCTGCCTTCATACCAGGGTCCTTTGGACAGGCTGCTGCCCAGGTGAGTCATTAACTGTTATTTTTTCTGTGTTGGTCTTGGCTGTTGTCAGAGGAGGGAGCTGTAGATTGGGAGGACCAGCTTTCTGTTTCTCACATTCAAGTGGTATCTCTGGGGCAGAGGATGACCCAGGCTGAGCTCCCTCCTGGGGATACCCCTGTGCTTCTGGTTGGGCCTGCCCCGGGTGCCTTTCTGCTTCGACACAGAGGTACAGGACCATGGGGGGGGTGTGGTGTGAAGCTTCGCCTTGGGGCCCTCTATTAATAAAGCCACTGCTGACCCCTGGATGTGCAGGCAGAGGAGGGGACACAGCGTTCCCAGGGCCAGCATTTGGCCAGAGACCTTTCGTGCCTGACCCAGCCGCCTTTGGAGTGCTCCCGTCCTGCTCTGGCCCCTTGGCTGAAGGACCGGAAGCCCTTCATAGGCCAAGCTGGGGCTGCCCTTCCTCTGATATATAAATATCCCAGGACCAGCTCCTTGGGAGCTTCCCAAGGGCCCAATGGAGGGAAGGACAGAGCCCCAGGCCCCTGAGACCAGGCATGATTCAGATACAAGTCATCTGTCCTCTAGGAGCTGGCTCTAGGCTATTCCAGAACCTTCTTGGACTGCCCTGATGTTGTGCTCTGTAGACCCCAGAGGCAGCCTGGAAGAGGGGCTTACACTATTTCTCTCTCATCCAGTTGTTCCCATGGCGTTGTCAGATATTGGCTGGGGACAGACAAGAAGACAGTTTCTCATCTCTGGAGGAGCTGTGTTGGAGAGGCAGGAAGGCTGAGATCCAGGAAGGACCAAATTTCTGTTATAGCTTATCAAGAACCACCTGCAGTTCTCTGCTGAGGCCCTTAAGATTCCAGGAGGGGTCCTCAGCCAGCCCAGTCCTTCTGGTTCTCCTAAGTGACTTGGCCCTGACCTAGTGACTGTGACCTTGCCCTGTGCCATGTCCCCTTCCTCCTGTAGCCTCTGCTATGTCCTCCTTTGCTGAGCTGGGCCTGTCTATTCACAAGGGAAGAGTTATCACCAGGATGCACATGCTCCAGGCCACACGAGGCTTCAGGGCATCTCCCATTGTTGGCCACAGCTGGTCGCTGGGGTGCTCAGGAATTGGAAATGAAGCCAGGATATACCTGGCTCTACTCATACAAGTTTTCCCTCTTCAGCAGCAGACAGGAGCATAGGGAGCTTGGTCCCCAGGCCCTGTGTCCAGGACACCATATTCAGGCTGTGTTCCTCTTCTGTCTGGAGCAGGGGACGTTTTCTGAGTGTGCTGAGGCTGTCATTGAAGAACCAGGAACTGGACCTGGGTGGCTCAAAACAAGTGTATACTCTCCCTATTCTGAAGGCCAGCAGCTCAACATCGAAGCATAACGGGGCTGTCTCCCTTCCAAAGCTCCTGGAGGGTTGGTCCCTCATGTCCCTCCATGATACTCCTGGGGCTGGAGCTCTCAGTCTGTCCTCTGCCTCCTCTAGTGGTCCCTCCTCACTCCTCTGTGTTTTGTGTCTTCTAAGGGTGCTTGTCATTTGATTTAGGGACCCCAATCCATGCTGATCATTTTTCAAGATCCTGTACTTAATCACACTTGCAAAGTCCTTTTTCCCAATAAGGTCAGTTGTAGGTTCCAGAGGATAGATCTTTGGGGGACCAGCATTCAGTGCCCTGTTCTCCGAGCCTCCATTTCCACGTCTGCATCTTTCTCTGTACAGTAGGGTACTGTAAGAGCCCCCCGTCCCCCACAGCGTGTGGTCAGTGATGACGCTGTAGCCGCTGTGGCTGTGCCTGTGTCCCCTTCCCCAGCTCTGTCCCTCCAAGTGAAGCAGCCGCTCCCCTCCCAGAGAGCCAGGATTTGGTGTTGGCCCGGCCCTGTGGCCAGCTCCTGTGTGTGGATGCAGGAGATAATTGCTAAGGCAGCTCCTGCCTTTTCTAGTCTGGGGGAAGTCTGTGCTTTCTGGAAGAAGGTAGCTGGGTTCACACATGAGCCCAGGACTCTCAGGCATCAGAATCTAGATTCATTTAATGCTTCCGATGTACTGTGGGCTATCCAGCAGCCCCAGTAAAATGCAGAGATACCCAGCCTCAGGAGCTGCCAGCCCTGCCCACCCTGCCCTTGCTCCCAGCCCTTCTTTTCCTCCCTGTGAGCATGCTCAGCTCTCCCTGCCTCAGGGTCTCCATTCGTGCCATTTCTTCTCCTTTCACAGTGTCCTCTGAGCTGGTCTCACAGTCATCTCTTGGCCAGTCATGTCCCTGTCTGCTGCGCCCCAGCCAGGCCTGCAGTGCACACTGGTAGAAAAGGGGGGTATCAGGGCCACAGCCGGAGCGGGGGCAGCAGTCTTGGAGAGATGAGGGGCCTCAGGGGCTCTCCTTGAGTCTCCGAGAGATGAGGGGCCTCGTAGAAAAGTTGGGACCCAAGGACATCAGGGCCACAGCCAGAGAGGGGGCAGCAGTCTTAGAGAGGTGACTTCAGGTGGAGGCAACGGTGGGAACGAAGGTAGCAGATGGAGACCTGGCACGGGGATTGCCCATGAGCCAAGGGCTCTACCCACCAGTGCAGGGGCCAGGGGAACAGAGAGCAAAGTGCCCTTCCAAGGCCAGGGGCTTGTGGCAGCCCCTCTGGGGGTTCACCTCCTCAGCCCAATGCTATGCCTTGAGTGGGCTTGGATGTGCTAGCCTGTTCCTCCTGGCCTGTTCCTCCCTACCGTCCTTGAAGCTGAGCCCCATGGGGCTCGTTTTATTAGAGGCAACATCCTAAAGTGGGACAAGCACCCCAGAGTCCACCTGTGAGACCTGGACCCAGGCTTCCTCTGCCAAAGTGGAGATCCCAGGCCAGGCTGCGGTCCCTGGGACACCTGTGTACAGATGCAGTTTCTGGGCCCTTTTCAGCACACAGCTGGCATCTGTCCCATGCACTACCCGGGCTCCCAGTGGCGTGGTTGCAGACACTGGATTTCCTCTCTCCTTTCGTGTGGACTCTTACTTCCCCTGGACCAGGTCCTGCTGTTGTCTCTGCTTGGAAGGAGCCAACACACACCAGGATCTGCCATGATCTTGGGATTCTGGTGTCTGTGTGTAGGGCAGGCCAGAGAAACCCATTCCCAGCCCTGTGGCCTGCCTCATCTGTTATAGGTGTGGCTTGAGCACCCAGCAGATTAAGCCCTTCCCACACCTCCAGGATTTCCTCCTTCATCAATAGGATGACCTCTCCCATCTTGAGGTGCAAGCTTGTATTCCCAGTGCTGAGGAGGTAGGGACAAGGGAATCTCTGGGGTTCACGGGTCAGCCAGCATAGCCTATTCGATGAGCTCTATGCCAGTAAGAGACCCTGCCTCAAAAATAAAGTTGATGACATACCTGGGGATGACGCTCGATGTGTCGTTTGGCTTCATGAATGTGCATACATATGTACACCCCCACACGTGTACACATGCACAGATACATGGAAGTTCCTTGATTTATTTCACAAAGCCTCCTTCCCACCTCTGAGCTGCTCTGAATGTGTTTGCTGTTACTGATGTCAACATCCACACAAGCATCCCCGTCTGCTTCTCAGCAGGAGAGCAAAACTTTGTTGTACAGGCCTCCCATGCCTCAGACTGTGTGGGTAGAAATGTCTTCTGTGGAGGCTAGAGAGATGGCTCAGCCGTTAAGAGTACATACTGTTCTTGCAGAGGACCCCAAATGCAGTTCCCAGAATCCATGTCTGGTGGCTCACAATGGCCTGGAACTCTAGCTGCAGGGGAACTGATACTCTCCTCTGGCTTTTGTGACCACCCCCACAGAGATACATGCACACACACACACACACACACACACACACACACACACACACATATTTAAGAAAAGTCTGCTGTGATGGTCAATCTGCATTGTCAACATTACAGCATTTAGAACCACCTAGGAGACACCTTTTGAGGGTGTTTCTAGAGAGGTTTTAACTGAGGAGGGAGGATCTACTCTGAATGTCCTAGACTGAATAAAAAATAAAATGGGAGGACATCAGCTGGGTCCCAGCATTCCCCTGTCTCTACTTCCTGATCGGCCAAGATTTGAGCAGGCAGTCTCCCAAGCCATGCCTCCACTGCTAGGAGGACTGTATCCCCTCAAACCACAAGCCAAAATAAATCTTTCCTTTAAAAAAGTTATTTTTATTTATGTGTGTGTGTGTGTGTGTGTGTGTGTGTATCTGTGTGTCTGTGCGTCTGTGTGGGTGTATATGCCCCGTCTCTGTGTGTGTGTGTATCTGTGTGTCTGTGTGTCTGTGTGGGTATATATGCCCTGTCTGTGTGTATGTGTGTGCCCATGGAACACAGAAGAAGAGATCGTTTCCTCTAGAGTTGGAGTTACACTCAGTTGTGAGATGACCACCGAGGGTACTAGGAACCAAACTCAGGTCCTCTGGAAGAGCAAGTGCTCTTAAACCCTGAGCCATCTCCTCAGCTCCCAAACTCTTTGAGCTTTTTGTTAGGCATTTGGTCACAATAGAGAGAAAAGCAACTGATAGAGAAAATTGGCACTGAGAAACGGGGCCCCTGCCGTGGCTCCCTGACGCTGTGCTTTGGGGGCCTTTGGAATTTGTTTGGAAGAGTTTGGACCTGTGGGCTGGTGAAACTCTAGGGAGCTGCAGGCAGACCTTCAGTGGGCAGCTCTGGGGGTGAGGGGCCAGAGTGCTGACAGAACGCGACAGTAGAATTTGGACTCACAGGTTTCCAGGGGAGAGCGAGGATGTTCTTGCTCGAGGCCATTCTGGTAGAGAATCTGGACACGCTCCACCTGTGTCCCAAGCACTTGGGCTGACAAGACACTGCTGCAGTCCAGACGGTGCCACCACATGCCGGACATGGAGCCGCAGGACTTGCTGTGTGCCTTGCTGGGTTTTGCTCTCGCTTTAGTCTGATTTTTTTTCTTCTCAGGCTCCATCACTTTCTTTAGAGATGGGAATGTTTGCTTTGTGCCATTCTATGTCGAAAGCACATACCTTAGTCCATTTATTGATTTATTTATTGGTCTTTTTGAGATAGGGTTTCCCTGTAGCCCCAGCTGACCTGGAACTCACAGGGATCCACCTGCCTCTGTCTCCCAGTTGCTGGGATTAAAGGCGTCCATCACTATACCTGGCCTCTTTGATTTATTTTTATTTTTAAAAAATATTTTATTATTTTTATTTTATGTGTATGCGTGTATTGTCTGCATGTAGGTAAGTGCACCCGTGTCGTGCAATGCCCAAGGAGGACAGAAGAGGCCATTGGATCCCCTGGAACTGGAGTTACAGACAGTTGTTAGCTGCCATGTGGGTGCTGGGATTTGAGCCTGGGTCTTCTGCAAGAACAACCAGTGTTCTTAACCGCTGAGCCATCTCTCCAGCTCCATGTCAAATTTTAATTTCTAGAAGATTTTTAATTTTTTAAAGATTTATTTTAAACTCTGTGTGTGCATATGTATCTGTGCTTGGGTGTGTGTACTTGAGTGCAGGTGCCCACAAAGGTCAAAAGGGGGTGTTGGAGCCCCTGGAGCTGCAGTTACAAGCAGTTGTGAGCCCCTCGATGTGGGTGCTGGGAGCTGAACCTGGGTTCTCTGCAAGAGCAGTCAGTGCTCTTACCCAAGTCATCGCTCCAGCCTCCCACGCCGTTTCTTCTATGCACATAGTCAGGATCTCTTTCTTGGACTGTGGCTATGCTGACTAGTAACTTGACACAGAGTGGGGACACCTGGGAAGAAGGGACCAATTGAGGGGCTTCTTCCATCAGGTTGGCCTGTGGGCGTGTCTGCAGGGTATTTTAGTTTTTAAAAATTTATTATTTATAGCTGGGCGGGGTGGTGCACGCCTTTAATCCCAGCACTCGGGAGGCAGAGGCAGGCGGATCTCTGTGAGTTCGAGGCCAGCCTGGTCTACATAGTGAGTTCCAGGACAGCTGGGGCTACAGGGAGACCCTGTCTCAAAAAGGCCAAAAAAATTATTATTTATTATTTTTATTTTATGTGCATGAGTGTATTGCTTGCATGTATGTAAATGCACTTGTGCCATGCAATGCCCACAGAGGTCAGAAGAAGGCATCAGATCCTCTGGAACTAGAGTTACAGATAGTTGTTAGCCACTGTGTGGGTGCTGAGAACAGAACCTGGGTCCTCAGCAAGAGCAGCCAGTGCTCTTAACTGCTGAGCCATCTGTCCAGCCCCCAGAGCATTTTCTTGATTGCTGGTTGATGTAGGAAGTCCTAGCCGACCATGGGAGGTGACAATCCTGAGCAGGTGGGCTGGGCTATATTAGGAAGACAGCTATGGTGACTGGAGAGATGGCTCAGTGGATATAACAGCACTGGCTGTTCTTGTAGAGGACCCAGGGTCGGTTCCCAGCACCCACGTGGTGGCTAACAATCATCTGTAACTCTAGTTCCAGGGGATCTGACACCCTCTTCTGACCTCTGTAGGCACTACACACATGTGGCACGCATGCATGCATGCACACACACACACACACACACACACACAGAGGCAAAACACTCATACACATAAAATAAAAATAAATTTTAAAACATTAAGAAGGAGCTGGATGTGGTGGAGCACGCCTTTAATCCCAGCACTCGGGAGGCAGAGGCAGGTGGATCTCTGTGAGTTCAAGGCCAGCCTGGTCCACATAGTGAGTTCCAGGACAGCTGGGGCTACAGGGAGACCCTGTCTCAAAAAGACAAAAAAAAAAAAAAAAAATTAAGAAGGAAAAGTAGTGGAGCAAGTCACAAGAGCCAGCCAATAATCAATGCTCCTCCTGGTCTCTGCTTCAGTTCCTGCCTCCAGGTTCCTGCCTTGAGTTCCTGCCCTGACGTCCCTCAGTGATGGATTGTGACCTGGGTGTTGTAAGATGAAGTAAATTCTTTTCCTTCCCTAAGTTTGCTTTAGCCAATGTTTTATCACAGCAGCAGAAAATCAAGCCAGGACAGTGGTTGTGTTGGGTGTGCCCTGAGGTGGGGGCAAAGGCCTCCACAAGGCACAGTGGCTAGGCGTCTATGTGGGCAGCTGCCCTTTGAGATGGCTCCGTGCGGAGAGGCAGTCTGCACGGTCTAGTGAACTCTTCCTGGAAGTACGTCCTGTGGTGGATGGTTCAGGGTCACCCCACTGGCTCCTGTGGACCTAAACAGGACATTCTGTTGCAGAACCAGAGACTGTGTTTGTTTTTTGGAAAATCAACAAATATGTGAGTGTGTAAGGAAATGGGGCAAAAGTCACCCAATTAGCAGTCTCAATGCAGCCTTTGACCACCCCCAAGAGTCTGTTTCCTTTTGGATCTGGCAAGTGGCAGGGTGCCTTTGCCAAGTTATCCTCCCACGGGTATGGTGGAGGACCCACCAGGAGGGGCCAAGGTGAGCCTGAGTTACTGGCTTAGTCAGGCCACGGGTGTCCGTCAGTAGGACCTTAAGCCATTTTTGCTTTTGAGCTGTGGTTTGCTCAGTGCCTAGGTTGGTCTCAAACTCCTGGGGCTTAAGTGATCCTCTGCCTCCGTTTCCAAGGTACAGTAACTAAGGGGACAGGATCTAACCCTCCAGATCACACTGTCAGTACCTCTTCTGTCTCAGAAAAAAGCATGGATCTTTGAACAGTTTCCAGAACGTTTTGTCAAGTAGGTGGGGCCAGGCTTGCTCTGGACAAGGCCAACCAGACAGGGCTGAGTCCTGCTTCCTAGTGCAGTGACCTAGGTACCAACTATTTTGATGCCTTCTTCAGACCTATGTCATATGGGGACACTGAGGCAGGCTGTGACGCCCAGGTACCCTGGGTGTAGACTGTGAGCAAGAGGTCAGAGGGGACCAGAATCTCCTTCTCCGGTTCTTGTCGGGGAAATTTCTGCCCCATGTTACAGGGCTACGAAAGAAAATGTGTTCTCGTGTTGTTGTCAGTCAGACCTTGGGAGAGGGTCCTGAGGAGGGTGTCCCTCCTGCAGACCCAGCTTCCCATGGACTCAGCTTCCCCCTGAGGAGATGTGGCCAGTCTGATCTCTAGTTTTGTCCCTGTGAGACTGAACACCACCCAAAGGCCAGAGTCATTGTTGCCCGGATTGTATTAGCTGCTGAGAGCTCAGGTCCTGGCACACAGTAGGCATTCAGTCAAGGAAGACCCAGCGACACAAGGGTCTCATTTGTGTGTTGTGACTGTACCATGTCCTGGGGGATGGTGCAGGTATCAGGGACTGAGACTGATTGGACAGTCTGGGGGCAAGATCCCCCTCCCCCAGGTGTAACACTCCAGCTGTCCCAGTCAGTCTACCTGCTGGGTAACAAGGCATGTCCCCAGGTCCTTGGAAACACATGGTGGGCCCTGGGCCCTAATCCCTAGTTTCAGGCCCTGAATCTATCCTACAGATGGGTGACCACCTGCAGAGCTTCGGTGTTCCAGCGTCCCTCCCTCATCTGTCAGGGAGCATCACGGAGCACCGCTGGGTCCCGTGTTCACCCGCTGGTCCCCGCCCCCGTGCAGAGTGCGTGGTCTGGCCCTGCCGTGCGCTGGAGCCTCCTCTTGCTTGTCACTCCCGCCACCTGCTCCTTCCAGAACCCAGGTAGGTGTCATCAGGAGCTCCTAAGCCAACCATGGAGTCTGGGCAGAGGTCCTCTGCTTGTGCAAGGGTGACGGGACTGACTTCGAGTCTGTGCACTGAGCCCACTTCCAGCAGTGTCAGTAGACAGGCTGCTTCTGGCCAGCACCTGGGGACGCTCCACAGTGGAGGAGCCAGGCCAAGGCTCCACAGCTGCGCCATCCACGGCCCACTCTCCAGCTGCTCCGGCCATGGGTCCTACAGGGTTCACTCAGGACTGAGCCCTGGAGCCTCTGGAGGTCGCAGACCCACCCAGGTGGGCTGTGGGAGGGTGATGACAGGAGGTAGGGATGTCACTAGGCCTCCCAGAGAGGAGAAGAGTGACCTGAAGACCCGCTCTTGGAGCCAGGAGTCCCAATGTCCAGCCTGCCTTAATGTTGGAGAAAGGTAATGGGGTGCTGGGAGTGTGGCAGATGTCCCGGGGGGCGACTCCAACCCAGCTCTCAAGGTTTCAGGCTTCCTGAGTGTTGATTTCTCCTCATCCCTCCCTGCTCTGGGTCCAATCAATCAATAGAGGAAATCTCTCGCATGGCACCTCTCTGAGCCCCGCAGGCTCCTACAGGATTGATTAACACAAACATCAATTTCTTGGGCCGCACGCCTCTGAAAACACGGTGCTTTTTCAGATTGAATTGCTACCGTGCGCCCGGTGTAAATAAAGACGGGGAAATAACTTGGAAGATTTGTGACTGTGGGCCTCAGCTGCCCTCTTGGTTGGTGCTGTTAGAGGGTTGGCAGAGAGAGGGAGGGCAGAGGGAGAGAGGGTGCATGTGTGCATGCATGTGCGCACACACGTGCACACATACACGCACACATACATTCACATACAGGCACACGCAGGGGCAGACAGACAGACAGAGGGACGGAGGTGGAGAAAAGCTGGGAGATGGAAAAGCCAGCACTATGGAGCTGGTGACTTCCAGCAGAACAGTGAGAGGTGCGTGCTAACTGGTCGTTTATTTTCTCTGGCAGTCTAGAGGGTGTCTGCAGAGGGGTAGTGCTGCTACTGGTCCTGCGGCAGCTGTGGGGTGGCCTGTCCTCTGACCCTGAGGCTACATGAGATTCCTTTTGCTGTGTCCCTCCCTCCCCTTCTCTAGCACAAGGTAAGGCATGGTGGAATGGCTCAGACCAGGCACCCTGTGGGCACAGGACCCAGGGGGTCAGGGGCCCAGAGTCCAGAGCAGGAGGGTTAGATGCCATAGTGCAGGTAGTGGGAGCAGGCCTTCCTTGAGGCCATACCCTGCCTTCCTTGGCTCTGTGCTCCAAGATGTGTCCATGAGCCCTGCTCCCTGTCTCCCCAGCCTGCACCCTGAGCCCCAGCTGCCTCCATACCCTTGAACTCAGCTGGGCCACAGTATCTCAGCTTCTTTTCCTGTTGCTGTGATAAAATACTCCAGACTGGAGACATGGCTCAGCGGTTGAGAGCACTGGCTGTTCTTGCAGAAGACCTGGCTTCAAATCCCAGCACCCACACAGTGCCAGGGGATCTGATGCCCTCTTCTGACCTCTGTGGGCATTGCATGGCACGGGTGCACTTACACAAATGCAGGCAATACATTCATACACAAAATAAAAATAAATAAAAAGTTTAAAAAATACTCCAAACAGGGGCTGGAGAGGTGGCTCAGCGGTTAAGAGCACTGACTGCTCTTGCAGAGGACCCAGGTTCGATTCCCAGCACCCACATGGTGGCTACGAACTGTCCTTAACTCCAGTTCCAGGGGAATCCGAAGCCCTCTTCTGACCTCTGTGGCATTGCACGACACAGGTGCACTCACATACATGTAGGCAATACACTCGTACACATAGAATAAAAATAATTTAAAAAATACCCCAGGTGAGAAAGGGTTTATTTTAGCTGACACATCCATCACGGCAGGAAGTTGAGGCAATGGGAGCTTGAAGCACCTGGTCGCACAATCAGGAAACGGAGGATGGTTGCTAGTGCTCAGCTTTCTATTCCCTGTCCAGGGACTGGTCCTGCCCACGATTAAGACTGGTTTTCCTACCTCAATTAATGTAATCAAGATCATCCTCACAGGCGTGCCCAGAGGCCCATCTCCCAGGTGATTCTATATTCTGTCAAGTGGGTAGTTAACACTAATCCTCACAGGGCCACAGCCCAGTGCTGGTGGCCCAGAGGGAGCGAGTGTGAACCATTGACAGCAGAGGAGTCTCGTGAGACAAAGAAACGGTAAAGTTCAAGTCCTCTGAGTACCTCAGTGTACCCCACTGCAGCCACCTCGGCCTGAGGCGGTGAGAACGCCTCTGGCAGGAGTTTCCTGCAAAGTCTGTGTCTGCAGCTGCTGTGTGTGGCCTGCACCCTGCAGGTATTGGAGGCCAGCATGGTGGTGGTACTGTTCTGCAGAAAAGGCCCAGGTATCTCTAGCTCAGAACTGTTCAGACCTGATGATGCATTTGTCAGGCTGGGCAGGATCCTTCACGGATTGAAGGGATGGTATGGTGGGGGCTACGGGTGCCTCCAGGAGGAGGAAGAGCCCACAATTCCACTGAGAGCAGCTCCAAGCTGCCCCCTTTAATCCTGCACCCCGAGTAAGGAGGCCAGGCATTTCCAAAGGGCCAGCTGTGGGCCTGGCAGCCAGGTGACAGGTATGCCATCCTCATCACTAGCTCGGTTCTGGGCAGAATCCTGAGTCCCTCTGTTGACTATGTGGGGCGGCCTGAGCGGAACTGAGTCCTGGAGAGGACAGGCCAGTTCCTAATGTGGTATGGTCTTACCCAGCTCTTGGAGGGAGTGACTATTCCTGAAGCTTCCTGTCAGTCCAACTGGACCTGTCCTGTCTAGATGTTGAGTGCCCCTGTCCTGAGGATAGGGAGTGGGTGGGGAATGGGTTTTGCAGGCACCGTCTGTCCTGACTCTGGAAGCCTTCCACGACTCAGCGTCAATCTCCAAGGGCCTCCCCGGCCTGCAGCTTGCAAGATGGCCCCTTCCTGGCTTAGAACTACAGCATGTCTCTGATACTCTTCCTAAGGCTGATTCTGTCCCCTCTAGATGTGACATCTTAACAAGGCAAATGCTCACCAAGCATTTACAGTGTGCTGGGCACCAGGCGGGTTATGACCCCGGAGTTCGTAGGTTGGGGCCCACCTTCCCTTTAGCTGTAGGACCATTCCTGAGCTCCAGGGGTGAGAGCCTGATGTATAGTAAAGGTGCCTCACCCAGGAGCACCCTCCCTCCCAGGCCATGTCCTGGGCTCCAGTTGCCTCTGTAACCCTGTGCTCTCCTATGGGGCCTGGAAGTCCCAGAATGGGGGTTCTGGATAGTGAAGAGCGGCACAGCTACACCTTCCCCACTGGCCGCATCAGGAGCACTGGACTTGGAGCCACCTTGACCTCTGCCAAGGGTACAGGTATGTCTACTGTCCAGAAAGATGAGAAAACCCACAATGGTACTATCAAGTGAGAGAGGCCTCACAGGATCGATGGAGGCTGGGTTTGCAGACAGGTGTCTCCTGGAGCCAGGCATCCACACAGGCTTCCAGCGGGGAGGTGGCCCTTGCAGACGAGAGTTCCTTACCCGGGCAACAGAACCAGGCACAGAGACTCACAGGTGCAGTGGGAGATGTAGGAACCAGTGTTCTGGGAAACTGCAGGAGCAGTCAGATGGATTTTGGAAGGATCTCGGGGGCCCTCAGGGTGGGGAACGAGGGAGGCCTGAGCCTGGGTGCTGTAGAGGCAGAGGCAGGTGGGCAGCAGAGGTGCTCAGAGGCAAAAGGAAGACTGATGGTCAAAGGCAGAGATGAAGCTGGTCCCCTTGCGGCCTGGACACCCACGGAGAGAGCCACTCTGTCCTTCCCTGCGGCCCATCAGCCCACCACCTGAAGGAAGTTTCAGAGAGAACTTTTCCTTCTCCTGTTTCTCTCTAGAGCCATACTGTCATTGAAGAGACAGGAAGCTTTCAAGGTGATGTGGCCATAGAGGAAGAGACAGTTTGAGTGCTCACCCACTGCTTCCTTCCTTGGGATTCTGTTTTCCATTACAGTGCCAGGTTAACTGGCTTTTAAGAGGGCCAGAGGTGGAGAGCCCAGAGCCCCGCTGGTGTATATTGACTTAGTACCCTTAAACTAAGCCGCAGAGCCTAGGACTCAGGATGAGCCAGGACCTGCTGTTGCTGCCTGGAGTTTCAAGTGCCATTAAGCAAGCGATTCATCTCCCAAGGCAGGCTCAGGCATGCCCAGGCGGGCAGAGGCTGCAGGCGGCAGGCCCTTGAGTTAAGTGTGGCTAATTTGGTACAAGAACACGGTGCCACCGGTAATTTCTGCATCTCGGAGACAATAGGGGACAGCACGAGGCCTGTTCCAGATGTAGGAAGAAGAGGGTAGAGAGTCGTGAACAAGGACTTGGTGTGGGCACTGGGGAAAGGCACCTTCCCGAAGCCAGGGCCCCGGGGCGGGCGGGTACCTGCATGTGCAGCCCATGGGGGCTTGTGGGAAAGGCAAATTTGGCCCTGGTTTGATGAAAAGGAATGGGTCTGGGTGGAGGCTGAGCCCAGTGACTGTCTATCTGTGGTTACTGTGCTTGTCTGCAGGGCTGTACCACCCCCCTCCCCCAATTCGCTTGCTTCCCTTACTTTCCTCCCTGGAAGAACAGGAGGGCCTGGGATGAGCCTGGTGGAGGAATCAGTCCTGAGGAATCAGCCTCAAGGAGCAGGAAGACAGAGGCAGGCCACAACAGGCTGTGGAGTGAAGCCAGAGTTGCCGTCTTGCCTCTTGGTTCAGGAACACAGGTACCCACCCTGATTCTAGAGGGGAAGGAACTGGGTAGGGAGCCTGCAGGCCAGTGGATCTGAGCTATGCACCAGAGCCACATAGCTCAGCCCCAGCCCTGGTTCCCTATTTTATGCCATCCTCCAACAAGCATCCCCTGAGCTCTGGGGGCCTCTGTGTGTCAACCAGGCACGGTGTGGGCCCCACCTGTCCACTTATGCCCAGGACTTTCCTGACTGGGTGATCTTGGCTAATGTGGGGGGTAGAGACTAGGAAGGGCTAGCCTACTGTCACAAGTGGGCACCAAGCACTTCCTGACCGTCATCGTCATTGTCTGCCTGGGTCAGTGGACACAGCCACAGAGGCAGAAAGTCCCTCTCTTTGGGCCATGAATTATGTTGCCCTTGGTAACCAAGAGGTCCTCAAGATCAGGATGACTGGGGTCCTAATGCTGTAGCAGGCAGGACAGTTTGAGATGAAGTCCCACTCTGCTCCCCTCTGATCTGACTGGCCTGGGGGCAGTGTGAAGCCTCAGCTAGAATCTGGATCTTGACCTCGAGAGTCCTAGACACTCCTCTATAAGCAACGCCCCCCTCCCTGCCCCCGTACCATTCCATCTGCCCAAGGACACAGAGCTAGTGTAGGCACATGGTTAAAGCTAAGGGCAATTATAAAATATTCCAAATTGAGTGAATAAGTAATATAATTTTTTTCATGGTATAGCTAAAATAATAAAGGAAGATTTATAGCATTAGATACTTATATTAAAAAAGAAACCAATGATCTAAGTGTCTACTTTAAGAAGCTAAAAATAGGGGCTGGAGAGATGGCTTGGTGGTTAAGAGCACCAGCTGCTTTTGCCGAGGACCCTCATGGTGGCTAACAACCATCCATAACTCCAGCTCCAGGGGATACAACTCCCTCTTCTGACCTCCACAGCCACTGCGGGACATGGGTGCACTTACATACATGCAGGCAATACATGTATACACATAAAAAAATAATTAGCTGGGCATGGTGGTGCACTTAATCCCAGCACTTGAGAGGCAGAGGCAGGTGGATCTCTGTGATTCAAGGCCAGTCTGGTCTACATAGTGAGTTCCAGGTCAGCTGGGGCTACAGGGAGACCCTGTCTCAAAAAGACCAAAAAATAAATAAATAAAAATAAATAAAATACTTAAAAAAAAGCTTTAAAGAAGGAGCAAATTGGGGCTGGAGAGATGGCTCAGCAGTTAAGAACACAGGTTGTTCTTGCAGAAGACCTGGGTTTGAATCCTAGAACCCACATGGCAGCTAACGACTGTCCTGACTCCAGTTCCAGGGGATCCAACACCTTCTTCTGACCTCTTTGGGCATTGCATGACACAGGCGCACTTACCTACATGCAGGTAATACACACATACACATAAAATAAAAATAATAAAATTTAAAAAAGGTTAAAACAAAAAAAAAGGAGCAAATTGGAGTGTGTCTGTGGCTCAGTGAGTAGAACGCCTGCCTGGCATTCACAAAGTCCTGGGCTCTTTCTCCAGCACCAGGTAGAGTAGACACAGCGACTCATGCTTACAACTCCAACACCTGGGAGGTGAAGGTAGGAACTGGTCCGGCAGGACGGCTCAGTGAGTAAAAGTGCTTGCCGTGCAAGTCTGATGACCTGAGTTTGATTCCCAGAACCCACTGTGGAAGGAGAGAACCCAAAAGCTGTCCAGTTGGCCTCTGACCTCACAGGCACACCTTGGTGCCCCGGCCTGCACGTGTGTGCACGTGCTGGACCTCCCGACAGCTGCACAAAATTGTGAGAGAGGTGCCTCTTGGTATTCTCGGCTTATATGTCCTTTTCCCCTCCCCCACATGTAGCAAGGGCGACTCACGATGGGGTGGGAGGGGTAACTGACTCCCCCCTCTACTCCTTGATGAGTGTGGGAAGGAGGTGTGACTATAGCTTGTCGGCATAGTGGTCGGAGGACACTTCCTGTTAACACTCCACCCCTTCCCCCGGCTCTTACATTCTTTCCGCCAACCTCTTCTGCAAAAGTCCCTGAGCCTTGGAGGGGGTGGTGGGTGTGTGTGATCTTCCTCCCATTGTGGCAAGGCACTGAACTGTCAGGTCTCTGCATCATCTGTTTTCCATGGGCTGTTGGCCAGTTGAGTGGGATTCTATCTATACCACATAGTGGCCAGATCCAGGCACTCTCAGGCAGTCTGCTGGGTTCTCGGCGTCTAATCCAGATGGAGGCCAGAACAACCACTCTCAGGCTGTCTGCTAAGGTCTCCTTACATAACAATTTTTAAAATATTTTATTTATTATTATTATTTTTATGTGTATGAGTGTACTGCCTGCATGTCTGTACCTGTGTCATGCAATGCCCATGGAGGTTAGAAGAGTGCACTGGATCCCTTGGAACTGGACTTATGGACAGTTATTAGCTGCAATGTGGGTGCTGGGAATCAAACCCAGGTCTTCTGCACGAGCAGCCAGTGCTCTTTATTGAACCATCTCTCCAGCCCTTAAAATATCTTATTTATTATTTTTATTTTATGTGTATGAGTGCATTGCCTGTATGCATGTGAGTTCACCCGTGTCATGCAATGCCGAAGAGGTCAAAAGGGGGCTTTGGATTCCCCTGAACTGGAGTTAAGGATGGTTCGTAGCCGCCATGTGGGTGCTGGAATCGAACCTGGGTCCTCTGCAAGAGCAGTCAGTGCTCTTAACCGCTGAGCCATCTCTTAAGCCCCACATAACAATTAAAAAAAAGATTTATTTATTTTTATTTTATGTCTGTGAATATTTTGCCTGCATGTATATAAGTGCACCATGCACATATAGTGCCTGCAGAGGCCAGAAGAACGTATTGGGTCCCCTGGAACTGGAGTTAGAGACAGTTGTTAGCCACCATGTGTGCTGGGAACTGAACCCAGGTTCTCTGCAAGAGCAGCAAGTGTTCTTATCCACTGAGCTATCTCTTCAGCCCCCTACATAGCAATTTCAAGACCAGCCTGGGGTAAATGAGCCCTTGTCTGAAAAAAAAAAAGAAAACGATAGGAATATATATATATTTGAGAGAGGGTCTCATCATCTAGCCTTGACTGGAACTCACTACATAGCCCAGAGTGGCCTCACACTCATAGAGATCTGTCTACCTCTGCCTCCTGAGTGCTGGGATTAAAGGCGTACGCCACCACACCCAGCAGAAAAACAATCTTTTCTAAAATGAGTAGAATTGGCTAGGGAAACAGCTCAGTGGTTAAAGCACTTTCCTTGCAAGCATGAGGACCTTGGATCCCCAGAGCCCTTGTAAGTGCCCAGTGAGCATCGCAGCCTACCTGTAATTCCAGCCTTAGAAGGCAGAAGCAGGAGATCCTAGAGCAGCCAGCTGTTGTGATTCACTAGATCTTTAAGCTCTGGATTTGATTGAGAGACCTTGTCTCAATGATTGAGGATGACTGCAGACATCAACTTCAGGCCTCCTCATACAGGAGCACACACATGCATGCTCACGTCCCCCTACACGTGCCCACACACAGGCAAACATGCACATGCATACCCCACACACACAGAAGTGGGAGAAGACAGAGAAGAATTTAATTGACCAATATCTGATCAGATTGATCAAGAGAAAAAGAGGAAGGACACAGATTCACGGTGCCAGGGAAGGAGGCCACTTCTTCCAGACACCCACAGATGCTAAGTGGGCAATAAGGACTTTTACAAGCAATTTTATGCTTTAGAAGGGACAAATTTAAGGAAAAACACTTACCAAAGCTCATTCAAAAAACAAATAGGTCCATATATGTTAAAGAAATAACATTTATTGTCAGAAACCTACCAACACTAAACAAGCTCTGATCCTGGGTGACTTTCTTGGTGAGCTCCACCATGCATAAGGAAGAATTAATGCCAACCATACACAATCTCTTTAGAAAGTAGAGGAAGGAACAGTTACACAACTCCTTTTAAGAGGTCAGCATTGTCTTGATACCAAAATGAGATAAAGATATTATAAGAAGCTAGATATGGTGGTTCAGGTCTTTAATCCCAGCACTTAGGAGACAGAGGCAGCAGATCTCTGTGAGTTATAGGCCAGACTTGTCTACATAGTGAGTTCCAGCCATCCAGGGCTACAGAGTGAGAACTTGCCCCCCCCACACAAAGTTATTATAAGAAAAACATATTATAGATCCAGCAAAATGAAAAATAAAATGACATATCTGACCAGTGGAGTTTATCCCAGGAATGCAAGTATGGTTTGATGTTCAAAACTCATTCTAACTCATCATATCAACAGATGACAGGAGAAAAAACATAGGATCAAGTCACCAATGTAAAATAAAAAATCATTTCACAAAATTCAGTGTCTACTCATGAAAATTTTCAGCAGGCAGAAAGATAAGGGAACTTCCTCAGTCCTACAGAGGGTAACTACAAAGATCTATAGCTAATATCAGGGTTAACGATGAATCACTGAACACTTTCTCTAAGACTGACCATGGGGACGAGCATGTAGTGCTCTTACCCCTGTTGTCCATTGTAGAGACGCTAAGCCAGTGGACGGGGACAGGCAAGGGAAGCAAAGGTCAAAGAGCTTGAACAGAAGTAGACCTGTCACCCTTCAACACTGTGGTCTGCAAGGAAATCTCCAAGAGTCTATGAGGAAACTCCTAGAACTAACAAGTGAGTACAGCAAGGTCACAAGATCCAAGGTCAGTGTACGGAGAGGTAATTATTATGATCTTATGTACTCAAAACGAATAATTAGAAATTGAAGTTAGAAAACATTGTTTACAAAAGCACTAAAGGCCCATAAAATATGGACATGCACATCTAACAAAGCATGTTACAAGATTTTTATCCTGAAACTATAAAACACTGATGAGAGAAATTAGACACCTGAAAGAACGTATATCTATATATCTATATATATGTGTGTGTGTGCATATATATATAATATATATGTGTGTATAAATGAAATATTCATGGATTGGGAAATTCTGTGGTTAAATATGTCAGTACTTCCCAGATTTTGGATTTAATAAAATCCTAATAAAAAATCTGCAGGAGTGTACAGTGTACATGAGAGCCAATAAGCTGAGCTGATTCGAGAAAGCAATATACACACACACACATACATACACATACACACACACAGAGACACAGACACACACACACATGGAACAGCCAAAAATTAGAAGATGCACTCTACCTGATTTCAAGACTTGCTTTGAGGTGTCAGCAATGAGGGTCTATATAAGGGTCAGTGGTACAGAGTATGAATATAGCATGAACCCCGTGGGTGTTCTTATTTAATTTCCACCAAAAGTCTGAGATAATTCAATTTAGAAGCACGGTCTTTTAACAAACGATCTTGGAACCATATAACAAAGAAAAACAAACAAACGTTTGGAAAACTTGACCAAACCTTGCACCCTATGCAGAGAGTATCTGTACATAGAAGACAGAACATTACAGTCCCAGACACTCAGGAAGCTGAGGCAAGAGCATCACTTAAGGCCAAGAACTCAAGGCTCTCTAATCAAGTGCTCTGCCGATCGGGTGTCCTCACCAAGTCTGGCCTCAGTGTGGTGGCTTCCTAGGAACAGGGGACCACCAAGTTGCATAATCTAGTGAGTAGTGGCTGTGAATGGCTCAGTAACTCCCATCAGAGAAACATGACAAGACCCTATTAAGGAAAGATGGGGCGGGGGAGGAGGTGGAGGAGGAGGAAGAAAGTAGAGGAGGAACGGGGAGAAACCAATTTTTAAATTTAAGACCATAAAACTTCTAGAAGCAGGAAAAGAAGTCTTTGTGACCTTGGTTTTGTCAGAGTGTTCTTATGTCCGACAACAAAATCACAATCAATTTATGATTTGATAAATTAGACTTTGTCAGAATTTAAAAAAAAACCTTAAATGGGGAGCGGGCGAGATGGCTCAGTGGGTTAAGACCCCTGATGCGAAGCCTGATGCCTTCAGTTGATCTCAGGGAGCCACATGGAGGAAGGAGAGAGCTGACTCTTGCAAGTTGTCCTCTGACTGCCACATGGATGTCGTGGCATGTAAACACACACAATAATTAAGTGTAATTAAAAAATAAAAATGTAATGGAAAGATAATCTGAAAATGAAAAAAAAAATACAAATCTGACAGAGTTTAGACCCAGAATACAGGAAACACCATCGATACTAAGTAAACACCTCAGTACAAGGTGCACAAAAGACTCCCAGTGCTTCACCCAAATCACACACAGATGCCAAATAAGGACATAAATGTTGCTTTCAGTTTCACCACCTGCTTGTGCTCGCTGGGGTGAGACACTGTTGACCACCTAGGACAACCTGGTCTAAAAAGTAACCGTGTTGCCAGGTGTGGTGGTGTACACCTGTAATCCCAGTACTCCCTTGTCTGAGGCAGGAGGATCTGAGTTTGAGGAGTTTGAGGCCAGCCTGGGCTCCAGAGTGAGATCCTGTTTCAAAAAGAAAACAATTTGGGTATGAAAGTGTACACCTGTAATCCCAGCAGAGACCGAGGCAGGAGGATGATGAGTTTGAGGCTAGCCTGGGCTACATGCTGAAACCTTGTTTTTTTAAAAAACACAAGGACTGGTAACAAGACCCTGTGGGTAATGGTTCTTTCCACTAAGTCTGACAGTCGGAGTTGGATCCCTAGAACTCACATGGTAGAGGGAGAGACCCGACTCCTGTAAGCTGCCCTCTGACCTCCACATGTGAGCTGTGGTATGTGAGTACCACACGTATACACAAATAAATAAATAAATAAATGTAAAAAAAAATTAAACCAAAACTGGGCACACGCTTTTAATCCTAGCACTTGGGAGATGAAGGCAGGTGTATCTCTGTGAGATTAAGGCTGGCCTGGTTTCCGTAGCCATTCCAGGCCAGCTGGGGTAGAGGGAAACCTTGTCTTACAAAATGAAAAAGAAGGGGCTGGAGAGGTGGCTCAGCGGTTAAGAGCACTGGCTGCTCTTGCAGAGGACCTGGGTTCGAGTCCCAGCACCCACATGGTGGCTAACAACTGTCTGTAACTCCAGTTGTAGAGGATCCAGTGCCCTCTTCTGACCTCTGTGCATTGCACGACACAGGTGCACTTACATGCATGCAAGCAACACACTCCTACACATTTTTAAAAAAAAAAGAAAAAAATGAAGCAAAGCTCGAATTGAAAATGAAAATATGTCAGGTGGGGTGGTTCACACCTGGGGTCTCAGCAGATGGGAGGCTGAGGCTGGAGAACTGTACGTCTGACTAAAGCCAGCCTGGGCGTACAGTAGGTCCCCAGCTCAGCAAAGCAAAGCAAAGCAGAAAACAGACATTGCCAACTGTTGTGAGGATGTGGAGCGACGAGAACGTGCGGATGTTACTGAAGGGAGACAGTTCACCAACTTTTAGCTCTCTCTTTGAAACAGAGTCTCACTATGTAGCCCTGGCTGACCTGAAACATGCTATGTAGACCAGGCTGGCCTTGAATTCATAGATATCTACCTGCCTCTTCCTCCCAAGTGCTGGGATTAAAGATGTGTACCACCAGGCCTGGCTTCACCAACTATTTTTTGTTTTGTTTTGGTTTTTTGAGACAAGGTCTCCCTGTAGCCCCAACTACTCACTTTCTAGAACAGGCTTATCTCAGTCTCACAGAAGCCCCTTGCCTCCTGAGTGCTGGGATTAAAAGTATGCACAACCACGCATGGTATCGCCTACTTCTCTTTTTTTATTACTTTATAATTTATTTACTTATGTATGTATTTATCTATTTATTTATTTATTTTTGGTCTTTTTTTTTTGAGACAGGGTCTCCCTGTAGCCCCAGCTGACCTGGAACTCACTATGTAGACCAGCCTGGCCTTGAACTCACAGAGATCCGCCTGCTTCTGCCTCCTAAATGCTGGGATTAAAGGCGTGCGCCGCCATGCCTGGCTTTATTATTTTTATTTTATATGTGTGTGTATCGCCTGCACGTGTGTAAGTGCACCCATGCCGTGCAATGCCCACGGAGGACAGATGTGTGTGTATTGCCTGCACGTGTGTAAGTGCACCCATGCCGTGCAATGCCCACGGAGGACAGAGGAGGGTGTTGGATCCCCTGGAACTGGAGTTACAGACAGTTGTTAGCCGCCATGTGGGTGCTGGGAACCAACCCTAGGTCTTCTGCAAGAATAGCCAGTGTGCTGAACCCCTGAGCCATCTCTCCAGCCCCATGAAGTAAAAATCTTAGCTGCTCTTTTTCTGTGGATCTTAGACTAGTTGCCTTTCTAGTAATAACAAAACCTGTATATCTGATTCAAAACCAGCTCTTTAATGGCGAGCTGTCCTCTTTACTGCTGAATTCAACTTACAATCTCTTGTTTTATAGTCTGGTGTCTGTATTTGTGAGTGATAGTCTCTCTTCTCTAGGGCTGGGAATGAAAGGCCCCTGGGGTGGTACAAAATGTAATTGGGCTTCCGCTCTGTTCCTGACCCTGACCCTTAAATGCTGAGCTCTGGCCACTCACTCAGCCCCTGCCCTTAACTTTCTCATATATTTTTGTTGGAGTTTAATTTTAAAATTATGTTACTCTTTTAAAAATTATTTTTAACAGATCCTGCCTCAAGTCCATTTGTAAAAACAGCACAGGACACTAGGCATCTGCAAACAGTGGGGTTGGGGTGGGGTGGGGACACCAGTTCATTTGTCTTCATGTTGACAGACAGAGGACTTTGCTAGGGGGTGTTCATAGGGGCCTGGACACCTTTGGAGGCTGAGCCGAGATGGTGCAGCAGCTGCAGCCTCTGAGTTGGCCTTTGGGTGGCACAGCCTGTGACCCTGGGCCATGTAGCCGCGAATCCACTTCCCAAGCTTGGGGTAGGTGATGAGGGGAAATTGGCAGAGCTTGTGTTTGGGACCTTTGGGCTTAGCCAACTTAAGCTTCACAAGGGTCTTGTGGCCTTGGTTCGGGCACTCCTTGCCTTGGCAACATTGACCTGCATCTTCTTCAGAACCCTCCTGCTGTGCTTCTCGGCAAAGCACATGCTCCTCGGGACCTTGGCATCAACCCCCTGAGAGATCCATGTCTTTGTGACTCGGGTTCCTTTGTTTAAATTTTTTTTTTTTTTTTTGGTCTTTTTGAGACAGGGTCTTTCTGTAGCCCCAGCTATCCTGGAACTCACTATGTAGACCAGGCTAGACTTGAACTCACAGAGATCTGCCTGCCTCTGCCTCCCAAGTGCTGGGATTAAAGGCGTGCACCACCACGCCCAGCCTTCAGTCTTTATTCTTATTTTATTTATCTGTGTGTCTGTATATATCACATGAGCACAATTGCCGGTGGAGGCCAGAAGATGGCAGCAGATCCCCCTGGAACTGGAGTTACAGACAGTTATAGTCTGCCTGATGTGTGTGCTGGGATTCAAACCTGAGTCCTCTGCAAGAGCTGCAAGTACTCTTAACTGCGGAGCTGTCTTTCCAGCTTCTTATTCTTGAGTTTATTTCCATGAGCCATTTTATTCATGAATTCATAAGACTTGGCCCATTTTATCTAATTTCATAAATTTCCGAGGGTGTTGGCATCTTGCTTATTTTTGATAGGTGATAGGCTTTTACTCATACCTTTGTAGAATAGAAACATTTTGAAGTCTCCTTAGATTTGTGTGCAAATCAATCTTTTCTTTCCACCATTTCTTTTCTTTTTAATTTTAGGTGTATGAGTGTGTTGTTTGCATGTGTGAGTGCACCCCTGACATACAATGCCTTTGGAGGTCAGAAGAAGGCATCAGATCCCCTGGACCTGGAGTTATGGGTGGTTGTTAGCCACCATGTGGGTGCTCGGAATCAAACCAGGGTCCTCTGTAAGAACAGTCTCTTAGCCATTGAGCCATCTCTCCACTCCGCTTTCCACAATTTCTTTGTGTGGTATGTGTGTGGTGTGTACATGTTCATGTGTGTATGGCACATGTGTGTGAAGGTGCATTCACACAGGTATGCACCTGTTTCTGGAGCCAGAGGTTGATGTTGGGCGTTGCCCTCCACTTTATTTTTATTTAAAAAATATTTTATTATTTTTATTTCCTGTATTTGAATGTATTGTTGACGTGTATGTAAATGCACCTGTGTCACGCAATGCCTGCAGAGGTCAGAAGAGGGCGTAGGATTCCCAGGAACTGAAGTTATGGATGGTTGTTGGTCATCATGCGGGTGCTGGGAATTGAACCCAGGTCCTCTGCAAGAGCAGCCAGCGCCATCTCTCCAGCCCCCATTTATATGTGTGTTTCGTTTCCATGTAAGTGCACCTGTGTCATGCAATGCCTACGGAAGCCAGAAGAGGGCCTTGGGTCTCCTGGTTAGATGGTTGTTGGCCTCCACGTGGGCGCTGGGAACTGAACCCAGGGGCTCTGTAAGAGCAGGCAGTGCTCCTAATCGCTGAGCCATCTCTCCAGCCCCCGCCCCCAAGTCCCTGACATGTTTTGAGAGCGTTTTTTTCACTCAACTTGTAGCTCATCAGTTTGGCTGGATGGTTGGCCAATGAGCTCCAGGATTTGCCGGTCTCCAGGCCTGCAGCACTGGGGTTCCAGACCCATGCCACCGTTTCCGTCTTTTATGTCCACTGGGGATCCAAGCTCAGGTCCTCATGCTTAGGCAGAAGGCACGGTGCCCTGTGAGCCATCTCTGTAGCTCCCACTGGTTGGCAGTTCTAAAATACTGCTTGCTCACTTGGGTTGGGAGTTGTTGGAACTTGCTCTACCTGTTTTTTCATTTACCCTGCCCTGGTTAGCTCTGGCTAGTTTGGTGTTTGCTATTACTAGTCTTTTAGGACCCATGACCAAAGATAGAAACAACCTAAGGGAGGAGGGTTTATTTTGGTTCACAGTTTCAGAGGGTCTGGTCCACGGTCACTTGGTCCCATGCTGTTGGGCAGGACATTATGTCTGTGGGGCAGAGCTGTTCATTTCACTGCAACCAGAAAGCAGGGACACAGGGAGGGGCGCATCTGCCCTAGTGACCCACGTTCTCCAGCAAAGGCCCCACTTCCCAAAGTTTTCACCCATCCACCCTGAAACAGTACCAGCAGCCTGAGACCAAAAGTTCAACACATGAGCCTTTTGCGGACACTTCATACTCGACCATGATGCCAGCCTTTCACCTGGTATTGGCAGCAACTGTGCTCGGCAGCACCGTGACACTGGGCGCAGAGCAGGGCCTGTCCTGTGGGCAGAGGCCTCTTGTTTGGAGGTGGCATCAACCTTGTCCTGTCTCTACACAGTTACCCCCTCAGGCTGCAGTGTCCAGGGCTGTTGGCTTTTCTGTGACCCTCTTTCACAGGCCCGCAACCTGGTTCCAGGGGACACAGGCCCCACAGCTCATAGGGCCTGTCCCTTGGCCTGGGGCCTGTAGGCTGCTGTGCCCACCTCTCTGGAGGCCCCTCTGCTCTTGGCTTGTGTGGAGGCTGGAGCTGTTCCCAGAGCCCTTGTAACCTTGCGAGTGTCTCTTTTCTGTGCACACGCGGTGCCCCCGGCTGGGTCCATGCAGTGAGAGGTGCACGTTGGTGTCCCATCCCTTGCGGTACAGTGGTGTGCACTGCTTGATGGGCTCTCAACCTTAAAGCTATAGGCCTCGTGGCTTATGGAAAACGGGAGCTTCCCCACAGACGAAGGCCACATCACAGTTACTGCAGGAGGGGGCAGGACAAGAGGATGGCTTTCTCCTGGTCACCTCTGACTCGGGGCCTTCTGGCCGTCATCCCCTGACCGTGACCTCATTCTTTCAGGCCTCCTCTGCTCGGTAACCTCCTTCATCCTTCCGGTTCCAGCCGAAGCGGGGTCCCTCAGAGAGGCCTGGGGCAGCTCTGCTGATTTCCTCTCTGGCACCCTGGAGGTGTCTGTCTGCCCCAGCCTGGAGGCCAGCCTCGAAGGCAGCTTCAGGGACAGGCCCAACGGAGGAGACCAAAGGACTCCACATTTCACACCACGCTGTGCTGTGTTCAGACACTGGGGCTACATCAGGATGAAGTGTGACTTCATCCCTGTCCCCACCGGGGCCCTGCTGCCATCCCAGCCCCCTCGCCTCTGTCCCCACTGAAGAGGACAGTGTTCAGCCTCGGAATGTGCGTGCTTCTCAGAGAGGTCCAGTGTGACTTCCTGTTTGAAGATCTTCTGGGTTTATGGAATTTCAGAAACGCTCTGTTAATAAGGGCAGGGTGACCTTTGACCTCCCCCCCACATCCTGTAACAGGAAGCGAGAGATTTGCTTCTGCCCCACCTACCCAAGGGGGGCAACAAAACATCCCTAGGCGGAAGGCCGTTGCCTTTCACCCTCCACCCTCATTCTGGAAAGTTCCATATCCTCCCCTGGGGGGGTGAGTGAGAGACCCTTGAGGGGGTGGTTGGGGATATTTAATGAGAGACAGAATTGTGCGTGGGCACTGGATGGGGTCCTCCTCTTGTGGGGGTGATGGCAGAGTTAGCTACGTTACCTCCTGTAGAAACCATGAGGACCCTTGGGTGACCCCCGCCCCCAACCCAGTTCTCCATCCAGGGGAGGGTGGCAGGGAGGCCATCAATTTGAGAGTTTTATTTACCTTGAACTACTCAGCCAAACAGACGCATTATTTAGGGACTAGAATAAAAAGCCATTCACTTTATTTCAATTGACCATTTAGTTCAATTTGCGTGTTAGTGCAGGTAATTACTCCAGTAATAACACGCGGTAATCGGGCTGATTGGGAGCCTGCCGGCTCTGTATTAATACCTCCCGTCATATATACTAATTACCCATGTGTTGCCATGGTTATCTGCATGGACGCTATGTTAACGACACCCTGGAAACGTAGAGCAATAGCGGGTGTTGAATTAAATCTTTGTGTTCTCTTCGAGCTAAAAGTGCGTCTCACATAAAACAATCATGAATAAAATGAGATCATCTTTGGAGTTGCCAGGAACCTGATTAACGGAGCTGCGTAAATGTGACTTTACCCCACTCAAGAATTGGAGCCTCCCAAACGTTGTTGGGGTTGCTAGGCAACGCCCCGAGATTACATCACTCACAGCCAAGCTGCCCACGATGTCATCGCTGCATGGTTACTGTGCCTCTGTGGAGAGGGTGAGCGTTATAGAAATGACATTATTTCCCCCTGGTGACAGGTATGAACGGCTGGTGGGCCTCTGCCGGGGAGGAAGAGTTTAGGAATTCCTGTGTGAGGCCCTGGGGCCTGATGGATGCTCCTAGGTGATGCTAATGGGTCCACATGGTAGGGGGTGTGTCCAGGTGAATGACGGGTCTGAGGGCCTGGTCACAGGATGTCCCATTCCTACCTGTGAATTAGTGACGGGCAGATGAGCTGCCTAGACCCAGATGGGCAAAGAAAGCCCCCTTCCCTGAGTCCTCCCCTCCTGGGTGAGGCTCCCTCCCTCCCTCCCTCCCTCCCTCTCTCTCTCTCTCTCTCTCTCTCTCTCTCCCCTCTCTCTTTTTGGTCTTTTTGAGACAGGGTCTCTCTGTAGCCCCAGCTGTCCTGGAACTCATGGTGCAGACCAGGCTGGCCCGGACCTCACAGAGATCTGCTGGGCAAGGTTCTTGCTTGGCCTGGTGCATCGGGGGAAAGCAGCGGCAAATGGCCTGGGCCTAGAGTGGTACTGAGCACCAGGTCATGGTGCGAAATCATGGAAACCTGCAAGTCTGGCGCAGAGAGGCAAAGGAAGGGGGGAGCCAGAGGTTGGCCTTGCTGACCTGGTCAGCTCTCATCTGGCCCAATCATTTTCCACCTGGCCATGCTGACCCCGTGACACCTCCTGGGCACTGTGTACCACTCACTCCTCTCTCATTCCTTCTGTTAGGCTATGTCACTCATTTCTACCCCAGGGCCTTTGCACTGGCTGTCCTCTGAACTTCTCCCTAGCTGTGATTTAGTCCCCCTCCTCCAGCTCACTCCCAGACTTGCTTGGCTCTGAGCTTAGGCGTCCATCCTCAGGGTCCCCCAACCCTCCATCCATTCCCAGTTTGGTTTGCTCTGTGATCCCATCACATACTTGGGAAGCTAAGTTCTCTGCTTATAAAATTGCTGACCTCCATCACTAACTTGGAATGCCATGAAAGCAATGGGAATTTCCATCTCCTTCACATCTAGGAACAACATGGAGTTGTCAGTTTACTAACAAATTGGACCTGGAATAGTGACAGGTAACAGGTGGATACCCAGAATGGTGTTGGGACATGTAGGGCATGCATATCTTGGCCCCAGCACTGTCCTCTGATCAAAGCAGGGCATCTGGCTCTCTGTCCCCAGTCCTGAGAAATGGCCAAAGGCCACTTGTGACCCAGTAGTGTCCCTTCCTTGATGCAGCTGCACGTGGGGACCAGGGCAGGGAGGTGCCGGGTACTAGCAGCTGGTATTTGTCTGGGGAGATACTTGATGTTGACTACTATGTAGAAAGCTTCATGGGAGAGGGGGTACCACCACGGGGCTGCTGGAGGGTCTTGGTACTCAGGGACTACTGCCTGGGTGTGGGGTGTGGGGGCGGCACGTCCTGCCCGTGATAGAGAGACCGCTGCCCATGCCCTCAGGGCTGAGAGTCCAGCCTGGAGGTCTGGAGGTTGAGGACTGTTAGAACACACACGCTTCCTGTGGGCTGGTCCAAGGCTGAGGGCTGGGGGGGGGCAGTAGAGGATTTGTAGACCCCCTCTGGAATGGGCTCAGGGAATGAGGTTTGAGGAGGCTCTAGCCTTGGGGTGTGGGTAATGGAGGGGCCTCAGGGCCGTGTTGATATAGCTTTGACCCCTCTGATGGTGCCTAGGCCTCTTAGTCACAATGTAGGATCACAGTTTTTTAAAAAGATTTTGTTTTGTTAATATTAAATTATGTGTATGTGTGTCTGTGTGTTGGTTTCTTCACATGAGTACAGTGTCCACAGAGGCCAGAAGAGAGCTTTGGGTCCCCTGGAGCTGGAGTTACAGGCAGCTGTGAGCTGTCTGATATGGGTGCTGGGAACTGAACTCAGGTCCTCTGCAAGACCAGCAAGTGCTCTTAACTCCTGAGCCATACCTCTAGCCCTTATTTTTGGCTATATTTTTTTCAATTTGGGGACGTAGACCAGGTTCCAGCTTCTGCAAAGCAGGTGGTCCACTACCGAATCCCCTCCCTTCCTTCCTTCCTTCTTTCCTTCTCTCTTCCTCCTCCCCCTCCTCCCCCTCCTCCTCTTCTCTCTCTTTTTCTTTCTTCTTTCCCTCATTCTTTCATTATTCCTTCTCTCGCTCACAATGACACTCCTATGAAACCCAGGATTCATTTTATAATTCCAAACAATTCCCCTCTCCCTCCCCCTCCTCCTCTCTCTTTCTTTTTTTTTCTTTTTCCTTCTTTCTTTTTAAATTGGGATCTCTCTCAGTTGCCAAGGCTGGACTCCAAACCCTCTAAACCCTGGGCTCAACCAATCCTCCTGCCTCAGCCTCCTGAGTAGATGACCGTACCTCGTGTACACACAGCTTAGGGTCATACCTAGCAAAGCTTGGCCAGAAGCCTGCTGAAATGCAGTGCTTTACTTAGTAAGGGCAAGGTGGGGGCAGGGCTGAAGGGGAGGGAACATCCAGGCCTGGGCTCTGCGTGTGTGTGAACTATGCAGCGAGCCCAGATGACAGCCACCACAGACACTAGGCTAGTAGAATACCCCAGGTGGAGAGAACCACCGTCCTCAAGTGAGTTCAGGGCAATAACTCTTGCTTGCTAGGCCTTAAACCCTGAGCATCCAGGCCAGACAACATGGAGGGGGCCATCAGGCTGACATGAGCTGTTCACTTACACGCACAGGCTCACCCCACTCATAGTCAACCTCAATCTGCCACCAGGATCTTCCAGATAAAACATTCACACACTCAAGAGTGTCAGCAACAGGACTCAACAGAGTTGCCCACTGCAATCATTTCTTGCTTGGATGCCGCTGGGAGACAACCTTGTCACAGACCGAGCCCAGCCTGACGCTGCTTGGCCTCGCTTTGCCTTGGCTGTGTGTGTGTGGTGACACTCTCTGCTGCCCCTCCTTTCTAGCATCCCCAGTGGATTTGGAAACTGAGGCCATTTCCTGATCTCGTCACCCATGATGCCATTCACGGGGCTGAATCGCTCTATAGGGGTCAAAAGTGAAGCCAGAGAACGCTAACTCCCCACTTCCCTCCATGTCCCTCACTCGAACCCCTGCCAGCTTGCTCCCAGAACCGGCTTGGGAAATGATCTGGCAGGGAAGAGCTTGGCATGCTCTGGCCGTAAGTGGGGCAGAGATCCTTGGGGTCTCAGCTCCCACGCCTGCAGCAACTGCCAGTGCCCCTCGGCCCAGAGCCTCTTGTGCACATGCTGTGGTCTCCAGCAGGCGGTGGGGGGGTCCCTGCCCGGTTCGAGGGACACCCCGCCCCCATGTGCATCGTGCTGTGTGGGAGCCAAGCTGTCCTGCTTGCTGGAGGTTTCCAAACCCATCCTGGGCTCTGGCCCCTCCCCCTTTCTGCCACAAGCCAACCCCAACCCAACCACAGGGACAATGTGGCCAAGTAAGCCACAGCCCATGGAGGTCACTTTACAGTGTGCTGTGCTGGGTGCTGCTGGGGCCGGACAGGGCAAGGTCTATGGAGTCCCTGTGACTGAAGGGCAGAAACGTGCTGGAGCCGGTTCTTAGCAGGCCTCCAGGACTGGGGGACATTGCAATGAAGTGGGGGAACAGAGAGGACCTACAAACTTCTGGAATGACAGTTGGCTTGGTGGTGCATCCCGCAAACCTAGCACTTGGGAGCAGAGGCGGGAGGATGAGGAGCTGGAGTTGGCCTTGACAATGTAGTGAGTTGGAGACCAGCTGGGATATGTGAGGCCCTGTTTTAAAAATAAAAAGGCAGCTGAGATGGTCCAGCGGGTGAATGTACTTGCTGCCAAGCCTGTGGACCTGAGTTTGATCCCCAGGACACAATGGCAGAAGGAGAGAGCCGATTCCCACAGGCTGTCCTTTGAACTCTACACAAGCACACGTGTGTCCATACATGGACTACATGGACACACATATGCACACCCACAAATAAATGTAATTTAAGGATTCTAATGAGGTTGGGCAGATGGGTCAGTGGGTAAGAGTGGGTAAGAGTGCTTTCTCTGCAAACATTAGGATCTGAGTTCGAATCCCTAGCACCATGTAGAAAACTCCAGCATTGGGGAGGCAGAGACAGGTGAATCTCAAGTTTGCTGGCCAGTCAGCCTCGCCAAAAATGTGAACTTCAGTTCAGTGGGAGACTGAAAAGCCCCAAGTCAGACAGCAAAGAAGAGAAACTTGATGTGCTGCTCCGTCCTCCGCTTCCCACACATGCATATACACACCTGTACGCTTATGTGCATGCATCACACATGCACACGTATACAGATATACACACATATGCACATACACATGCATGCATGCGCACACATACATATACACACATTCATACACAGACACACACACACATATATACACAGACACACAGACATACACACATACACACATATATACAAAAACAGACACACAGAGATATGTACACACACAGGCACACATACACACACGGACACACATACACACTTAGGCACACGGACACACACACATACACACTTAGGCACACTTACACACAGACACACAGACACATACACACTTAGGCACACTTACACACAGACACACAGACACATACACACTTAGGCACACTTACACACAGACACACAGACACATACACACTTAGGCACACTTACACACAGACACACAGGCACATACACAACAAGCAGTGGGTTGTTTAGCCTTCCACATCAGGAAGAGCACCCCACGGTCAGAGCTTGGAGATGGCCAGCTGAGCTGAGGCCGGGGTGATGGGGCAGATAGCCCATGAGGGTGGAGGCCTCAAGCAGACACAGTGGTGAGCTCTTGTTGGCTGTGACAGCCCCTCTCGGGGCATCTGACCTCTGAGCCTCGCCTTGCAAAACATACAGCATGGGCCTGTGGTACAGGCAGCTTCGGCACAGATGAAGGCCCAGAAGGGAGATGTCACTTGAGGCCTGACTGGCCCTTAGCAGAGTCAGCCTCTGGGTCCACTGCTCACCCCAGGCCTCTGGCAGCCAGACAGACAGAAGGCAGGAGGGGGCCAGGGTCTCCAGAGAGGGGAGACTGAGTCAAGGCTGAGAGACCCCGTCGTGCCCTGTGTGATCTCATTCCTCCCTTCTTGAGCCCTCCTTGACTTCCCACCCACAGGCTGCTTGATCAAGGGAGACAGATGGTCATTGCTCAGGGACAGCTGTCCTGGCCACCACAGGCAACTTGGCCTTGCTTCCTCTCCTGGAGACCTCAGACCCACTACCCCCAGGCCCTGATGTAGCCCAGGTTGCCCCAGTGAGGGTGTAACACACCCCATCTTAAAAGGATGACACCTTAGTCTGTTGGTGGCTGTGGATGCCCAGTGACAGGAAGCATGGAGGCCGACTGACCCATCCAAGACCCAGCACAGCCCGATGACGCTGCCAGCATCCTGTGCTGATCGCTGAGTGGAGGGAGGAGATGGTTGCGGCGGCGGCGGCCAGGACCCATTTTATAAATCAAGCCCGAGATATGCACCAGTGTGGGGTGACTAAATGCCCACAGGGCTTTGAGCCATCAGCTGTAGGCATGAGTGAGGTGGTTCCCAGCAGGCTGGTGGAGCATGCAGCCTCCGGGGCAGTGCGAACAGTCTACGGGACTTTGGGCTGGCTGCTGAACACTTGCTTTGTGTAGAGTGGAGCCAGGGTAGGGCAGGGTCAAGACCCAGGTTCAAGTCCAGCCTGGCGATGCTGAAACATGACGTTGCCAAGGTAGTGGTACCTAGGATGGCCTCATTTTTCTAGTCTATACGTGGGAACAGTGTAACATACAGATGAAGAATGTGTGGAGAGCAGAGGAAGGGGCTCACGCAGACCTCCCACGGGGTTGTGTGCACCATGTCCCTGCCCTGCTGTGGGGTGTGTGATTCCAGAAGAGTTCTAGCAGAGAGCATTGCAAGTGCCTGCTGTATGCACTCTGCCGTGCTATGTGCTTCTAAGTGCCTGCTGTATGTTTCTGAGTGTATTGCCTGCATGTGTGTAAGTGCACCCATGTCCTGCAATGCCCGTGAAGTCAGAAGAGGGCGTCAGATCCCCTGGAACTGGTGTTGTGGACGGTTCTTAGCCGCCATGTGGGTGCTGGGACTCAAACCCGGGTCCTCTGCAAGAGCAGCCAGTGCCCTTAACTGCTGAGCCATCTCTCCAGTCACAATGGTCAGTGCCATGATCAGTAATTCTGTAATGAATGGATTCTGGGTTTGCACTGGGCTCCACCACTGCCCTGCCCCCTGTGGCTATGTGCCCTTTATCTCTCTGTGCCTCTATGGCCTGTGGACATGGTACAAGCCCAGCCTCCTCGGTCACAGTAAGGATTATGTGTCTGTACCAACCCTCCTGAACCCTTGTGAAACCGGCCCACCTCGAGATCTTCAGCATCTCCAAACCCAGTGGCAGATGGCTCTGACGGACAGTGCAGAGGACCCAGCGTCAAACACCCTTCCTTTGGAGGGGTCAAGGGGAGTGAACAGAGAACAAGACAGTGACAAGGATAGCCCTGGCCAGTCAGTCTCAGTGGCTTCTTAAAGGAAGCTCACTGGAGCACCGGCCACCCACCCAGGAGTCCAGCCTCACTGGGGAGGAGGGCCTCCAGGGAAGGGCCTCAGCCCAGGTAAGCCGAACCCCAGAGAACCTCCTAGCACAGTCCCCCTCCCATCCTGAGCCCTGGGACTCATTCTACCAGTGAGTGATGCTGTCACACTTTGGGGAGGATAGGAGTGGTGGGGAGGCCCCACGCCAAGCCTGGGAGGGTGGTGGGCTGCTTATGATGGGGTAGAGCTGGGATCATCCTGGGGTTGTTAGCGTTTTCTGTGCATGAGGGAGTAGTGCCTGGTGGGTCTTTCATGGGCCACAGAACCCGGTCTGGCCTTCCTGCCAGGCCCCAGGAGGGAAAGAGGACAGAAACCTCCCAGTATAGAGCTGGACTTGCTCTTGGTGTTTGATGCTGGGTCCTCCGCGTGGGGCTGGTCTCCTAAGGGCCCAGGGGGTTGACACAGAGGAGCTGAGCAAGGACTTGGGATGGAGTGGGGTCTTTTTTGGAGACAGCCCAGGCTGGTCTTGAACTTTAGATCCTCTGCCTCACCTCCAGCCACCCCAGTCCCTTACAAATGGGCCATGTGTGTGGCACATGGGCTATCACAAACACTTCCAGGGGATGAGGATTGGCCACTGGCTCCTTCTCCACCCTGAGCATCTCATCTCTAGCTCCTGTCCCTGGAGAGGGGACCACCATAGAGTTATCACACATAGCTGGACAAAGTCTTAGCAGTGGACTTGTGGACCTGGAGGCTCAGGATGCCTGTGTTCCAAGATTGCATTCTTAGGCTGCTCTGTAGAAACAGCCTCAGAAAAGGGCTGGGTGGGCCAGGAAGGCTCTTTCTTTCTTTGTGACCTTGGGCCCATAAGCTATGTTCTCTTCTCTGAAAAATGCCAAGTAACAGCCCAATGTTGTTAGAGGGCTGTGAGGATGTGGGTATACAGTAGGTGCCCCTGGGGCGGGGTGCTGAGGATGGGAACTGAGGTCCAGGAGGGGGTGGCATGGTATGGTCTGGTACCCAGGATGTGGTGGTCTAGTCTTCACTCAGCAGAGCTTTGGTGGGGGTCCCTCTGTCCTACCACGAGGCTCCTCCAGCTGCCATACCCCTCCTCTTATTTGTAGTCCACAGACCTCCTGTCAACACAGGTTGGAGCTGGGAGTGGGGTTTCCGTCCCCTCAGGGGTCCTTAGGCCCTGCAGCAGGAGAGCTGTGGCGGGGAAGATGGTGTGCCCAGTGTGGCAGTCTTAGGGCTCCCTGCCCCCTCTGCAGCCAGCCCCACCCTCTTCCAGGCGGGGGCCATTTCCCTAACTTTAGATTTTTCACTCTAGCAGCTCACAGGCACTGAGCTGCCCAAGGTCATGGGGCTGCGAGGGGGGCAGAATGAGACCATTACACCAGCCTCTAATGTCCCTGAGGCCGCAGCTCCGGAGCTGCCTCGATCAAGCATCCGGGACACTCCAATTTCCGCCTGTCCCGAGGCGATCCTATCAGGGCCTGAGTGATCTCCTTGCTGCGGGCGGCGGAGATGCGGTGGCAGCGAGCTGGCTGTCCCCGTAGGCGGCCACCCCTGAGTCCACCCATCCTCTCCCTTGGGAACAAAGGGACGCGCCAGCAGAGACTGTGGCTGAGAAATGGCCGGCAGGCCTTCTCCCCACGGCTCACCCTTGCCCTGTGAGAGTTCAGGCTCAGTTCAGCTGCTGGCTGACCAGAAGCACCAGCCACTGTCCATCCGTCTCTCTGGCTGGAAAGGCTGGGCTGCTAGGCCCTGATTGTTTTGCATGTGGGAGGATGAGGAGGTGCAGTGTTGAGGGAGGAATAACAGCACACCCCCCCCCCCCCAGGGACCATCAGGGATCCAGGCCTCTGTCACCCATCACGGGTTTATAAAAAGCCCCTGGTCCCAGCATATTGGTGATTGCCGAGCCTCATGCTGATCTCTGCCTGCCTGGGGCAGGAGCTGCGGATGAAATGGGCCAGGGTCCCCAATCTTCGCCCCCTGGAAGCTTTTGTGATGGCTCCTGTCACACACACAGCCCATTTACAAGGGACTGTGGTGGCTAAGAAGCTGGCCCTGGACTGACTGGGAGACCTTTTATTAGAACCCGTTTGAGCAAAAATGGAGGGAATTCAAACGTCTCTCCCCGGGGAGGGAGGACAGGCCAAGTCCTCAAGGTGATAGAGGGGAGCCAGGCGTGGGCTCAGCTGCCCGTCACTGACTTGGGGGTGGCCGTGGCTGTGCTTGAAGGCACGGTACTGGGACAGGACGTGGGGAGTCAGTGCCTGAAGGGTGAGGTGCTGGCGGCAGAGGGGAGATGGGACCACAGGTAAGTGTGCGCACGTGTTTACAAACTCTGAACTGTATGTGGAAAAGGGCAGGTTCAACCACCTGGGACGATGCCAGAGGGTTCCTTCCTAGGTGACCAGCACAGACTACATATAACCAGGGTTGCCACCAGCAGAGGCCATTGCAGGGATGAAAGCTCAGGCCATTTGCCCCTGCACCCCTTTGTCTCAAGCTGGGCCTGAATCTGTGACTGTTTCTGGAGCCCAGGCAGGGTCATTGGGGTGGGAGTTTCCTTCCACAGGTCTGATTGTAGGTGGGTAACGTGGCGTCCTTACCATCCAGTCTCACCTTCCAGTCCTTTCTGACTTGTGCGTCTGGCCAGTGAGGGGCTAGTTTTCTTTTCTGGTTGGAATAAAGAACCCTTAGAGATGTGCTGTGCGCACCCCCAGGCCCTTTGGGATCTTCACCACAGTGTCAACAAATAAACAAACCCCATGAAGATTCAACCCGCAGGGGAAGGTGGTGGGGGACATGGGGCAGCGACCACAGCTGGGACCATAGGGACACGTGGCGTGGCGTTCTTCCTTATGGGGCAGCAGATGCTCAAATGAGAAGGGGCTGATGGAAGCCGGGCTCTCCAGGGACAGCAGCCCAGGCCCCTCCACAGCTGTGGGCCCTCAGGAAGCATTTCCTGAAAGCCTTTTACAGGGGTATGTTTGTTGTGCCGGCTTCTGTGGGTACGTCTCCCTCTTCCCCAGGAACCCAGGGTCTTGCAGTGGCTCTGTAACACAGCTACACAGACCATGTTTCAAAGTGTCCTGTTGTTCAAATTAGACCAGAAGCTTTTAAAGCTGCCTTGAACTGTGTTACGTCCTCCAGAGGGAATGGGGCCCTGGCCTCTCCAAGGGAATATTCTTATTTTTTTCTGCCAGGGAAAAGGAGGCACAACTCTTCATCTTTGCAACCAGCCCAATCAGGCCTGGTCACATCCTGTTAGAGGCTCTTGACCTTTGCTCTCAATCTACCCCACCCAGGTCACCTGGAGCAGGCATCCTGGATGCAGCCTGACATTGGCATTTTGGGACCTTGTGGAGATTTGGGCTCTGCTTGATTCGGATGGGATGGCTCCCCATCACGGTCTGAGATGGAAACCGTAGACCGTATCTTGAGCTCACAGGACTCTGAAGAACTCCAGTGCAGCATCCTGACTGTAGTAAGGAGGAATTAAAACTGACATCCTGATCATGAGCATGGAGACATGGCTCATGGTGAAGAACACGTGCTTCTCTTTCAGCGGACCTAAGTTCTGTTCCCAGTGCGTTAGGCAGCTCACAATCACCTGTAATTCCAGCTTCAGGGGATCTGACGCCCTCTGCTGGCTTCCACGGGCATCTGCACTGACATGTACATACATACACATGCACACAATTAAAAATGTAAAATAACAAGCCGGACGTGGTGGTGTATACCTTTGATCCCAGGGAGACCCTGTCTCAAAAAGACTAAAAATTTTTTTTTAAATAACAAAGCTTTTATTTATTTATTTTTAAATATTTTATTATTTTTATTTTATGTGTATGTGTGTATTGCCTGCAGGTAGGTAAGTGTACCCATGCCATGCAATGCCCATGGAGGACAGAAGGGGCTGTCAGATCCCCTGGAACTGGAGTTACAGACAGTTGTTAGCTGCGATGTGGGTGCTGGGATGCGAACCTGGGTCTTCTGCAAGAACAGCATTGTTAACCGCTGAGCCATCTCTCCAGCCCCTACTTTTTCTAAAAAGAAAGCTCAAGGTTGTTTTGTAAGGTCTTAGCTCAGGTAATTGGAGCCCTCTTGCTACCCACCTGAACCTCCACCTCTGTGTCCATGTGACAGTGTCATTAAAGTCCGTGCATTCCTTCCCTACCTCTGAGGTTCTCCCCCAAGGCTGGCATTCGAGAGTGGCAGGCTTACTGTGGGAATGAGGGTGCTACAAATGTTCCTGTCTACACATCGTGCCTGGAGTGCTCTTAAGGCTTCCCTGGGCAGGGCCAGCAGCAGCAGCTTGCGTATCCCAACTTCACAGACCAGAGGCTGAAGCAGAGGGAGGCCACATGGTCCACCTTGCCAGGACTGGAGGGGCAGATGCAGTCCTGTCCCCACTGCTCACTCCAGCCTCCACCCTGTCCTCTCAGTGAATGACCCTCTCTTTCAGTCAGGGTGAGCCCTTCCTGTGCCCTTCCTCCTCACCCAGGGCCACTGACGCCGGCCTAATCCATCTGGCTGGAACTGGCCGTGGTTATTGCGTTTCGCGCTGAGATGCTCGGATTTACTGGGTTATTGGATCGTTTTTCACTTTGCATCTGTGGTAACCAGACTTGGAAATGAAAAGTCGTGTGGCGCCTAACGGTGATGGAAGAGGGTCGGGCGTGAGTGCCTGCCAATCTGCAGGGGCTGCGGAAAGGCTGGGGGCAGAGGAAGTAGATGGCTGTGGCCCTGTGGCTCCATGGCCCCATGACCAGAATGCTGTGGACAGGAGACCGTGGACAAAGCCCACGGGGGCCACAGCCTCCCATACCTGGGCTGGGAGAGGGGGTCCTGCCTCACAGAGTTCTTCACATATCAGAGCTACTCCATACATGTGTCATGTAACAATGACAAGCTGTAACTGTAATGTGTCTACAAGACATAAAATAATAGAGCTATTTTATTTTGGGGATCCCTTAGGAAACATAAATACGAGAAAGAAGTAAGAAACGGTTGTCCTGAGGACACTGCCTCAGACCGTCACTCTCCTCCCTCCTCCTTTCCCTCCCCTTCTCTCTCCCTGGCAATTTGATTTCAGAGCCCACAATGCACTTGTGCGACACCAGAACCTCTCCTGAGATGCACAGGGGTGTCTGAGCTTTTCACTGGGTGGGGGGTGAGGCCGCTTGTGGGTAGGGGATGGGTGACATGGGCTAGCCTGCGTGGAAAGGTAACTCGTGCAAGGTCACAAGCGACTCAGGAGCAGGGGTGGAGTTCACACTCGTGTCTGGGCCTTAGTACATTTGCAGTCCAACATCTGGTCAGCACCCACAGGGCTCTACACTAGGGATCCGACAGTGAGCCAGGGACCAGGGCTTGGAGCTGAGCTCCCGTGGGGAGAGACAGAAAAGCAAATGAAGCCAAGTACAGGCCACTCAAAAGCTAAGGGCTCTGAGGGGACCATGGGTAGCTGGTGGCTTTGAGGAGGGTGGTGAGGGTCGTCTGCTCCAGGCAGAGACAAGTAGCTGCTCTCTCTCTGTTTTTTGCCACTGCAGCACGCTTGGATAGGGGATTTGTCCTTTGGATGGGGGAATGGAGGGGCATAATTTCATATCCTGTATTATAAAGACACAGCTATACCCTGTATTATGGGAAGGAGTCTATTACTAGCTCAGCACGTACACACTGGTGATGGTTGGCTTGTCCTGAGTTAACCTCGTAGCCGGGATGCCCCTGAGGAGTTCAAGCTTGATGCCAGTGGACACTAACTAGGCTTAGGATTTCAAGAAGTGTCTGAGGGGCTGGAGAGATGGCCCAGTAGTTAAGAGCACTGGCTGCTCTTCCAGAGAACCCGGGTTCAATTCCCAGCACACACAGTGGCTAACAACCATCTGTAACTCCAGTTTCAGGGGATCTGACGCCCTCTTCTGGCCTCTGTGGGCATTGCATGCACATGGTACACTGACATACATGTAGGCAAAACACTCATACACATAAAATTTTAAAAAATACATAATAAGAGCCTGACATCAACAGAATGAGGGAAGATTGTGAGAGATGAAGATGAGAGGCACAGATGTCACGAGTCTCAGAAACATGGCTGACCACCTGAGCAGAGGTGGTCACCCCTGCTTTCCCCTGCTGGCTGGAGATGAAATGGAGGAAATCTTTATTTTTTTGTCTTTTTGAGACAGGGTCTCCCTTTAGCCCCAGCTGTCCTGGAACTCGCTATGTAGACCAGGCTGGCCTTGAACTCACAGAGATCCTCCTGCCTCTGCCTCCCAAGTGCTGGGATTAAAAGCGTTTGCCACCACGCCCAGCTGACAGCTTTATTTTTAATATTGAGATTGATTGATTGATTGGTTTATTGGTTGATTGATTGATTGATTGGTTGGTTGATTGGTTGGTTGATTGGTTGATTGATTGATTGATTGGTTGGTTGTGTGGGTGCATGCACTACAGTGTGTAGAGATCGGAGGACAGCTTGTTGGAGTCAGCTCCCTCCTTTTACCCTTTGAGTCCTGTGAGTTGTACTCAGGTGCTCAAGCTTGGTGGCAAGTCCCTTTATCTGCTGAGCCTTCTCAGTGGTCCAGGAAGACAGATTTTCATGAAGGCAATTTAGTGTTTTCTCAGATCACCAGCTCTCTAGAATTAAGTACGGTCTAAAAGATTCAGTTCCTGTCTTTGCTCCTTGGCTTCCGAAGTGATGTCAATTTCACTTTTAGAGGTGTGGCTTGGAGCTGGAGACCTGGAGCCAGACTGTGACACTGATGGCACCCCTGCACTGAGGTGCCCTTTTATCCAGCACCTGTTCTTTACCGACCAGACTCCCGTCAGGGCCTCGGGCCTCAGAATGGTAGGAACAGGCCCTTTGCAGCACAGGGGTATCTTGGTACCTTCCCCTCCGTGTTGCTCTTGACTAAAAAAAAATATGAAATAACTCTCCCCTAAACTTTCCCTGGGGGAACAGAGGGTGCTCGGCTCTGCACAAGTACCCAGAGTCACAGTGAAGGGGTGTCAGAATCACTAATATAAACGGCTCCCCGATGCGTCCAGGGTGACTGTCCTATGGTGTGTGCGTGAACGTCTGACTCCTGGAGAGCACACTTCTTGCCAGACAAGCGTGGGCTCCAACCCCTCCAGGCCTCGGATATGGGGGAGGCCTGAGTCACAAGCATAGGAAGCCAGCGTAGTGCGGCTCCTCATATCCCAGAACCCCTGAGGTCTGGCCGCCCGTCAGCCTGGGGCCAGTGCCCCTGTTGTCTAACTGGTTCCCTCTAGCTTTGCTCCCTGGCGCCTGGGGCTGGTGTTGGCTGCCTCACTGGGCAGGAATAGGTGTGTCCATGTAGCAGAAGATTCAGGTCCTGTGGCCTGTGGCTTCTTTTTGTCTGGTGGACAGAAGTCCATGAAGTCAGACCAGTGTATGCTGGTCAGCAGGAACTTGGGAATGGGCATAAGAGATATTGAGAAATGAGCTAGGGACCAACCACGTATGTGGCTGTCCCTTCCATGGTGACTGCTGGTTGTGACAATCTTTCTCTTTAGGTAGTAGCCATATACACTGGGTACCCCCTCTCTGTGTGCGGATGAGAGTTGGGAAATCTGGACACAGGGGTGTCCAGGGAAGGCAGGGGAGGGATGTGGCTGGAGGGAAATGGGGTGAGGAACAGTCTCCTGCTCTGCCCCAACCCCTGTGTGTTGGATCACCCAGGGCAGGTGCTGTCTAGCTCCCCACGGCCAGCATGCCTTGTCCTTTAAGCCAACTTTAGCTGTTTAGAACTCACTCTCCTATGAATAAATGACCTCCATTTTGACTGAATCCGTCCAACAGCCTAGGTAGCAGGATCCATCAGCCACTGCCTGGAGTGCCAATCCACCACACCCTCATACCTGCTGGGTCTGCTGGCTCTTGCCTCCGCCCCCAGGCTCTGGGCCGGCGGGGTCACACAGAGCAAGACTGGCCAAGCTCCCCACCCAACACGGAGGGTTAGGAGGCCTAGGTTTGCTGAGCGCTGCTCATGGATCCTGTTTGTCTGAATATGCTTTCTTCATAAAATTCTGTTTTGCTGGAGGTGGAATCCACACCACCCCCAAATTAGCCATTTTCAAGTGTGTGGCTCAGTGCGTTCAGTAGGTGCACGGGGTGGTATGGTGGTCTGGCCAGCACGTCTGTCTAGTTCCAGCACATCTTCAACACCCTGAAAGAAAGTCGGATCTGGGGTAGAGATTGGCTCAGTTGGCAGAATGCTTCCTAGTGTGTACAAGGCCCTGGGTTTGATCCCAGGTACCGTATAAATCAGGCATGATGGCACATGACTGTAATCTCAGCACTCAGGCAGTTAAGGCAGGAGTTGCCAAGAGTTCAAGACCAGCGTGGGCTACATACTGAATTCAAGGCTAACCTGGGCTACAGACTGAGACCCAGCCTACAGAGTGAGGCTATAGAGTTTTGTTTCCAAAAAAACAAAACAAGAAATACATTACGTACGTGTAATAAAATGTGATAATGAAACCCGCTATTATGTATAATTAATACATGTTAATAAAAAACACCTGGCTTGGCTTGTGTCCTAGTTCCCTGTGGCTCCAAAGAGGGCATGCAGTAGGTGCTGTATAGAAGATCAGGTTGGGGGCTGGAGAGGTGGCTCAGTGGTTAAAAGCACTGACTGCTCTTGCAGAGGACCCGGGTTTGATTCCCAGCACCCACATGGCGGCTACAAACCATCCTTAACTCCAGTTCCAGGGGAATCTGAAGCCCTCTTCTGACCTCTGCGGCATTGCAAGACATGGGTGCACTCACATACATGCAGGCAATACACTCATACACATAAAAAAAAAAAAAAAGATCAGGTCGGCTTATGTGGCCTCCACCAGGTTCCAGCTGATGTCAACATGCAGCCATGGCTTGGAGAGACCCTGTTTGCAGCTGCTGGGGGCAGCAGTGCCCGCTGAGGTGAACTGGGTGTCAGACTGGCCTCCAGAACCTTCTAAGGCTTGCAGGTGGGTGAGGTGTATGTGTGGAGGGGAGGGTATCCCTTCTGTAAAGATGAATCACTCCCCGCCCCCTGCAGAGCAGACGCTAACTTTCCAATAAATGGGAAAAATAGCCAAGACACATTCAGAGCCCCAGAGCTGTGCAGCCCAGCCTTATCACGGACTTGAGCTGGGACCATAAAACTTTATGAGGTATTAAATGGTCCTAAACCTCCCTTAACATATAAACCTGAGTGTCTGTGATTACCCATTAAGGAAAGCAGGCTCCGTGGGAGAATGCTCACATCCCACCCCCGCGTGTTCAGTCAGTAAAACTTCGGACCTGTCTTGGTGCTCTATTTGAAGGCACTGTCCTGGGCCATGGCTTTGAGCTTGACCCTTGCTGGGCAGTGACTCACCCCTGAACCTTGTAGAAGCTTGAATTTCCTAGCCGGGTTTGATGGGAACGAGGTGAAGGTGGGTCTCAGGCCAGCACTGCCCACCAAGACCACAGCAGGGGGTCCACGACTCCCTGAGTGCAGAGGGAGGGTGGAGTATGTGTGGGGGCAAGGCAGGGCAGGTCCCAGGCCGTGGGCTGGGGAGATACTGCTAGAGGGCAGGGTTCTCTCGGTTGCTGAGCCCTGTATCAGACATCTGTGGTTTTGGCTGCCTATGGAGGGAGGTGAAGTTGTCACCCAGGTTCACAAAGGTGCAGATTTGAGGGGAGCCTGGCCATCCAGGGGACCTGAGCTGAACCTGGACATCTGGGCCAGGTGGGGGCTGGAAGTATTCTGAGGTGCAAAGCCCAGGGATTCCTGGATGGAGGCTCAGCAGAGAATGATCCGATGGGGGTCCTTAAGAATGAGAGCCTGAAGGCTGGAGAGATGGCTCAATGGTTTAAGAGCACTGGCTGCTCTTGCAGAAGACTTGGGTGTCCAGCACCTACATGGTGGTTAACAACTGTCCATAACTCTAGTTCCAGGGGATCCGATGCCCTCTTCTGCCCTCCATGGCATTGCAGGACACAGGTGGACTTATATACATGCAGGCAATATACTCATACACATAAAATTAAAAAAATTTTTTTTTTTAAAGAACGGGAGCCCAGCTCTGAGGCGAACCTGGGTGGGAAGACTGGTGGGGAAGGCCTCTTGTAGATGGTGGTTCCCAGGCATTTCCACAGTCCCAGCTTCCCTAGAGTGTTCTGTTCTAAAGAGGCCATGGAGGCCCAAGGCTGTCTCAGCTCCACTCAGTGCTGTAGTCCTGGGCCTGCTCCATAGCCCACTGGAGCTGGGTGCCCCAGGCTGGGAGGATCGGACCAGGTCTGAGGCAAGAGGTGGCATCCTGGAGGACACGGGGCATGGGGTCATAGTCTGGCTCTTATCTACAAGAAGGAGGACAGATGTGACCAAGAACATATTGGAAGCTTGGGGTGTGGTTCTGGCTGGGTCCCTGAACGGTCACCCTCAGGTCTCTCACTGTCAAATGAGAGACTGGGCCAGTTTTCTGGTGGGATCCAGGACACAGATGAGCTGAGGCTCTCTGTCAGTTTGTGGGGTACTTAGTAAGGGGTGTGTTACGGAAAATCACAGTAGACCCTCCACCCTGGAGGGGCGCTGCAGTCATTGACAGTGGGCCAGGGCCGGTTTTGCCTTCTTCTGATGAAGGGAAAAAATCAGGGGACAAGGCTAGGATATCCGAGGTCAACCAGGCCGTGAGCAGCAGAAACGTCCCCAGGCCAGAGCTGCATGTGAGGGGCAGGTCAGGCCCTTCCTGCCGCCCCAGGACTAGCCTGTGAGGGAGGTTCTGCTCCCACAGGAGCCTGGGGGTGAGGGGTGGCCAGGCCGCAGTCTCCCAGGGTGGGTTGGACCTGAGGATCCCCTGCTTCCTTGGGACAGGCCACTGACACCCTTGCACTGATCCAGCTTGGAGTCAATCCCGCATCTGAAGGTCCTCCCTGCCCCTGCCTTGAGCAGCTGGGCCTGTCTGACCCTGCTCTGCAGTGGCCAAGGTCCCCCAAACTTCAGGAGCTCCAGGTGACTGGGGCAGCGGAGGTGGCTGGGAACTGGGAGGCTGGATCCCCACCGCCATGTATTGGCAGGGCTGGCGCCAGAATTCAAAACCATTGCAACAGACCCATTGGGAAATTCCTGCGGGGCAGTGCTGTCTGCCGGAAACTTGGCCTTGTGGCCAGGGTCTGATGAGTAGAGACGCTATCTGGTCGTGTTTATGTGGCCGCCTCTAATCTCCCCAGCTCCTGGAGCGCGTGTTCCCCTGGCTGGCTTCCTTACCATGCTGGGCCCCACTTCCTCTGGGTGAGAGGCTCCAGGCCGCCTAGTGCCTCACAGGATGGGACGAGCGAGTGAGGATTTACAGGGCCCTTGGAGGGTCAACCTGCCATGTAGAGCCTGATCTGTCAGACACCAATTAGCCTGGTACGCACAGCCTGGGCCACTTCTGCCTTCCTGGCTTAAGCTGTGGGATCTACCCCAGCCCTCTTTCTGCTCCAGAGCCCTCCAACCCAGGGCCACTTCAGGGGGATAGGGGTACTTAGTACCCCTTTTGCAACCTCAGCGTTTGGAAAGAGGGTTTGCTTTTGCTCTAGACCCCTGGGTCCCAACCCAGCCCTGCCTTCAGCTCACTGAGGTGACCTTTGAGTCTCCTCTGAGAGGGAAGGGAGACTGAGTGTCCTAGTCAGCCTTAACTGTCAACTTGACACAGCCTAGAGTCATCTGAGGAGGGAGTCTCAATTGAGGGATTGCCTAGACCAGAGTGGCCAGTGGGCGTGTCTGTGGGGTATTTTCTTGATTGTTAATTGATGTAGGAAGGCCCAGCGCACCATGGGTGGCACCATTCGTTAGGCATGTGGTCCTAGGCCGTACAGAAAGCTAGCTAAACACGAGAGTGAGCCGGCAAGCCGTGTTCCTCTGCTTCAAGTTCCTGTTTGACCTCCTGCCCTGGCTGCCCTCAATGGTGGACTGTGACTTGGAAGTGTAGCCAAATAAACTTCCTTCCCTACGTTGCTGTTGGTCATCGTGTCTGTCACAGCAACAGGTTGAAGCTAGGGCTGAGTTAGGCGGTGAGTTAGGGCCTGAGCTGGGGGGCTTCATTCCCTTGGCTGCGGATGCCTTGAAGCTCCATTTAAATGGGGGTTTGTCCAGATAATAACCACATGGGGTACAGAGGGGCAGGGCTGGGGTGAGCTATTTATAGATGCAGAGGCACTGGATGCAGAGGTGCTGGACAGCTGGGATCCCTGGGAAGATGGACCAGAAGGAAGAGGTGCGACCTCCATTTGGAGAGCCAGGTTGGGAGAGGGAGACACAGTGTGTGGTGACGGAGTCTATGATGGGTAAGTGGTGAAGGCTGCTTTAGAGCCTCCATTCCTGTGTAACGCCAGATTCACCCCTGGGAGGCCCCCACGCACTCTCTCGGCTCCCAGGCCCACGCTGGCTTAACACCCGACCCAACAAAACTGACACCATGCATTCCATTCGGGTTTTTGTGTAAAATTTATGATATCCAAAAGAGAGTTGCTTACAAAAGCATACACCCAGGGGCTCCTTCCCCTATATCTCGGCTGAGGGTTTGTTTTATTTTATTTATTATTTTTTATTTTATGTGTCTGTATGTATTGCCTGCATGTAGGTAAGTGCACCTGTGTCGTGCAATGCTGCGGAGGACAGAAGAGGATGTCGGGTCCCCTGGAACTGGAGTTATGGGCAGTTGTTAGTTGCCATGTGGGTGCTGGGATTCGAACCCGGGTCTTCTGCGAGACCCACCAGTTTTCTTAACCGCTGAGCCATCTCTCCAGCCCCTTGGCTGAGTTTTTTGAGATCCGCCACCGCCAGCGCCCTGCCAGTGCCCCACCAAGATGGCAACTTCCTCGCGGTCTGTCCTTAGACCTGCCCCCTCACGCAATTGAAGCTGACTGATTGGGTAGGAGGGGTGGCTGTCTCCCCCTCAGTCTACGGGGTCTCTTAGGGTTCAGATCTTCAGCTGCTCTTGGTTCATTCGGAGGACACGCCTATCCAACACCTGGTTCATGAGGAGGCTAGGAAGGTTGCTGGATGAGAGAGGCCAGCCTTACTGGCATATGGAGACGTTGGTACTGACACCACCAGGGAGTGAATGATGAATTGATGATGAGAGAGATAGAAATAAATAACCTGGACTCTTGCATGTCCACTGAACCCCTGAATCCCATGAGAAATGCCCAGCAGTTGGGGGTTGGAGGCTTTAGACTGTATTCCTCCTGGGTCACCTGTTGAACTGAAGCCGCAGCAGGATGGTTTAGTGGCCCTGTTCACATGGAACCCAACTAACCTTCAAGGTCCAGTGACACCTGCAGCTCTCTGCGGTGGTTGAGGGTACATTTGACTCCCCAGGACTCTAGGACAGCAGCTCTGGGGGGTGCTGGCCCTAGAGTTTCCTGGGGAAAGGACTGGGAGCTGGGTCCCACCATATCCTTACCGAGGGACCTGTGAGCTTGGCCAGTGCCCACTGTCTGTCTTCCCACCCCCAGTCTGCTGATCACAGTTCTTTCTGAAGAGGGGGATGGCCTAGGACCCCATTGTGCTTAGGACTTCTTGGAGGTGCCCTTGGGCTGCCTATGCTTTTTTTGAGCTGGGATCTGGAGATCTAGGGGCGCGGCTACTGTCACAGGTCAGTACATCTACACTCCCCCCTCCCGGCCGCAGGCCCAGCCCAGGACAGTAGGAGATGTCCTGGAGAAGCAGAACTGGCCCAGCTCCAGTCAGGATAGCTCTTGGAGGCTCTGGTCTAATCTCATTTCTGTCTTTGTCTCTTGGGAGGCAGAGGGGCCCCCATGTCTCTGTGGTGACCTTCGGAGGGCAGATGTACTGTTGAGACAGGACTGACCCAGTCCCCCTCCCCCCGCCCTCCTGCCCCTCTGAGTCAGAACAGAAGGAACAGGAGGCAGGTCCAGCACCCCTTCCCAATCATGGGATGGGGAGAAGGACTCAGCTCCCCATGCTGGGGCAGTGCCAATTGCTCCCCCAGATCTAGCCCATTGGGAGGGAGAGCCCTATCTTTCTGGACAGTCTCTTTACTCTCCATTGCTGATTCTGTCCGCCTGCCTTGGCCCTATGCTCCAGGCTGGACCCCTGTCACCTGTCTCCCTTCTTCCTAAAGGGGCAACTGAGTCTGTCTTCAGCCCTTGTACACACAGAAGTGGATTCTGGGTTGGTCTTTTCCCCTTCCGACCCTGTGACCTTGAGCTAACCTTGATGGTGTGTCCACAGGAGTCCTAGCCCTGCCCGGTCACCCAGATTTTGGGAGAAAGCTCGGGCTGGACTCAGATTGTGCCTCAAAGCTGTCATGGCACCTCTTTGTGCCTGTCCCCTCCTCCTGCTGGCCCTTGGGGCTTCTCTGCTTTACTGGGAAGGGCACCAGGCACGAGCAAGCTTTGCAGGGCCGGGGCCAGCACCAGGTATACAGGAAGCATCCTCGCCATGTGCCTGGCTGAGGACTTTAGGGGCAGCTCTGGATGTGTCGTTGTCCCTACTTCCCACTGGCTGCTTTATGATGCTTTGCTGCTGGGGAGCTGCAGAGCCCCACTGCACGACAGGAGAGGACTCACCCAACCTGAGCATTCTGAGTGACTTGGGCTCACAGGTAGCCAGAGACTCAGCCATGTGGGAGGACCTCACCCCCTTCCCCACTGCTGGGAGCTGAAGGGGTGGACGTCCTGGCCGCCCTGGCATTGGCTGGCTCAGCAGCGAACACCACAGACACCCATTTCCCAAATGGCTCTCCTGGCCAAGCTCCTGCCTGCTGTGGCCAGGCAGTGTCTGCACCTCCTGAGGCCATCCCCGATGGGCTGGGCAGGGGGCCAGGGACTTGGCTATTTCATGCTGCCTGGCCCTCCAGCCATTCTGAAGACAGAGTCCTCGCTCCAAGAGATGCTTGCATTGCATGAGGGAGGAGAAGGCCATGGGGGCACTAGCCCTCTCCCTGCCAGGGCTAGGAGGGGTGGAGCTCAGGTCAGGCACCAGTATGGCAGGACTCTGCCACTTAAATTTTTAAAAAAAATTATTATTATTATTTTTATTTTATGTGTATGAGTGCATTGCCTGCGTGTAGGTAAGTGCACCCAAGTCGTGCGATGCCGCGGAGGACAGAAGAGGCCGTCGGATCCCCTGGCACTGGAGTTATGGACGGTTTTTAGCTGCCGTGTGGGTGCTGGGATTCGAACCAGGGTCTTCTGCGAGAACAACCAGTGCTCTTAACCGCGGAGCCATCTCTCCAGCCCCTAGGACTCTGCTACTTTTTCATTTCCTTGGGGTTTCAGGATTCTGCCTCGCAGGGTTCCCCAGGCACTGGACAGGCGTAGACTAACCACTGGGTGCACAGTGCTGCTCGTACCGGTTCTGATGGGTCCAGTCTTTCCTGCTGTGTCACCCCTTTCTTCAGACCTCTCTTATACCTCCATTTTCTGGAACCGTCTCTGTTTTTCTCCCTCCAGATTGGTTCACTGTGGCCTAACTACCATGTGTGTCTCTTCCCCAGACTGGCACACAGGCAGGTCCTGGTTTGCGACTGTCCCAGGGCAAGGGCTGCCCTGTCCATGTCCCCAGCAGGCAGCCCTAACCTCAAGCTGCTACAGCACATGGCTAGCTCATGTCGCTGACACAGAGCTGGGTGAGGGTCCGTCCCCAGTACCAGCTACCTTGCCTGGCTCTGATCCAACCAGTACACTGCTGTCTGCTGGTCCCACAGATACCAAGACGGTTTTAGAGGGCATGCCCTGACATGCCCAGGCCTGACATGTCCAGGCAGCTGAGCTGATGCGAGCTTGGGTCTTTGCCACGAAGGCTGGCCTGTGGTGTCTGCTGCACTTTGGAGGCTACACCTCGCCAGCCTTGGGCAGGTCCCTAGTGGGGCGTCAAAGTCCTCAGCACTGGCATTACAGCAGAGATCAGTCCCAGATGAGCTGAAGCCGGCCCTGTGACAAGCACTTGCCCGGGAGGGCTGTCCATGTAGCTTCTCCTTCTCCCTGGCTCTGCAGATACCTTGATTCCAGTCACCAGGCCACCACACTCCTGACCCTAATTAGCTATCAGGGGAGCAGGGCACCCTGACCCTTCTCACCCTGGGCTGGGGGCTCTGCAGCCTGAGTCAAGGACAGCGTTAATCTGTGCTCCACAGGGCTGGGCTCCAGGAGGAGCTGGGTGGGGAGCTGTGCACACATGTGAGCTTGTGTTTGCGCACTTGTGACCACAGTCATATACACCCATAGGCTTTCATCTACTATGTGTGTGTACACAGGGGTGCCTGTATATGTACCCCCTCACCGGCTGTCACATGCATACACATTACACACATGCACACCCCCTTCCCCTTACAGGCAGAGGCCACAGCTGTATACAGGCACATACATATATGCACACACGTGCACACATGCATGCACACACCCTCTTCCCCTCACAGGCAAAAGTCAGAGCTGTACACAGGCACATACACACATGCGCACACATGCACACCCCTTCCCCGACAGACAGAGGCCACGGCTGTGCACAGGCACATACACACGTGCGTGCACATGCACACACATGCACACCCCTTCCGCAGAGGCCACGGCTGTGCACAGGCACATACACACATGCACACACATACATACACACACATACACCCCTCTTCCTTTGACAGGCAGAGGCCACAGCTGTACACAGGCACATACACACGTGCGTGCACATGCACACACATGCACACCCCTTCCCCTCACAGGCAGAGGCCACAGGCATGAACACTTGTGTGCTGGCTGGCACAGCGTGGGCACCACAGCCCCACCCCCAGCCGGGAACCTCCTTCTGCAATTCTTGCAATTCTAGTGCAGTCTTTTGTATCAGCAGAAGCTTTCAAAACACTTTAGGCTTGTTTACTGAGCTGTGCAAGAACATTCTGTCTCCTCTCCAGCTAGGCCTTCCACAAGGAGCGGGAACGTGCCCGGCCCTGCGCTGGGCCAACTGTCGTCATGCCAGCAGCATCCCTGCCCCCTTAAAGGGCCAGCTGGGTGCACCTCAGAGAGGGTTGGACCTCGGTGGGGCTTGAACAGAGGCCAACTCTTGCCACCCAAATGACTGCCTACCGCCATGCCAGGACCCCAGGTCAATGAAGCGTTAAAGGGACCGGTATGCGGATGGCCTTTCGGGGGTGTTGAGGGGGTCCCTGGCTTGTTAGCATTACAGCAAGGTCAGAGTCATGCTGCTGTCTGCGTGAGGTCTGGGCTGTGCCAGGTCTGCCCTGTTGTGGGCCTCGTAGAGAGCGTATGCAGAGAACAGTCTGGCCTGGCGCTGGGGTCCTGATGGTTACTGCAAAGGCCGGCTACCCCGTGGAGCCAGGGTGCCCCCAGACCTCCCCCTCGCAGGTGCTATTGGGCAGTGATAGTGATCTTTACCTTGTTCCCCCATCCACTCTGTGCCTCTTCCTGAGCCTCAACCTCAGCCCAGTGGCCCCTCCAGATTCCAGCCTTTACAGTGATAGTTCTTGGACATGCAATGCCCTCCCTCCAAGGCTAACGGGCACCCCAACCTTTCCTTTCCCTTCACTCTCTATGCCCACCTAGCCATTTGTCTGTTGAGCTTATGGCTTCGGTCTCCTTGGGTATGTGACATGGGACGTGAAGCAACGAAAGGGTGGGTGGGCCCCTTGGTCGTCCTCGAAGCTGTGAGGAGGTACGTCAGGACCATAGATGGGAAATGGAAAAGAAAGCCAGACCTGGAGGTTAAGGTTGAGTGGGGAAACGTGCGCAGTGATTCTGTGGTTGGCTCTCAGTGTAGTTTGAGCTTCCTAGCAGCCAGGACAGTAAGGGAAATGTGACCAAAGAGAGACTCTTCCTGTTCAAGAGAGAAGTCTTTCATCATAATTGTGAGAGGGTCATTGAATCCAGGCCTGGAGGGGTAGGGTAAGCACGCAGCCCAGATTCCTGCCAGGGCTTTCTTGCTTACAGCAGCCATATTGGGGCGGGGGCAGCTGAGGACCTGCATTCTGAGGAGGAGGCTGCAGAGCTCCACTGTAGCAGAGTGGGGGATGGAGAACAGGATGGATTTGAGGCAGATGGTACCGGGGGCCCTGAAGCCTCAGAGCCTGGGTGTGTGCAGTGGGTCCTCCTAGGGGTTCAGACCTGGATGTGCGAACTGTTTGCAGCTGTTCCTGTGGCTCTGTTGCCAGCCGCACAGACCCTGGAGCCCCCTCCAAGATGCACACTCTGAAAGTGGACGGTGCCTTTCATGGGATCCACACCCAAGCCTCTCTCTGCCCCAGAGCCCCATGACCCAGGGCACTCCCAGGGACTGGGGGGTGGGGGTAGCCTTCCTCAGCTTCAGCCTTCGGGAAAGGGAGGCTCTGAATTTCAGTCTAGACCCTTAGGTCCCACCCCAGCCCTGCTTCTGGCTCCCTGACGTGCTCTTTGAGTCTCTGTCCCCTTCTGAGGAGGGAGAGGAGACTGAATGAGCTTGGGAGTTATGCAGTGAGTTAGGAGGCAGAGGCTAGCCCAGGCCCTCAAAGTCTATTGGGGAGATTCTGGACTGTGAGGCTTCATGCCTGTGACTGTGGGCCCCATTTAAATAAGGTCACGTGGGACTCAAGCACAGGGCCTAGTGGGCCCAGGAGCCCCCTCTACTCCTCTATCAGGCTGGAGAGAGGTTTGGTCCTGTCATAGGAAGGCAAAGTAGCTGGGTGCCGGTGTTCTAACCTCCGCCAGGCCTGTTCCCACCTGGATTCAAGGCCCAGGCACCAGGGCTGGACTGGGACCAAATTTGGGAGCAGAGGCCAGAGGCCACACCTCACCCTCTCGGGAGGCTCCAGTGAGGTAGGAGGATAGGGTTGAGAGGGTGGTTCCAGAAGAATCAAGACTGACATGGGAGCATTTACATACATGTGGGCAAAACACTCGTACACATTAAAAAATATGCATTAGCAAATAAAATTTCAAAAGATTGACATGTAGAAGCAGCCAGTGGGCAGAAAGACAGGAAACTTCCCCGCCATGGCTACACATATTAGACAGAGCATGTGCAAGAATAGCCCACACTCTTCCAATGCAGGAGGTGGTGGGCACTGTAAATGACCCATGACAGATCAAGACCGAGTGGACTAGGGCTTTTAAGCCGCAGACTCTTCCTAGCTCTCTAGCTTACTTCCATTTGTAAGAGTGTCTTTCTTTTTCCTAACAAACTTTCTGTATTTCTACAGGTAACCATGTGTCCCCCGTTCAATTCTTTGTTCCAGGACCCAGGAACCTGGAAGTCTCTGAGTGGTCAGTGGCTGCTCTCTGGACTCTGATGCACATCTGAGATGCAGAAACCCAGGCTGGCATTTAAACCACAGGCTCTGCTGCAGCCTGACCTGCTTCTGTGGTCCCCTGTCTGGCAGCCCTCATGTCTGAAGGGCAGGCTGCGGCCTCCGGGACGAAAGACCCTGCCCTTTCCGCTAAGACCTCAGCCATGTGCACCTCTCTGGGGCTCCGCAGAGGGGAGTCTCTGGCCCTTTTCTCCCTAGCACTTTCAGCCCTGATTTTTCTGATTCTGCCGCCTGGTCAACTGTCCAGCCTTCCTGTCACTTGGCCCTTCCCCTTACGCACAGTGAGCACCCTTGGCCCCATGACCCCATGGCTCTTCAAAGGACAGCTGCATCTGTCTGTTACCCTGCAGGGCTAGAAAGGCCCAGGACAGCCAAGCCCTTCTTTTTGTACTGGTTGGGGTCAAGGTCCGGGCTGGATTGAGTGTCTTGCTTCCTCTACTGTGGCTGGACTGCTGTGGCCTCTGGTCTTGGGTGATCCTAGGCAGGAAAGACCCTTGGGACAGGCCAGGGTCTTGGGCCTATCCCTCAACCTCAGCATAGGCTGGTTCTCTCTTGCCTCCTTCCTCATCTGCCCAACAGAGACCACTCAGTGCCTGGACCCTCTTTCTGGGGCCTTCAGTGGAGGCTGGGGGATATATCCTAGGAGATAGAGTGCTTACCCAGCATATACTAAGTTCCCAAGATTCGCTGTCCAGCACTGCATAACACTGGGTATGTTGGCACATACCTGTAATCCCAGGGTCAGCCTGGTCTACATAAGACTCTGTCTCAAACTCAAATTTGACTTCATGGTGGAATGCTGGCATGAGGGACTGAGTGAGGTCTTTGGGGACTGGCCTGGACACCCCCTTCCTCCCGCCCGGTGTGCCTACCTACAAGTAACAGGGCTGCTGGACCTGACTGTGGTCACGAGGCACAGCACAATGTGGATACAGGTCAGCCACTGGCTTTGAGTTCCTGGCCGTGTGGACCTGTGCATTTGGCCTCTTCCTCATACCAGAGGAACACAAACAGAAACTCTCAGGGTGACTGTCATGTGCGTATAGTAGGGTGCCACTGACAACTATCCCCAAGGTTCTTGTTGGGGGGAGCAGGAGGAGCATGTGCCTGCTTTCCCATCCACAAGAGGTGGAAGGAAATGGACAGGCAAATTCCATCCCCGGAGAGCAGGGTCTCTTCTGTCCGTGTTTCCCCAAGGGAATAGCCTGGGCTCCTGGCAGCTTGGGAGGGACAGGTTGCTGCACCAGGCTCTATCCTGACACGAGAGGGGTCCCTGATGGGATAGTGCCAGCCCAGGTCACACTCCTGAGGTCTCCCTCCTACACTATTTAGATGTCATCTTGCTGCTGCCTGACCCCGGCTTCTCTCTCCAGAGCTGACCAGGCACCTTCTTAGGATGCAGGGCCCTGGAGTGGAGGCCAAGCTACTGAGTAGGTGAGTGGGTTCCTGTGGAGCCTGGAGGAAACCAGAAGAGGCGGCCTCCTACCCAGGCCCTACAGGGAGTGGAAGCTGGGCACTGTCCAGGGTAGGGGCTGTTCTGAGGCCCCTTTGGTTTGGCTTGTCCTGTGAGGTCACAGGACGAGTTGCTGGTCCCCCTGAGGAGGGGCTGGGAGGAAGCAGAAGGGCACTTCCTCACCCTCTTCCCCTGGCATGTTTGTTCCAAGGCCCCACTATCCGTGTCCCTGCATTGTGCCTCTGACACACCCTGCCCCTGTGTCCCTGTTCCCTTCCTGCTCAGCCCACTCTGTCTTCTCCTCCACATCCAGCTCAGATGCCACGGCTCTAGAATCCCCAGGTCCCGTCCTGGAGGAGGGGTGACCCTCCCTCCTCCAGGCACTAACTGTGGGATTCAGCCTTTGCTCCTCTGTGGGCCATGATGCATCCTGGGCCCAGCAGGTCTGCGGTCACAGGACTCCAGGGGCTGTGGCCAGGATGAGTGCCTGTCTTTCCAGTGTCTGGGGATTACTCAGGGCCTGCTCAATGGCCCTTTCAGTGCCCGTTGAGGCCTGTTTATTTCCGTTACTATGGCAGTGCCCTGGGCGGGGTGCTCCTTGGCAGCCCTGGCTACCTGCTCCTGGGCCATAACTTTCCTCTTGGGGGCCATCTTCCCATTACCTCATTAGCCTCTACTGTGCTGCAGGCTGGGGCTGGGGTCAGGGACTGCAAAGTTGTCCCGAGGAAACGGTGCAAACTGCTTGTTCCCCCATTTCCACGGCCTATGTCTCCCAACCCCACATCGTCCCTGCTTGGTCTCTAGAAGACTCCCTCAAGCACTCAACTAGAGCTCTAGAACCCCTCTGTGCAACTCTAGAACCCCGTATGCACTTGCCCAGGGCTCTAGAAGTGGCATAGCCCACCGCCTTCCACACACTCGTTGGGGCTCTGGAAACCCCTTTGTGATGGTTAGTTTTGTCAACTCGACACTATCTACAATCACCTGGGAAGAGCATCTCAGTGAGGGATTGTCTAGATCAGATTGGCCTGTGGGTGTGTCTGTGGGGGATTGTCTTAATTGCATAGATAGAGGTGGGACGGTCCAGCCACTGTGGGGGGTGCCATTCCCCAGACAAGGGATCCTGCGCTGTATAGGATAAAGTGAGCTGTGGGGTGATCAGCTTCCTGAGGCTCCTGCCTTGACTTCCGCTCTGTGAAGGACTGTAACCTGGAACTGTAAGCCAGATAAATGTCCTTCCTCTAAGCTGCCCTGGTTGTATTTTGTCCGGAACTAGGACACCTCCCTCCCTGAGTGCGTTTGTCTGGGGCTCAGGAAGACCACATTGCAGTCTGTGCAGCTCTCGTCCGACCAGCCTGGAAGCTGGGCAGCCATCTCAGCCTGGCCCGAAGATGCACTGAGTTTTCCAGCTGGCCTGGGCTCTGCCCGGGGTGCAGTAGATATGAGAGCTGGTGCCAGAAGGTCGGGGCTGGGGGTGAGTGGGCATCACTGTTTGTGACACCAACAGAGGGAGCCTCCAGCTTATTTGGTCTGAGGCATTCAGGTCTGTGACGGGAGAGTTGGTGTGTGTGGCAGTGGAGTTGAGACCACTGAAAACAAAGGTTCACCACATCCTTCCTCATCGTCAGACGAGGCTGGCCTCATTTTTTTTGGCCTTTGGGCCGCAGGGCTGTTATAGCTGTTGGACAGACAGGTAAACCGAGGCCAGGAAAGCAAGGCAGAGGCCAGAGCGAGGGCCCCAGTGGATTCAGGAGAGGGTGCAGGCTCCTGGGCTGCGTCTAAGGATGAGTCACTTTCCAGTGCCTTCGGCCAAGTTGGCTGTACACCTTCTGGCTTCAGCTCTGCCCAGAGGCCGCTGGATCTCCAGCACAGGCTCAGGGCCTGGGGGTCCCCTTGGAGTACTGTCCGGGAACTGTGGTCGGCTCCCATGTCTTTTCTTCTCAATACATTTCCCCCAAATTTTCACATCCAGGGGAGATGGAAGCAGAGAAAGTGTTTCCTGAATCCTTTTCTTCTCTTTACTAGTTCTCCCCTCCCCTCCCCCTCCCGCTTCCTAACCTCTCCCTCTTCTTTGAGGCAGGGTCTCCCGTAGTTCAGGCTGGCCTCAGGCTCTGTAGCTGAGGATGACCTTGGGCTTCTGATCCTCCAACCTCAGGCGTGTCCCACCACACCCAGTTCACACAGTGCTGGAGGTGGAACCCAGGGCTTTGTGCTTGCTGGGAGAGCACTCAACTACAGCCCCAGCTTTCTTCAGTACTTTTTAAAAGTGACTTGCGCAAAACTCAGTGATGGACTTTGCCCAGGCTTGATGGGTCTTTCTGAAAGGCTGAACACCCAGCTACAGGAAATGAAGGGAACTTCCCAGCCTTCAGTTTCCCTCTCTGGTCATCCCCAAGGTTGTAGCGAGGACAGGAAGGAGGTGGGCACTCACACAATGGGCACCCCTCATGTATGCCCATTTCTCAGATGGGGAAGTAAAGGCTCCCACTCTGGCTTCTGCTGCTGTTTGTCTCAGCCCAGGAGGTGCTAGTTAAATGAAGTTATAGTTTAGGCGTCTACTTCCAGTAAAGCTGCCTTGAGCTGGGGCGGGGGGGGGGCACACCTCTGGGTATGTCTTGAAGGTGTTTCCAGAAGGGTTAGCTAAGAAGGGCAGATCCTTTCTGAATGTGAGTGAGATCATCCCACTGACTGGAATCCTGGACTAAAAAGGGGAAAAGAGAGAGCCATGTGGCTGGAGAGATGCTCAGTGATTAAGAGGTACATACTGTATACTGTTCTCACAGAGAATCTGGATTTGATTCCCAACACACACATCTGGTGGCTCACAACCACCTTTAAGTCAAGCTTCAAGGAGATCTGATGGCCTTCCACAGGCACTTGTCTGTGCACATGGCACGCGCGCGTGCACACACACACACACACACGCAAATAAAACAAGCAAAATCTTTAACAAGGGAGAAGCTGAAGGGTTTGGCATAAGACTGGAAATTTAAAATACTGTATTTATAAGCCAGGTGTAGTGGTGCAGGCCTTCAGTTCCAGCACTCAAGAGGCAGAGGCAGGTGGATCTCTGTGAGTTCGAGGCCAGCCTGGTCTATATAATGAGTTCCAGGCCAGTTGGGGCTACAGGGAGACCTTGTCTCAAAAAGACCAAAAAACCTTGTATTTATTATTGTTATTTTTTATTTATGTGTATGAATGTTTTGCCTGATGTATGTGAGTGCACCATGTGCGGGCAATGCTTGCAGAGGCCAGAAAAAGGGTGTTGGACCTCTAGAACTGGAGTTACAGGTAGTTGTTAGCTGCCACATGCATGCTGGGAATCAAACCCAGATCCTCTGGAAGAGTAACCAGTGCTCTTAACTACTGAACCGTCTTTCCAGCCCTGAGGCTGGGGGTTTAAAAGGGACACTGAGATGGGTCATGGGGGACTAAGTGAAAGGTCAGTGAAAAGGACACAAGCAGCTTAAGACAATTGTAGGCCTTCACTGGGGGAGGAAAACCTGCTGTAAGGATCAGAGCCCACCATCCGCTTGCTGGAGTAGCTCCAGGACGGAGGGGAGGGCACAAGGAAGAGCCTGAAGAGCTTCCTTTTTCTAACCCGAGATTGGCAGTTGCTAGGACGGACCAAAGAATGGTGTGAAAGAATGTCAGGTGATGGACAAACATGGCCATCCTGGGGAGGGGTCTGCAGGGGCCACGGCAGGAACCTAGGAAAACAAGGTACTTTAATCCTGAAATACAGATTATTTTGGTTTTGGGAAACTTCTGGAACTTTTAAAAAAATGGCGTGGCCATGGCTAACCATAAGGAGCCTATTAGAAAAGTTTTTACCACTGTGGACAGACAGAGAGGCAACAGCATACCTGGGGGCTCTGAGGAGGGATCAAGTCCCGGAGACTGGCGACAACATGGTGGGAGCCCTGGAGAGAGGAATCAGGGGCCCTGATCTACATGGTGGAAGTGGGGGTCTTATTCCTTTAGGTGGGTGGGAAGGTTTCTCAGCACAGGCCTGCAGCCAGGCAGGAGACAGGGGAGAGGGTAGGGAACAGGAGGTGTGGCCGCCAAGACCCCCTTTGGTGTAGACTCACTTCTGGGTGGGAGATCCTGGCACGGGGACGTCTGCTAGTGTCTCTGAAGGTGCCTGTGGGTGTCTGTGAGAGGAAGAGCCACGGGCATGGTGGCATTCCATTCTGTCTCTGCTTCCTGATCTGCGGAGCTGTGAGCAGGCAGCCTCAGGCTCCTGGAAGGCCATGCCTTCCCCGCCATGATGGAGCATCCCTTTGATTTAAGAGCCAGAATAAACCCTTCCGCTCTTCGGCTGCTTCCTATTGTGTACGTGTCACACTGTTGGGAAAGGTGAGGAACAGGTGGAGACCAGGCAGGGTTTTGGGTGGGGACACTGATAGCCTTATATCCGCGTGGTCACTGTCAGACCCTGGATGGCCCAACTGGACAGCTTAGCTGTGCTTCCTGCTTTCACCGCCTTTCAAAATTCCTAGAAGCCGGGTCCTAGCAAAGGTGCTGTGGGACTTGTGACTACCCCGTGAGCCCCGGCACTTCCTCAGCAGGCAGAGGGCTGGGCAAAGGGGCGGTTCATGGGCTCTACTAGGTTCAGCAGGAAAGGGTCAAGGGTCAAAGCCCTCAAAGTGGGCTTTGAGGTTGTGATGGTTAGTGTCCACTATCAACAGATCTAGCAGCACATAGGAAGTCTCCATGTCAGGCATTACCCAGATTAAGTTCACTTCTGGACTGTGAAGGATTATCTTGATTAGGGAAGACACTCGCTCACAGTGGGTGGCATCATTCCCTAGGCTTGGTTCTGAACTATGTAAAAAAAGAGGGGAAGCAAGCTGAGCACAAGCATTCATCTCTCTCTACTTCCTGATTGTAGATGTCATGTGACCAGGGGCCTCAAACTCGTGCTGCTCTAACTTCCCCAGTCACAATGGACCATATCATCAAACTGAGAACCAAAATAAGTCCTTTCTCCCTTAAGTTTTTAAAATTTTTATTTATTCATTTATTTACTTATTTAGAACTTTTTGAGTCAGGGTCTCCCTGCAGCCCCAGCTGACCTGGAACCTACTACGTAGACCAGGCTGAACTTGAACTCACAGAGATCCTCCTGCGTCTGCTTCCTGAGTGCTGGGATTAAAAGTGTGTACCACCACACCTGGTAAAATTTTTATTTTTATTTTACATGTATGAACGCTTTGCCTGCACGTTTGTAAGTGTACCATATGGGTGCAATGCCCACGGAGGTCAGAAGAGGGCATTAAATTCACTGGACCTGGAATTACGGACTGTTGTTAGCCACCGTGTTATTGCTGGGAACCGAGCCCAGGTTCCCTGCAAGAGCCGCCAGTGCTCATCAGCACTGAGCCCTCTCTCCAGCCCTCGCCCTTGAGTTGTTTTTTATCGGGTGTTTCATCACAACTGACTAATATAGAGACACACAGACTTGAACTTGAATCTCAGCTGAGCTCTTGGCACGTACCTGGCTGGGAGTGCAGCTCTTTCTCCAAATGCTCTGGTGCACTCATGCCTAGAGAGGCCAGTATTGTTATCCCTATCTTACAGGTGGGAAGTCCTGTCACGGGCAGGGTGGAGTCCCAGTCAGGTGTTTCCACTTCCCGAGCCCCCTCAGCCAGGTCCTGCTGCCTTGAGGATTCACCTAAGTCATCATTACTACAGGTCGGTCCAGAAGCCTGCTGACTGCTGACCACGCACTCAGGTCTCCACTAGTCCTCTCAAATGGGGCTTGTGTGTGGTCCCGCTCTAAAGCACACACCAAGACTTGCTTACACTCACTTCCTTCTGTGTTTTGCAGTGAGCACACCTTTCCTCTATCATTAGAAAGGACTCCCATGATAGGAGAGATATCTCCATCAGCCTCAGAAGGTGGAGGGGAGAGCCCCCCCAAGGGGGGTTTCCAGAGACCCCTCCCCTCCATGCTCCAGGATGTCACAGTCTGTGTTCTGAAGTCCTATTCTCTGGGGAAAGTGTCAATCAAGAGGCATGTGCTCAAGGGGGTGATCTGGGAACGAAAGCAGGAGGGATGTGATCCTGAGCACTCGACCTAGTGGGACAGCTGTGTCGAGTCTGTGAGTCAGCTCTCTCTGTTGCTCACCGCCCAGAACTGTCCTGGACATCCCCAAATTTCACCAGCAAACATCCTGGCAAGTAGGAAACAAGTGTGCTGGAGGCTCTGAAGTTCTGCCTGAGCAGGAAACGAGGCGAGCCCAAGAAAACGTGGGTATGCCAGAAGCCAGACAGAGACCAGAGTTTAGGACTCACCACACTCTGCGCTGGGATGCCTGAGGGGACGCATCAGGAGCCCAGGCATAACCAGTTCTCAAAAGTTTTCCAAGCTATGCCAAAGGTCCGGGTAAAGAGCAGCAACAGACCCACACCGGCAGTCCAGCTTCAGGAGTAAGGGGAGCCTGCAAAATAGCATTAGGGGATTTCAGGAGGTGCCTGGGATCTAGTAAGACAAACAGAAGTTTTAGAACTGAAAAGTGTAATGATTGAAACAAAAATCTGAACAGACTTAACAGCAGGTTAGAGATCAGAATTTTAGCAAAACAGAAAGGTGGGAAGGAACTTTATGGGGTGAGATACAGCAGACAATGTGGGGTGGACCCAGGGAACAGACACGACCACTGGCCTGACACAGCTGCTGTGGGGATGATGGCAGAGAAGGGATGGGCAAGGAGCAGCATTTAAAGATAAAATGGCCAAGGGTTTTCCAGGACTGATAGATCACAGATAAAAGATCTCCAACTGGCAAACAAGGTCAAAACAAAGAAAACCCAGGCACACACTGGCAAAATTGCTGTAAGCCAAGGCCAAGAATCTGAGAAGTTGCTAGAGAAAAAAGACGCTTTCTCTGGGGTGGTGAGATGGTTCTTAGCAGAAAGAGAGCCCAAGTTCCCAGTGCTGGAAGAAGGCAGCTGTCACTCTAAAGCTCTAGCTCCTTCAGACATGGGAAAGTACTCATCTCAAAGCAAAGCTGTCTCCAGCATGGGACAGTGTAGAGAGGAGATGATACTGCACGTGATTTTCATACCTCTGTGCATCGGACATGCAGCAGGCGTGTGCCCCATGCAAGTGGAGGTAAAGAGGCAACAGGCCAGGTGGCCAGCAGCAAGTGCAGCTCGAGTGACTCAGCCCCAGCTGTAGAGCCTCCTGGTCCATCTCTGCACTTGGTGAGTGTGGTGATTAATTTCCTGTGTGGACTTGATGGACCATGGGGTACTCAGACATTTGGTCAAACCTTCTGGGTGTGTCTAGGCAGGTGGATCAAGATAAAAGTAGCTTAAACAGTAGAAGCCTTTCCCTGGCGTGGGCTTCCCTGCTTATTCCAACGAAGTCTGAATAGAAAAATAAGCGGGGGGGGGGGGGGGGGGGGGACCCTTCCCTGTGCGGTGCGTCCCCGTTTTTTCCCAAGAAAGGTGAAAAAAAAAAAAAGGGGGGGGGGGGGGAGAGAGAGAGAGAGAGAGAGAGAGAAGATATCCAGTTGCCTACCTGCTGGCGCTAGGACACTATCTCTGCCCTCAGTCTGGCATGCACACAGTAGGCCCTCCTGGGTCTCCAGTTCACCAGCTACAGATGTTGGGAACTTTCAGCTTCCAGCCACATGAGCCAATAGCTTATTTTAGATGTAGATATGGAAGACCATATGTGTTCTGTTCATCCTGTTTCTCTGGAGAGTGCTGCCACACACCGTGAGATCCCACACAAGTTGCTGAACTACTCTGAGCCTCAGACTCACTGACTATAACTAGGCCCAGGAACAGTCCCTCAGCTGCCTCATGGAGCTGTGCAAATCACATGCAGTGTTTCTAGTTGCTCAGTGAATGCTAGAGATTGGCCGGATTGGGACTTTTAGTTCTATACTACCACAAGAATAAGTGAAGGTGAGGTTAATACAGTTCTGGACAAACACAAAACCAGAGACATCATATCCAACAGACTAATGCTAAAGGAAATGTTAATGGGATTCCTCAGGCAGAAGGGAAATGAATGACGGACAGAAACAGGGAAGCGAGAGGAGGTAGAGAGTGACAGCAAAGGCGGCGTGGCTGTAAGGAAATTAGCGCGGACTTTAAAGTGCTCTCTCTCTCTCTCTCTGTCTCTCTCTGTCTCTCTCTCTGTCTCTCTCTCTCTGTCTCTCTCTCTGTCTCTCTCTCACGCCGCGCTTCCCTCTGAAGATTAAACCCAGGGCCCCTTTTCACTTACTGTTTTGCGGCAGGGTCTCAGGAAGGCCTTGAACTCACTCTGGGCCCGGGTGGTCCTCCTGTCTTAGCTTCCTGAGTAGCTGGGGTCACAGGCCTGTGCCACCAGACCCAGCAATAATGATTTTTTTTTATTTATTTAATTATTATTATTATTATTATTATTTTTTTTTTTGTCTTTTTGATACAGGGTCTCCTTGTAGCCCCAGCTGTCCTGGAACTCACTATGTAGACCAGGCTGGCCTTGAACTCACAGAGATCCGCCTGCTTCTGCCTCCCAAGTGCTGGGACTACAGGCGTGTGCCACCACGTCTGGTTCTAATTGTTATTTTTTTAAGACAGGGCCTCACTATGTAGCCCTGACTGGCCTGGAACTTGCTGTTTGGCCACACTGGTCTCAAACTCACAGAGACCCACCTGACTCTGCCTTCTGAGTGCTGGGATTACAGGGGTGTGACACCACCCCTGGCAATAATGGTTTCTTTTTTTTTTTTAAAAATGTATTTATTATTTTTATTTTAGTATGAGTGTATTGCCTACATGTAAGTGACCCGTGTTGTGCAATGCCCACAGAGGTCCGGAGAGGGTGTTGGATCCCCTGGAACTGGAGTTACAGACAACTGTTAGCCACCATGTGGGTGCAGACACAGCATGACCTTCGCAGACATAGCATGATACAGGCATTACATACATGTAGGCAATACACCCATACACATAAAATAAAATGAAACAAAATATAAAAGAAAGTTGCAATGAGGTGTTATTCACCCAATCACATAGTTTCAAAATATGCAAAGGAGACAAGACAGAAATAAAAGGGACACTAGACAAATACATGATAACACTGTTTGGCGTAACAAACAGACCGAGGGGACCAAGAGCAATCACTAAGGATGCAGGAGATCTGAGCATGGTCACGCCAGAACTCATCTATGGACAGAACACAGAACAGCAGAGATCGCCCGTGCTCCACGGGACACTTTCACCAAACTTAACTACCTATAAGCCTGGAAGATTATTTATTTATTTATTTATTTATTTATTTATTTATTTATTTATTGGTCTTTTTGAGACAGGGTCTCCCTGTAGCCCCAGCTCTCCTGGAACTCACTATGTGGACCAGGCTGGCCTTGAACTCACAGAGATCCACTTGCCTCTTCCTCCCGAGTGCTGGGATTAAAGGTGTGCACCAACATGCCTGGCATAGATTTTTAGTTTTTAAGAGTTCTCCACACTGCTTTCCATAGGACTTTCACGAGTTTGCAATCCCATCAGCAGTGAATGAATGCTCCCCTTCTCCATATCCTCACCAGCATTTGGTATAATTTGTTCTCTTGATCCTAACCAGTCTGACTGGGGTAAGATGAAACCTTAAGGTTGTTTTAATTTGCATTTCCATAATTACTAACGTTGTCGAACACTATCTTTTTTTTTTTCACACCCACTTCCCAGATAGCACCCTCCCATAGCCCCCATCCCCCGACTAGAGCCTTATACTCTGATATCCTTGGTACTGTCTGCTGTGTTGTCGGCATCCCCAGCCATTCCCCACTACTTACCCTTCTGGTGAATCTAGTCAGCCTCTCTAGAGTTCTTTATTTTAGGAGGGTCAGCTGTTCCTCATCTAGCAGTAATCAGTTGTCAATATTCCTTTGGATAAGATTGGGGTCTGGTGTTCATTTTCCCAGTTCTATGCTGGGTTACTATCTAGGAGTCCCTTTGGCTGCCCTGGCCAACAACTCAAAAGAAGGTATCATCTGTCTGGCATTGTTTCTTGTTATGTAGCTTTTAGCTATGCACCTGGACCCTTAAAGAATTATAGTGATCCTTTTAATCCTTGGTTATACTTTCTTTTTGCATGTTTAAGACCATATAGTTGGCCCAGATAAACCAATTTATTTTTACTCTTAAAGTCGTTTGAGGATCTGTTCCTCAGGGGTCACATGGGCTTGGGAGGAGCCCCTGGCTCCTTTCTTTTACCAGTTCCATCTATGTGAAGATAACATATTCAAGTAGGAAGGCAAGTAGACTTTCTGTGATTGGGAATCTTCCTGTTCAAGGTGTGAAGGGCTGAAACCCATGGAAAACAGAGATCTGTAGTTGTGGTAGGAACATACATACACTTAGCTTACCAGGAATCCTATGAGGTGTACACACACAACTCTCTCTCATAAATGAGAAAAAATAATGGTTATAGAATTTCCATAACATTACAAGCTATATGCTGGGTATGTAGCTAATTTTGTAGAATGCTTCCAAGCATGCAGGAAGCCCTAGCTTTAATCCCTACTACCACACAAACTGGGTATAGTGACACATATCTCTAATCCCAGTACCCTGGATGTGGAGACAGAAGGAAAAGAAATTCTAGGACTATATAGCGTGTTTGAAGCCAGCCTGGAATATATTAGACCCTGTCTTAAAGAAAACAAAAAAGACTGAGATACATACCTGTTGACTCCAAACCAAAACCTGTTTCTACCCAATGTAACTTATTTAAATTTGATTTTGTTATGTTTTTAGTTTTTGTGTTTGTATTTCTATTTGTGTTTGTGTTTGTTTCTTTGAGACATGGTCTTCCTGTAGCCCCAGCTGGCCTGGAACTCACTATGTAGACCAGACTGAACTCACAGAGATCCACCTGCCTCTGCCTCTGCCTCCTGGGTGTTGGGAGTAAAGGCATGTGCCACCATGCCTAGCTTTATTTTTGATTTTAAGATTTTATTTATTTATTTATTTATTTAGGTCTTTTTTGAGATGGAGTCTCCCTGGAGCCCCAGCTGTCCTGAAACTCGCTATGTAGACCAGGCTGGCCTTGAACTCACAGAGATCCGCCTGCCTCTGCCTCCCAAGTGCTTTAAAGGCATGCGCCACCATGCCTGGCAAGATTTACTTTATTTTAAAATCATGTGTTTGTGTGTGGGCATGTGCACACGAGTGCAGGTATCTGAGGAGGCCAGAAGAGAGCATCAGATCCCCCTGGAGCTGGAGTTAGAGGTCAACATGGGTGCAGAGAACTGAACTCAGGGCCTCTCCAAGAGCAGCACATGTTCTTAACCACCAAGACATCACTCCATCCCCAAGAATAGGGTTTTTTACTACAAGGCAGCTACACTGGAACTGGGCTTTGCATGTACATTTATAACCCTAGCACATAGGAGGCTGAGGTAGGAGGACCATGATTCTAAGTCCAGCCTGGGGTACACAGTGAAACCCTGTCTAAACAAACAAACAAACAAATAAAATTAAAGAAAACCCAAGGATACTTGCAGATAGAAACTACCACAACAGAAAAAATCTAGAAAATCCTCCACGTGCTTGGAAATTGAATGATAGACCTCAAATAGTCCACAAAGAAACAACGACAGAAGCAGTCAGGTAAAGATGTCCCCTGTGGGTTGTGGCTAAGCCTGAGCTCATAGGCAAATTGGTGGCCTTGCGTGCGTATACAGGAAAAGAGGCAGAGGGCTGGAGAGAAGGCTCAGTGATCAGTGGGTGTCCTGGCTTCATTTCTTTTTGTTGTTTGTTTTTTTCTGTGACAGAAGTGAGCATTCAGCAATTTAAGAGTATGTTTGGGGTGATGCCAGCAAAAATAATAAGGCAGGGAATTAAAAATTTGGCTTCCCTATGAAACAATGAAAAAATGGGTAAAAACTGCCAACATACCCTTTTTCCCCTTTTCCCAGTTTTGATGAAAAGCATGGGTTTATACACCCAAGAGACTCAGTGACCCCAAGTATGATAAATTCGGAGATCCATGTGGGACATGTGCTCAAACTGTGGCAAGCTAAAGGCAAAAAATCTTTTTAAAAAATATTTTATTTGTGGGCTGGAGAGATTGCTCAGTGGTTAGAGCACTAGCTGCTCTTGTAGAGGACCCTGGTTTGATTCCCAGCACCCACATGGTGACTGACAACTGCCTGTGACTCCAGTTCCAGGGGATCCAACAACCTCTTCTGACCTCTTCAGGCATTGTACAACAAGGGTGCACTTACATATGTGCAGGCAATACACTCATACACATAAAATAAAAATGATAAAATATTTTAAAAATATATTTTATTTCTGTGTGTGTGCGTGGTGTGCCCAGACTCATGAAGTGAGAAGGGGGCTGGAGTTGTAGGTGTTTGTGAACTACCCAAAGTGGGTGCTGGGATTCGAACTCTGGTCCTCTGATAGATCAGTAGTACTCTTAAGCACTGAGATATCTCTCCAGCCCTCAAGAGAATCTTAAAAGTGGTATCAGGGTCTGGAGAGATGGCTCAGCGGTTAAGAGCACTGACTGCTCTTGCAGAGGACCCGGGTTCGATTCCCAGCACCCACATGGCGGCTATGAACCATCCTTAACTCCAGTTCCAGGGGAATCTGAAGCCCTCTTCTGACCTCCACAGCATTGCACAACACGGGTGCAGGCAATACAGTCATACACATAAAGAAAATAAAATATTTTTAAAAAAGTGGTATCAGAAATGCTGGCAAGATGGCACAGCAGGTAAAGGCCTTGCTGCCAAGCTTGGCAACCTGAATTTGACCCCAGAACTCACAACGTGGAAGGCAGGAACTGTCTCTTGCAAGTTGTCCCCTGATCTCCACATGCATCTGGTGGCATGCACCACCCCATACAAAATGTAATAAGGGGGCTGGAGAGACGTCTCTGTGGTCAAGAGCACTGGCTGTTCTTGCAGAGGACCCAGTTCAGTTCCCAGCACCCACCATGGTTGCTAACAACCACCTGTGACTCCAGTTCCAGGGAATCCAGTGTCCTCTTCTGGCCTCTAGAGGGACTGCACACATGTGATGTGCTTATATGCACACAGGCAAAACATTCATACGTATAAAAATGTAAAAAGTTTTAATGAGATGTAATAAAATGAATTCTTTTCTATTTATGTGTGCGGGAGGGGCTTGTGCATGTGAGTGCAGTGTTTGCAGAGGCCAGCAGAGGGCATCGGCTCTCCTGGAGCTGGAGTTACAGGCAGCCCTGTATGTCTCTTCATCGCTGAGCCAGCTCTCCAGTCCTAGGAGATTTTTTTCCCTACACATCCTGTCCAGGGCTCCTCACTACAATCAATAGCTAAATTCTCATCAGAAACCAGGGCAACATCACGAAAGAGCTGGAAGAAAAGTCTGCCAGATGAGAACTTGATAGCTAACGAACACTGTCATAAAAAATAAAGCATGTAAGGTGTTCCCAGATAAGCAAAGACTGAGGGGCTGGGGAGATGGCGCAGCAGGTAGGAGAGCTTGTGGCCAAGCATGAGGACCTGAGCTCAAATCCTAAGAACACTTATAAAAAGCCAGGTGTGATCATGCACACCTGTATCCCCAGTTCTGTGGGCAGGAGGACTAGCCGGCCACCAGCCTCACTCCAGATTCAGTGTGAGACTCTGACTCAAGGAGGTAAGGGTAAGTGACAGGGCAGGACACTCAGCATCTCTCTTGGGCCTCTACATTCGTCTGTGTACACGTGTGCACACACCACACACACATAAACATAAGCACACACATACAAATAAAAATAAAACATTAGTTTAGGGGCTGGAGAGATGCTCAGCGGTTAAGAGCACAGACTGCTCTTGCGGAGGACCCGGCTTCGATTCCCAGCACCCACATGGCAGCTACAAACCATCCTTAACTCCAGTTCCAGGGGATCCAACACCCTCTTCTGACCTCCGCGGCATTGCACAACACAGGTGTGCTCACATACATGCAGGCAATACACTCATACACATAAAACAAAAATAATAAGTTAAATATAAACAACAACAACAGAACATTAGCTTAAAAAGATGGAGGAAGGTTGCTGTGGCCAGGCCTATCCTGGTGTGAAGAGTGTCAAGCTGGGAGGAAAAGACACTGCTCAGCTGCAGTGAGGAGAAGCACTCTGGAAGAGTTTGAAACTTTCTTTGGTGCGTCTGATTTAAAAGACATCGCCATTAGGTTACAATTACAAATCTGGGTTGATGGGGGCCACGGTGTACAGAGATGCAATTTGGACACCCATGGAAAGGTACGGGTTCAGAAGCCAAGGCTGTGAATGCTGTTTAAATTAGGTTGGTGTTAATAGGAACTAGAGTGTTATAAGATGTTAAGTGTACTCTAGGGGCTGGAGAGATGGCTCAGTGGTTAAGAACACTGGCTGTTCTTGCAGAAGACCTGGGTTTGAATCCCAGCACCCACATGGCCGCTAACAACTGTCCTAACTCCAGTTCCAGGGGATCCGAAAGCCTCTTCTGACCTCTGTGGCATTGCACGACACAGGTTCACTTACCTACATGCAGGCAATACACACATACACATAAAATAAAGCAAACAAAAAAACACTACTAAAAATGTTACGTGTAATCTTGCCGGGTGTGGTGGTGCACATCTTTAGTCCCAGAACTCAGGAGGTAGAGGCAGGCGGATCTCTGTGGGTTCAAGGCCAGCCTGGTCTACATAGCGAGTTCCAGGCCAGCTGGGGCTACAGGGAGACCCTGTCTCAAAA